>NC_135578.1:33640216-33940555 GCF_965152235.1 Eretmochelys imbricata | reverse complement strand
CATGTCATTATTATTATGGTAGGGTTGCTTAAATAATAGAAAGGCAATTAGCACATAGATTGCACTGACAGATGTCAAACACAATCCCCACCCCCAAGTTTTGTACATAGCTGCAGGTCCCTTAGTCATTTCTTAGTTCAAAGAGATTAACCACCAATTCCAAGAATTATTAATGTGCAGTAGTAACAATAACACGATACAGTCTCTAAACACAGGAACTCCCAGACCGGATCAGAACTGAGGCCCATTTAGTGCAGTATCCGTGACAGTGGCCTGTATCATGTGCTTTAGAGGAAAATGCAAGAATCCTGCAGTAGCAGATGTGAGATAATCTGTCCCCCAAACACTAGGTCTCCTGGTCTCTAATAGTTCTAGGTTGGCTCAAACCCTTAAGCAGGAAGTTTAATATCCCTGCCAGATTTTTTGTTGTCGTCTTTAATTATAATTCTTGTTATCCATACAAATGTCCAGTCCTTTTTTGGATCTTGTTAAATTCATGGCCCTAGCGACTTTCTGTGTCAGAGAACCCCACAAACTAATGATGTGCTGTGTGTTTTTATCAGTTTTGAACCTTCAAATATAGTTTGTCTCAGAAAAAAAACATTCTCATCAAGGTCAGCAGCTGTAGATTCACCTTACCCTTCCTTCTCCCCGACAGAGCTATGGTTTACATCCAAGAATGTCTTTGCATCAGCAGAAGGATGCTAAAAGCTTGGCTGGAGAAATTGCTGTCACTGTGTGGGAGAAGTCCTCCACAATTCATAAGGCTGTAATGTGTGAGCCAAACAATAGCTGCCAGTACTGCAAGAAACAGACTCTGTCCTGAGAAAAAAACAAACTCTCCTTGGGACCAGATGCATCTCCCATTGAGTTCAGTCTGTTTTGGATGGGAATTAAGGCCTCTTCAATTCTGAATCAGAGTGTCAACACAGGGGTTTAATACTGTGCTTTAATTTATCAGATTAACTTTCCTAAGTGTCCCCATGTAGACAAGCACTGAGCACTTGCACCACTCTCAGCTCTGGAGTACCTTAGCAACTAACAAAGCATTCGTGTCACATCACAAAGATGAGGAGTATTTGTGGCACCTTAGAGACTAACCAATTTATTTGAGCATGAGCTTTCGTGAGCTACAGCTCACTTCATCGGATGCATACCGTGGAAACTGCAGAAGACATTATATACACACAGAGACCATGAAACAATACCTCCTCCCACCCCACTGTCCTGCTGGTAATAGCTTATCTAAAGTGATCATCAAGTTGGGCCATTTCCAGCACAAATCCAGGTTTTCTCACCCTCCGCCCCCCCCACACACAAACTCATTCTCCTGCTGGTAATAGCCCATCCAAAGTGACCACTCTCTTCACAATGTGTATGATAATCAAGGTGGGCCATTTCCTGCACAAATCCAGGTTCTCTCACCCCCTCACCCCCCTCCAAAAATCACACACACAAACTCACTCTCCTGCTGGTAATAGCTCATCCAAAGTGACCACTCTCCCTACAATGTGCATGGTAATCAAGGTGGGCCATATCCAGCACAAATCCAGGCTCTCACCCCCCCCCCCCGAAACACACACACACACAAACTCACTCTCCTGCTGGCAATAGCTCATCCAAACTGACCACTCTCCAAGTTTAAATCCAAGTTTAACCAGAACGTCTGGGGGGGGGGGGGGTTAGGAAAAAACAAGGGGAAATAGGCTACCTTGCATAATGACTTAGCCACTCCCAGTCTCTATTTAAGCCTAAATTAATAGTATCCAATTTGCAAATGAATTCCAATTCAGCAGTTTCTCGCTGGAGTCTGGATTTGAAGTTTTTTTGTTGTAAGATAGCGACCTTCATGTCTGTGATTGCGTGACCAGAGAGATTGAAGTGTTCTCCTACTGGTTTATGAATGTTATAATTCTTGACATCTGATTTGTGTCCATTTATTCTTTTACGTAGAGACTGTCCAGTTTGACCAATGTAAATGGCAGAGGGGCATTGCTGGCACATGATGGCATATATCACATTGGTGGATGTGCAGGTGAACGAGCCTCTGATAGTGTGGCTGATGTTATTAGGCCCTGTGATGGTGTCCCCTGAATAGATATGTGGGCACAGTTGGCAACGGGCTTTGTTGCAAGGATAGGTTCCTGGGTTAGTGGTTCTGTTGTGTGGTATGTGGTTGTTGGTGAGTATTTGCTTCAGGTTGCGGGGCTGTCTGTAGGCAAGGACTGGCCTGTCTCCCAAGATTTGTGAGAGTGTTGGGTCATCCTTCAGGATAGGTTGTAGATCCTCAATAATGTGTTGGAGGGGTTTTAGTTGGGGGCTGAAGGTGACGGCTAGTGGCGTTCTGTTATTTTCTTTGTTAGGCCTGTCCTGTAGTAGGTGACTTCTGGGAACTCTTCTGGCTCTATCAATCTGTTTCTTCACTTCCGTAGGTGGGTATTATAGTTGTAAGAAAGCTTGACAGAGATCTTGTAGGTGTTTGTCTCTGTCTGAGGGGTTGGAGCAAATGCGGTTGTATCGCAGAGCTTGGCTGTAGACGATGGATCGTGTGGTGTGGTCAGGGTGAAAGCTGGAGGCATGTAGGTAGGAATAGCGGTCAGTAGGTTTCCGGTATAGGGTGATGCTTATGTGACCATTGTTTATTAGCACTGTAGAGTCCAGGAAGTGGATCTCTTGTGTGGACTGGACCAGGCTGAGGTTGATGGTGGAATGGAAATTGTATCACAAAGATGCATGCTTGGTACAGTGTACTCCCTGCTGCGCCCCAACACAAGAGAATTTTCATCTCAAGCGCTTTCTCCTCTGGAAGCTGGGCTGCCATTGAAATGCAAGTTGCTCCTTCCCTAGGCCACAAATCTGTGAAAGCACCTGTGCGGGGCACCCTTCATTGCCTCCAAGGATCCTTTGGCATGACTGGGGTCCTCGTGGTCCTTTACTACTTTGAATTAATGAAAGAGAAATCACATGCTTGGTCATTACATTGATTGTGTTAGGAAAAACACTTACTGTGAAATCCTTAACAAACATGACATCCACTACCATCTCTCCACCATTGAGTAGACAGCTATATAGTCCTGAAATCCAGCCACCAGATAGCGATCAAAGCATCAGACAATGGGGGCACCACTGTGGTCTTCAACCAGGGCCGGCTCCAGGCACCAGCAAACCAAGTAGGTGCCTCGAGCAGCAAATGTAAAGGGACGGCAGGACATCGGGCTCTGGGGTGGTAATCCGTCCTCGGCAGCAGAGGGAATTTGGCAGCCGCTCCATCACAGTGTGTTTCACGCTTGCGGCAATTTGGCAGCGGGGACGCTACTCTTTTTTGGTCACCAGCGGCAATTTGGTGGCCGCACCATCACTCCGCCTCCGTGTTCGACGGTCAGGATTCTGCCTCCCCGTTCAGCGGCAAGTTTGGGTGTTTTTGCCGCTTGCGGCGGCAAAAACGCTGGAGCCGGCCCTGTCCTGAATGGTGATGACTATGTTAGCGAGGCTGTCATAAATATAAAGGGAAGGGTAAACACCTTTCTGTATACAGTGCTATAAAATCCCTCCTGGCCAGAGGCAAAACCCTTTCACCTGTAAAGGGTTAAGAAGCTAAGGTAACCTCACTGGCACCTGACCAAAATGACCAATGAGGGGACAACATACTTTCAAATCTGGAAGGGGGGGAACAAAGGGTTCTGACTGTCTGTGTGATGCTTTTGCCAGGAACAGATCAGAAATGCAAGTCTTCCAACTCCTGTTAAGTTACTAAGTAATCTAGCTAGAAAATGCGTTAGATTTTCTTTTGTTTAATGGCTGGTAAATAAGCTGTGCTGGAGGGAATGTGTATTCCTGTTTTTGTGTCTTTTTGTAACTTAAGGTTTTGCCAAGAGGGATTCTCTATGTTTTGAATCTGATTACCCTGTAAGGTATTTATCATCCTGATTTTACAGAGGTGATTCTTTTACCTTTTCTTTAATTAAAATTCTTCTTTTAAGAACCTGATGATTTTCATTGTTCTTAAGATCCAAGGATTGCGTCTGTGTTCACCTGTACCAACTGGTGAGGATTATTATCAAGCCTTCCCCAGGAAAGGGGGTGTAGGGCTTGGGGTGATATTTTGGGGGAAGACGTCTCCAAGTGGTCTCTTTCCCTGTTCTTTGTTTAAAACACTTGGTGGTGGCAGCATACTGTTCAAGAACAAGGCAAAGATTGTACCTTGGGGAAGTTTTAACCTAAGCTGGTAAGAATAAGTGTAAGCAGGGGAACAGTCCCGCTATTGTGGGGAACTTTCCTGGCTTCTGCACTACCCCAGTGAAGTGGGCTAGCGAAAGGATCTGAGTCCTCGCTCCCACTTCCTTTACCCAGTGGCCTCCCTGCCCTTGAGGACTCCCCTTCCACTCTCCTGTCTGGCAGAGTCCTCGTAACCCCAACAAGGCTGGGCCCAGGATTCCTGGGGGGCTCGACCCCCAACCCTGCTGTGGTCACCTAGGACAGGGGCTAGGGTATCCCCACTCCAGGGTACTCTCTCTGCACTGGGCACTTCTCTGACCCACTGACCATTACATACAAGTTAAAGCAAATGCAAGTTATTTAATCAACAATTAATTTTAAAAAGAATAAGGAAAAATGGGAAAGGTTAAAGGAAACACATCAACCCGCTCTGTGGCAGGGAACATCACAAACAGTGTCTCTGGAATGTCAGGGCAGTTCACAGTCTGTTCCTTGTAAGTCCCAGGCCTTCTTCTCAGGCCCTGGCTGTGCTTCAGGGATGCTGTGCGTTGGACACTTGCTCTGGTGTTGGCCACATGCTCTCAAGCTCTAAGTGGTAGGACCCTCCTTCCCAGTGTCGCCCCCACCCTGTCGGGGTTACGATCCAAGCCTGTCCTGCAGAGCCTCTTGGCTGAGGCGTCTCCCTGTGCTGGGCCCGCTGCCCAGGGTCCCCCTCGGTCTCCCCAGCTGCTCACCGCACCCAGCTCCGGACTGCTCCAGCCCCAGCTTCACCACTCTGTCTCAGCACTGTTGGTCTGCCTCCAGCTCCCTGGGCTGCTTCTCTGGCCCCTCTGCCTCTTGTTGCTGCAGCTCCACTCCCAGGACAGGTCTGCTCTGCAGGCTGCTTCTGTGACTCTGCTCCCAGCACTGACCTGCTTCGTGGGCTGCTTTTCTGGCCCCTCTGGCTCTGGTTGCTGCAGCTCTGCTCCCAGGGCAAGTCTGCTGTCTCTGGGCTGTGCCTCTGGCTTTGGGGCTGCAGCTCTGCTCCCAGCACAGGGTCTGCTCTCTCTGGGCTGCTTTTCTGGTCCCTCTGGATCTGGCACAGCTCAGCTCCCCAGCTCAGCTTGGGCCCCTGCTTTCTCCTTAGCTCAGCCCCACTCTGTCTGACCCAGGCAATTCGAGCTCATAGGGGGGATGGGACCTCCCTGGCCTCCTGACTCCCTGATTAGCCTGCTCGCCCTGTCATTCAGGCTGACCTGGAGCATTGGCCTCTCCCCATTGTTCCTGGGGGCTGTCAATCTCAGGGTCCTGATTTCCCCATTGACCCTTCCCTCTTTTTAGTACTGGGAGCTAGCAACTAAAACACCCCCACTGAATGTTAGTAAGGGGGCAACAGTCCCCTTACATAAGCTTAGGGGGTCTTTCATGCAGGTCCCCACCTCTGTACCCTAGAGTTCAGAGTGGGGAAGGAACCTTGACAGAGGCCAACTGACAACTCTCCAACATCACCTGCTATAAAGAACTCAAGTCCCCACACCACCATTCACCCAGGAATGTAAGGATAGAATCAAACCCTTCCCCCAAACCAGGACCGGGTTTACAATGGCGCTGTGGCCAGGCTCCAAAGGGGCCCCGGCCTGGCCTGCTCTGCTTGGGCTGCAGTCCAAGGCCCCGCCAGCTCTTCTCCACCCCTCGCCTCTGTCCCGCACCCACCGGCAGCCAAGCTTCCCTCTCCCCAGCCTCTTCTCCACCTCCTCCCCCAGCATGCTGTGTTCCTGCTCCTCCCCCTCCCTCCCAGCACTTCCCAGCCACAGAACAGCTGTTTGCCAGTGCTCCTGGAGGGAGGGGGAAGAGCAGGGTTGCAGCGCACTTGGGGGAAGAGGTGGGGAGGGGCTTGTGGCAGGAGGTGGAATTGGGGCAGGGCAGAACAAAGGCAGGGCCCCTGCACTTCCCCTACCCATGCCCTCCCCCCACCATGAGCAGCGCAGGGCAGAGGGGCTGGGAGCACCCCCATGACCCCAGCCCCCACTCTCAGCCCCCTGCCCTGACTCCGGCACCCCCCACATCTCCACCCCAACTCTGAGCACCAAGTGGGAGCTCCTGCACCCCTCCACATTCCCACCTGCACCCCTTGCACCAAACAGGAGCTGCCCCAGGTAAGCGCTCTACACCCCAACCTCCTGCCCCAGCTCTGAGCTCCCTCCTGCATCCTAACTCTTGGCCAGACCCTGCACCCCAACCCCCACGCTGCTCCTGCACCCTAATTCCCTCCCAGACCCTGCACCCGCAGCCCCCTCCCGCACCCTAAATCCTGGCCAGCCCCCGCACCCCAATGTTTTTTTACATTTTTTTTATAAAGCACTCTCATCCAAAGCGCTTTACACTAGTTAGCTAAAGGTACAAACAATATTTGGAAAGATCATTAAGTGGTCCGCCGAGACCCTCAGCGATTTTCAAGTGCTCTCTGGAAAAATAAGTTAGACTACAAAACAATCAAGGTACCTCACTTTATTTTCATTTACTTGCTATTACTTATAGGAGGAGGATGAAGAAAAAAAGAATGAAAAACGGGGGCGGGGAGGAGATAAGAAAGAATGTTCTTTTTCTTGGCTGGGTTCCAAGAAGGGGCCCCAAAAATGAAGCTGAGCACAGGGCCCCACTAACTCTAAATCTGCCACTGGGGCTGATCCCTCCCCCACAGCTCCCCACGCTGCAGGCAGGGGCTGACCCCCTCTCCCCGAGCTCCCCATGCTGCTGCCAGGAGCTGGGGCTGACACCCTCCCCGCACCACTGCCAAGAGCTGGGGCTGACATCCTCCCCGCACCGCTGCCAGGGGATGGGGCTGGCCCCTAACCCCCGCAAGCTCCATTCTACCTGGGGCTGGGGCTGACCCCCCAAGCTCTGCTGCCTGACACCTTGCATCGCCACTCACCACCCACATGATCCTCCACGCCCCGCTAGGGGGGCGCACCAGACTTTTTTGGTAAACTGGGCATTTGTTTATTTGCTCTTGCCAAAGAGCAAACGGGATAAATGCCCGTTTTTGTCAAAAAAGTCAGGATGGCCAGGACAGAGTTTAAAAAGGGAACTGTCCTGGCCAAACGGGGACGTATGGTCATCCTATCTCCAGGCAACTATCTCCAGGCAAGTGGGTCCTGAGGGGATCTGGCCAGGGCGGGGGCAGACCCTGGCCTGGCTAATCACACCACTCCCGAGAGGCCGGAGTGATTCCGTGCCCTGGCACTGGACCGGCCCTGGCCATGCTGCCAGCTCAGCCTGGCAGACACAGTTACCTTCCAGCAGCGGTGACTGTGGCCAAGGGGCAGGGTGTGAGGGAGTGGGTCTTTGGAGGTGTGTGGCCAGTGGGGGGTCTCCTGGGGGACGGTGGGGGAGGTCTGTGTGTTGGGATGCTAGGCAGTGGGAGATCTAAGGGAGAGAGCTGTGTAGTTGTGGTGGTGGGCTGCAGGGAAGTGCATTGGGCAGTAGTGGTGTGGCTGTGTGTGGGGGTGCTGGGCAGGGGTGATGGTGTGCAGGCCGCTGTGCATTTGTGGTGGAGCGTCTGTATGGAGGGATGCTGGGCATATCAGTTCCGGGGGACGCGGGACATAGGGAGTCGGGGGCTGTGTGGCACGGCATGGGCCCACCCCCGAGGGGAAGGGGCACACTGGCAGCATAGGGGTGGACGGGCCAATGTGCATCTGGCAACTGCCGGTTTGTATACAGTGCCCTTGCACTGGGCTGGGTGGAGCGGGGCTGGCCTCACCATGCTATGCCCCATTGCCCCTGGCTAGCCCCTTACTCTGGGGACCGACCTCCCCATGCCATGATCCTTTGCCCCCATGGGGGCCCACAAATATGTTTGGCACTGGGCCCACAAAAGGTTATTCTGGCCCTACCCTAAACAACTTCAAAAGAAGCTCATCCTCCACAAACCTACCCCAGGGACCTTCTACATGCTTCCCAAGATACACAAACAAGGGAATCCAAGCAGACCCATCATATCTGGCCATGGCACGCTTACTAAAGGAATATTGGGACTCACAGAAACCATCCTCAAACCACTCCCCGTACAAAGGGCCAGTTTCCTCCAGGACATAGATTACTTCATCCAGAAACTCCACAACATTAACCACCTCCCTCAGAACACTATTCTTGCCACTATGGACATTATCTCTTCATACACCAACAACCCTCACAATGATTGCATCACTGCCTGCCTCAACTATCTATAAGACAATGGACAACACTCAATTATCCACCCCAAACACATCACCAAACTCATCCATTTCATCCTCACCCACAACAACTTTACATTCAATAACAAACACTTTGTCCAAACCATAGGAAGAGTCCTGGGTACTTCTTCATGGGACACCTTGAGGAAAAATTTCTGGACAAATGCACCACAAAGCCAGTGGTATACATCAATAATATTTCCATCCTCTGGACAGATGACCTAAGCTCCCTCATAGATTTCCACCATCATCCACCAAACTCTCTCTGAAACATACCCACACCAGCATCAACTTCCTGGACACCATGATCAGCTTAAGCAATGGAACCTTAAAGACAACTTACATACAAGAAACCCACAGATCACCTTAGCTACCTTCACAGTTCCAGTAACCACACCAAACACACCAAGAAATCTGTTCTCTACAGCCAGGCACTCTCATACTACAGAATATGCTCCAAGGAGGAAGACTGGGATACACACCTTAACACACTTAAAACCATCTTCTCCAAACAAGGACACTCCATCAGAGAAGTAGATTGCTTAATGGAATGGGCCACCCAAATATCCCAAGAGAACTTGCTTCAATAAGGAAAAGAAAAACACCCCCCTGAGCACGTAAACTAGTTATCATGTACCATCCCACACTGGAACCCTACTGGGGATCATTAAATAATTACAATCCTTACTCAATGAGGACCACATCTGAAAGGTTTTAGAGTGAAAGCCATGTTAGTCTGTATCAGCAAAAACAATGAGAAGTCCTTGTGGCACCTTAGAGACTAACAAATTTATTTAGGTGCCACAAGGACTCCTCGTTCTTTTCACATCCTGAAAGATATCTTTCCTGAAACCCCTCTTTAGGCCTTCAAACAAGCCCCTGACCTCACCAGGCTCATTATGAGAAATAAGCTCTCCATGGACCAGGACCCACCAACTCAAAGCGCCACCAGACCCTGCCATAACAACCTGAAGACATATCTCCCCTGCTACAATGATCAATAACCCCCACAACACACCTTTCGAGATTCACGGGTCCTACACATGCCTGTCACAACATGTGGTGTACCTCATCCAGTGCACTAAATGCCCCAATAACAACTATGTGGATGAAAACTATGCTCTCAGAAGAACTCACATAGAAAAATGGTAAAGACAAAAACACCACATTATCAGGTTTCAGAGTAACAGCCATGTTAGTCTGTATTCGCAAAAAGAAAAGGAGTACTTGTGGCACCTTAGAGACTAACCAATTTATTTGAGCATAAGCTTTCGTGAGCTACAGCTCACTTCATCGGATGTATCCGATGCATCTTATGCACTGATGAGCTGCCAGAAGCTGAAGAACTGGTTCCTTCAGTCGCTCCAGGTCTTCGGTGGCACTGAAGGACCTGCTGTGAAGTGCCGCCGAAGGCCCAGAGTGAGTGAAAGACCTGCCGCCAAAGTGCCGCAAAAGGCCCGGAGCGTGTGAAGGACCAGCCACCGAAGTGCTGATGAAGGCCCGGAGTGCCGCTGGGTGAGTAAAAATTCTCAGGGGAGCTTCCCCAGCCGAGAGCTCAGGTGGGACGGAAAGTATGGTCCCGTGGGCCACAGTTTGCCCACCCCTTTAACAACCAGTTCTAAACTGGCTTCAAAATTTAACAACCCGTTCACATGAACCAGTGCAAACTGGCTCCAGCTCACCACTGTCCTTATGCTAAACAATCTGTTCCACTTTGTATTTAGCTGTGACACTCTGAGAGCTTGTCTTCATGCACAGCTCTACAGTGGTGCAACTGTGCCGCTGTAGTGCTTTAATGAAGATGCTCCTATCATTGCGCTATCTACATGGGGAGTTAGGTTGGTATTTTTCATAGAACTGAGTAACAGTTATATGAATATAGTTCTGTTCTGTAGACCTGGCCTGAATACCTTTCCCAGACTGAAGAAGAGCTCAAAAGCTTGTCTCTTTCACCAACAGAAGTTGGTCCAGTAAAGGATGTTACCTCACCTTGTTTCTCTAATATCCTGGGATCAACATGGCTACAAAGACACTGCAAATGATTTATGAAAGTGTTAGTTTCAAATAATTTTTGCAAATGGGTTGGGGGGTGAGCTTGGAATTCCAAAACCCTACTTAATTGGTAGAGCTAAATCAAATATGTGTGTTTCTAATGCCATAACATTAAGGCCCTGATCTTGCAAACATAGTAATTATTCAATCAATGTTAATCGGTCTACTCCTCAGTGTAAAGTTAAACACAGGCCTGAATTAGCCTGTTAATCCCATCAATATTCTCATGTCTCAATTTCTTTCTTCATACAGTACTAAAAACATGAACATTTTTTCCGTGTAACCTTATGTCTCAATATTCCAGCCTGTAGGTTGGCAGCTTCACCAACCTCAAGCGCTCAAATATCACGAGGCAGGTCACCCAAAACCAGGAGATTTTAAAAAACAATAAGTGTTGGGGTCTTTTTATTGGCTTTCTGCTTTTTGAGCATTTGGGGGTTATGTTTTCCAGCTTTTCTCTGCAGCCTAATGGGCTAGAAACTTATGCTTGTTTTTAAATAAAAGCAGAGATTCTCACAAGACTCCTGGAGCAGAGGCTTAAAGAATACCAACTATTGCATGAGTTGCAACATTGGTTTAGAAAATGTTTTTCCTTCTGCAAAGTGACACTATCAACTTACATATCACATTGATGTTTTGTTGCTGTTGTTACAAGCAACAGCTAAGTTTGGAAGGGGAAAATTTGTCCATTGAAAAATATGTTTGCTTTGTATATTTGATTATTATTATTTATTTTGTATTATTGTAGCAACTAGGAGCTGCAATCATGAACCAGGACCTCATTGTGATAGGTGCTATACAAACACAGAATAAGTATCTAAGTATAAAGCAAGAGACAAGAATTGGATACAGACAGATGAAGGAACATGAGGAAACAATGAGACAATACTGGTAGGCTGTGGCGTCAGCACACCAGCTGCCTAGCATTTGTTTCATATGTGATCTCTTTCCCTATAAACAGTTTTCAGGTTTGTTTGTATTTCATAAAACAATGAAGAGAGATGAAATATTGGGAGCTGGCAAAAAAGGTAAATGTGTGATGCAGTATATTGAAAACTGTATTGAAATACCTTGAAATGTTTATGGGGTTTTCCTGGTGCTGCACACAGGCTAGGAGGCTCTGCTAGGGAAGTGATCTGGGCCTAGCAGCAGCAAGTTTGTCAAAAGACAGCCTAGAGTAAGGTGGGGTGAGTTTTGCCTTTCTGTTTTAGGGAGCAGCCTGCTTTGTCTCCTGCTGTGTTATCATTCTGAATTCTAAGAAATAATGTAGTGTGACATTGCAACCTTCCAGAAAGAGGATTTATGTTTTTATCTAACTTCTCTGTATGACATAAACTAACAAAATGTGGTTGTGAAACCACACAAATTGGCAGGGGGACACTTAGGTAGATAGAGCACCTAAAACTCTTGTAATTACTTGTCTGAAACTGAGTAGATTTTAAAAGACCAGTATCTTTTAAAGTCTCTCTTGTCTATCCACAATAGGGACCAGTGCAAAATTATTCCCTTCACTATATTCATGAATGCTAAGATCAGATCACAGGAATAGGGCTCCCATTCTTGTCTTGAAAGACCAGGCCTGAGACTCAGTCTTCTCACTGTCTCTAAATTTGTCCTGTTATTCAGCTTATTTTATTGTGCTCCATCCCATCCTGTTACTTCTTGTTATGCCCCTTTTACCCAGAACTATCTCCGTCTTCTGCATTTATGACCTTCAAATGCAAATATAGGGTTTCCAGTGTGGCCAATCCCCAGGGTTTATAAATAATGATTCAGCCCTTGAAAAACTCATTAAATTGTCTTAAAATAATGAGATTGATACTGGAAAACTGCATCCAGTACCTTGTTATTTTTGAAACAATTTAATGTTTTTTGAGGGCTGAATCATTATTTTTAAACCCTGGGGTTGGAAACCCTACATTTGTGTATTTGAAGGTAATAAATGCTGAGAGTGGAGATAGTTCATGGGTTAAAAGGGCATAATATAAAAGGGTCCATGATGTAAAAAGGGTGTTGGAAAATTGGAGAGGATGAAGAGCCACAAAAAGTATGAAAGGACCAGAGAATATGCCTTACAGTGAGAGATTTAAAGAGTTTAGCTTCTCAAAAAGAAGGTTGAGAGGTGAGTTGATTACAGTGTATAAATACCTTCATGGTGAGAAAATACTAGAGGGCTCTTTAATCTAGTGGAGAAAGGCAGAACAAGAATCAATGGGTGGAAGTTAAAGCCAGACAAACTCAAATTAGAAACAAGGCAACCGTTTTCCCCAGGAAGGTGATTAACCCCTGGAATAAACTCCCAAGGTAAGGGGTTGATTCCTCATCTCATGATGGCTTCCAGTCCAGGCTGTCTGCCTTTCAGGAAGATGGTAAGCAAACACAAATTATTGGGCTCAATGCAGAGGTAAGTGTGTGAAATATTCTGGTTTGTGCTATACAAGAGGGCAGACCAGGAGATCTAATGTTCCCTTCTGGGGTTGAAAATCTATGAGTTTTTTAAATTTTATATTAAAGAATACTTTTTTTCCCTTTCATGTTCTGGTTTTCAAGCATTTTGGGTATCTGGGACACATTTTTCAAGCTTTTGTCACTCATTGGTTCCTGAATCCAGCCCATATTTTATGGTTAAGCTAAAGTGTATCTTTTAGAAAGAGACTTTAAAGACTCCACTACATCCCGAGTGAAATTTCATTCCCCTCCCTGTTAACGCTGTGCACAGTATTTCTAGTCCGAATTTGTCCAGCTTCAGCAACACAGCCACTGGATCTCGTTCTGCCTTTGTCCATGAGATTAAAGAGCCATCAAATATCTCTTCCCCATCTTTTCTCTAAAACATATGCTCTTGTTTAAACAGCAATGAATTCAGGGAAGTTCTCTGGCCTGTTATGAAGGAGGTCAGACTATATCGTCCTGCCTGGCTATGAATCTATGTTGGTACTTACAGGCACCAGTTAATGCACATGGCTTTGCCTACATGGGAAAGTTGCTCTGGGTTAAATTGTTTTTTAAACCATTTGAGTTCACTAGGTGCAAAGTCCTGTGTTCATGTTCTTAGTTGGGATTAAGGCCAGTTGATTTGAAACCTCTTCCTAACTAGTTTACTAACCCCCTAAAAGCAACTCCCAAAGCCCCAGGGTTTGGATTTTTCACACACCCCATCTCAGTTAAACCACAGAGCAGGTACCTGGCGTTCTAGTCTGCTCATGTATGGGGGAGAGCAGATACGCTGGTGGGGAAGGGCACTGCCCCCCATCTTTGGGGGCAGTTACCCTGGGGTGGGGGTAATTGCTCCTGTTATTTGGGGGCAGATATCCTGGGGAGAGTGATTGCCTATATATATATAGGACAGGTACACTAGAGTGGGGTAATTATCCCCTTATACCTTGAGAGACAGGTCACGAGGGTGAGGTACGCTGGGGTCAGGGCGGGTTACTATCCTAGGGGGAGGCGGGATAATTTCTCCCAGCTCTTTCCTCTCTCAGACTCAGGTACTAAGGCACAAAATGGCGACTGTATCGGCTGAAGCAGGGTGCGGGGGATTTGAGAGCTCATCGGCCTCCACCCAATCAAAAGCAAGCCTTACAGTTGCTAGGCAGCTTAGAGACCGCGGCCCTTTGGGATTGGAGAGAACCAGCCAAACAAAAAATTCAGCAGCCTCCGGTACGGCTGGGCCGCAGAGGCCTCAAACACCCGCCTAAACCGATCGCCATGTACGTAGGCAGCGCGAGGGCGGCAAGGGCTCAGTAGAAGGCTGCGCGTGCGCAGCTAGGTGGTCAAATCGAAGATACTGCATGAGGTTTTTACGGTGGCTGAGGGAAAACAATTGGAGTCTGCACCCAGCGTCAACGAGTGGGAGGGGGGCGCGTGCGCATATGCAGTTGCGTGGGTTGTGGGGAGAACGCGCGTGCGCTATGTCGGATTTCGGCGGCCGTTGGGGAGCCCCGCCTGCATATGGGTGAGCCAAGGGGCCCGTTGGAATCTGCGCCTGCGCGATGGCGTGGGCGGCCTCGAGCCCGCGCTTGCGCAGTGAGCAGCCGAAGCGACTCCTGGAGGCTGCGCGTGCGCCGTGATGGGACTGGCCTCCCGCGCTTGCGCGGTGGTCCGTCCGTGCGGTGGGCGCGCTTGCGCTGTAGTGTTGCGAGGCGGCGGTAGGGCTCGGCGCAGGCGCAGTAACGGCGCGGGCGGCCGAGGCGCTGGGTCGGTCGGAGTCTTTCGCTCGCTGCCTTGTCCCCCCCTTGCCATGGACGTGAAGCGTCTGAAGGTGACTGAGCTGCGGGCTGAGCTGGGTCGCCGTGGTCTCGACTCCCGTGGGCTGAAGGTGGAGCTTGCCCAGCGGCTACAGGAGGCCCTGGACGCCGAGATGCTGGCGGCCGGGCCCGACGAGGGCGGCGCTGCTGGGGCCTGCTCTGGGGTGGAGCCGGGGCCTGCGGGGGGCCCCGTCGGAGCCCATCCGCGTGGGGAGGGCGACGACGAGGAGGACGAGGACGAGGAGGAGGAAGAAGAGGAGGAGGAGGAGGACGAGGAGGCGCTGTTGGCTGACGAGGAGCCTACCCCGGCCTTGGGCGGGGAGGCCCAGCCTCAGCACGGGCCGCAGGAAGAAGCGGCCCAGGCCCAGGCGCAGTCCCAGCCCGAGGGGAGCGACGGGGGCGGCATGAATGGAGCTGAGCGGCCGCAGGAGGAGGGGCCCAGCGGGGACGAGGCGGCTGCGGCCGAGGCTGAGACCAAAGAGGGGGGCGAGGAGCCCGGTGAGGCCCCAGGCGGGGTGGGGGGAACATCCACCGTAGGCGACTCCCGCTGATTTCTCCTCCCCACCTCGGGGACCCCCTTAGGTCATGCGCACATCCGGTTACTCTCTACAACCCACCCGCGGGGAACCCCAAAGGTCCCTGCATCCCCCTTTCCCGGCACATCCGGGTCCTGTCCTATATCTTTCATGGAATTACCTTATCCCACACATCCGTTCCCTTTATCCTACACATCCAGGCCCCTTTCAACATCTCTCATGCAGATCTCTTACCCCCACCGCTTTCTCTTTATCCTGCGTATCTGGGACCATTCCCTTACCTCACTTATCCAGATACCCTACAGGTTACCCCACACATTCTGGTCCACTTCCCCCCAGCTATTTCCTATTTCCCAATTCTTTTCCTCCAGTATCACTGTAGCAGGTATTTGGAGGCGCAGACCAGAGGATTGGGAGCTTCTAGTTTCTGACATGTTAGATAAATGGGTGTCTGTAAACCTGTGACATAATATTTTAAATATCCCAAGTTCGTTTATACAATTCCTGGTATATATGCAGAATCACAGGAAATCCATGGAACTTTACAATTTGGAAGGCACAAATTGCCCTGCCTCCTGAAAGGCAATTTCCAGGCTCAGTGATAACATCCCTGTATATAATTCACTATTGCACTTGTTCTGAACGTCTCTTTACATTGCCTTTTGGTTCAGCAATCCTATGGCTTGTGCATGGGCTATAAAGCCCGGAAGGTGGTTACAGGGTGTAAAGGTAAAGCCCTATCGGCACCAATGTAATGGCTTGACAGTTCTCTTTATTGGTGTCCTTTTGGGATAAAGTCTAAATCTGTTCTAATTTGAAAGTAGTTCCAGGTACCAACACTTGTCACTGACTGTTGCCAATTTTAGTGACGAGTGTTGGTACCTAAACACATTGTACCGTTTTTTTCTATCTCCCCATGACATCTAAAGAAAAAAGTAGAGAAAGAGGGAGGGAAACTGACTATAAACAAACCATTGTCAAAGGTCTATAGCAAACCACAATTTTGCTAAACCTTCCATTGTTGTTTGCAGGATAGTTGTAGGGGTGTTGGTCCCAGGATATTAGAGACACAAGGTGCAAGGTAATATCTTATATTAGAGAGTTCTTCAGGTCTGTATAATCTTGAAAGCTTGTCTCACCAACAGAAGTCGATCTAATAAAAGATACGATCTTGCCCACCTTGTCTCGCTAATTTGTCTAAACTTAAGATATAGTCATCTTTATTATTTCCCACAATAAAAGATGGGGGGGGTGTAGTTCAGTGCAAACTTTATATTTGAGAGGCTTGCCAGGTTAATTACTAGCAGTTTGTCATTAATTGGTATGAACTTGTAAAATAGCAAATGCAAACAATAAGTGATAGAAAGTATTGATTAACAAAAAGCTCAGCCTCACTTTGGCATCACCACCACTTTACTGTTCCCTTATTTTGGTTTCCAAGTTGTTTGGAGGAGGGGGAAGCCCATCTGACCATGACAACAACAAAAAATGAATTGGATTTTTTTTTCTGTGTTCTGGTTTGCTTAGATTTATATTACTATTAAAAGTACAGTTTCATTTTCTCTATAAAATATATACATGTGGCTACAAACAGAGACCTTGATCTTTCAAACACACGTTTAGCTTTATTACCAGACCATCCTGTCCCACCCTGTTTCTTCCCTGTCCCCTCTTGAATTAGGGGGACTCAAAGATAAGCATGTACATAAATATTTTCAGGATCCAACCCCGGGGAGGGGGGGGGGAGGGAGGCAGGCAGGCAGGCAATCTTAAAGCCCCAAAGTAGGAAAATATAAAAATGCAAAATTAAAAAATTAGAATACAGTTTAAAAAAAACTCTTCTCATGGATTCTCCTGGCAAGACCAGACTGAAGAGGGTTGTTTCTCTGGTAGGAGATTTACCTGCACTCTTTAGGGCATATCCATGTTCTCAGCTATTTGTAGGTGAAATATGGGATATTGATACTGATATTTACTGCTTATATGGCTCTCTTCATCCTCATACAATTACAGATGTTATTAATTAACTAATGAACATTGAACCCAGGTTTTGGCATGGAAGTTAGGGAGAAACTGAATTCAGAATGTTTTGCTTATAAGAACACTAGTTTTTCAATGCACATCTGTGTTACTGATTCAACTTCAAGTCTAGTCAGTTTTAAAACGTTAACAATAGTTTCTGGTACTAATCACACCCCTGAGTACATCTGTCAATTTTTATGTTTTTATAAAATCCTATTTTGTTTCTGAAATGTAGCAGTCTCCCAAGCTGCTGGGTGAAAGATGCACATGAGCAAAATGGGAAATAGCAAAACTGGCTCCAAACAAATTACTGGAAAATGCACAAATTAAACAAACTGAAATGCAGAATCTTCTGATTTTAGTGATATTGGTTATCACTTTACAATAGGTGAAAGTCAGTCAGAAGTGTAATTGTTAAGCTGATGGTGTCCCATTAACAGGTTTTGGGTTTGTTAAGTTAAATGAAATGACCAGATTTTTTTAATAGAATGGTCTATGAGACAGAAGCACTTTATAGGTGTCATCTTATTGCCAGGAGAACATGTCAGGCAGGTGGGACCCACAAGGCTTTGGTGTTGCATTCTTTAGGTTTTGTGTCACTTTCAGTAAGACTTGCTGACTTTTTCTTCTGCCCCTTACAGCGGACGAAGAGGATGAAGATAAATCAAAGCCAACAGGCTCAGATGGAGAGCGGCGAGGGGTTAAGAGACAACGTGAAGAAAAAGAAGAACATGGCCGTGCTTATTATGAATTCCGAGAGGAGGCTTACAATAGCCGGTGAGGAGAAGAGACTCTTTGGTTGTGTTTTTACTGGCAATCCAAGTCACTTCCCAGACAATGAATGAAACTAGATTTGATCAGCTAACTCGGGGGTTAGACAGACATTGCATGTGGATGAGGGGAAAAGGATAGAATTTGGTTTGGGACTGTAAGGCAGAATGTGTGTTCTTATTTTATATTCTGCTGTTTTCCCTATTCTAAATTGTTCTTATTTCTGGATGTTCTGTGATATCTGATTGCTTGTTTGTTCTCTCGCTCCTGCCTAGGTCTAAGTCTCCACCACCACCAGAAGAGGAACCACGAGAGGAAGATGATGAAACTGTTGTGATCCTGGACACATGTATGTATGGGCCATGTGGCAGTTATTTGATGTATGGTAAATTTAAAGTTCAGAGATTTAATTATTGGGTATATAATTTGAGAAACCAAGCATCATAGCTAATGGGCTGTGTGTCAGTATAACAGAGGCCACTCTACTCCTTCAGCCACCATAGGGTTTACAGGAGATTCTGTAAGTGGAACTCTGAGCAGCTGGAACACTTCTAATTCTTTTTGATCTTTTGGGCAATATATGGGGGTACTTGGGTAAGTGCAGCATTAATGCAGTAGCACTAGAGCAGTGGTTTTCCACCTGTGGTCTGCAGACTCTTTGGGGGTCTAAAGCCTATGTCTAAGATTTCCAAAGGTTTCCGCACCACCATTCAGCATTTTTTAGGAGTCCGCAAATTAAAAAAGGTTGAAAACCACTACACTAGAGCAACCTTTGGGCCTGCCAGTAACGTTGGAACAGTGGAAAGGTAGAAAACTGCCTTCTAGCATGTCGGTTTCTCTCTGGATATGAGCCACGCTATTACTGATGCTTGTGGGGTCTAATGCATTTTGAGTAAATCTGAAAAAGGAACTTAGAGTAAATTAATTTCTTCTTTCTGACAGATACATCTGATCTCCACTTCAAAGCAAGCAAGGACCGCTATGGAGGACAACCTCTTTTCTCAGAGAAGTTCCCCTCCCTTTGGTCTGGGGCAAGGAGCACCCATGGAGTGACAAAGGGGAAAGTCTGTTTTGAGGCAAAGGTAGGGCACTTGCTAGATGGATGTGCTGAGTCTGTATGTTGGGAAGTGGCGTGTGTGTTCTGTCGGGTAACTGGCACTTTCAGCACTGAATGAGATGTTGGGTCTGAGCTAGTCTAATTTAATCAGGAATGTAGTGTATTTAATTTAATGGATTGAAATTTAGAGCAGTGCATGAAAGACTCACTCCTGGCTTATTTTGTGTGTGTGTGTGTGTGTGAGAAAGAGAGAGAGAGAAAGAAACAAGGTCTGGATAAGGAGCTGTGGTGATGAGAAGATCTTGCAGAGAGTGTTGAGAGACGCAATCTGTCGGAATTCACTCTTTGGCCTCTATGCAAACATAAACCTACTTTTTGTGGCAGTTAGAGCCAAATTTGTGATTAAAATTATGTTATTGTACCCTTTTGCTGCTTTGAATATTAGAGAAGGCATGCAAATTCTTAGGGGTTTTTTCCTGCTTGTGTTTTACCTTTGAAATATCAGGATTATCAAGTCTGGGCTCCCCTAGTTTGCTGGAGGGCATCCAGAGGGGAGAGGGTAATGGGACGGGGAGGGGTTTGGTTGTTTCTGTGAACCTTCTGTCCTTAATTGAAGGTTTATGGAGGGTTTAATCTTTAGCAAAGATTTCCTTTCTTCCAAGTGTTAATTATACATCCCAATCATACAGGTGTTCTCAAAGCAGAATTGTAATCCGTCTAGCTAAAACTCCCTTTACCTCTTTATTGCTCAGCTGTCAGTCTTTTATGATACTAACTCCACTATCTCTTCATTCACAGCACCCTTTGTCTAACCTTGTCTTAGATATCTAATGTATAAAAGCTTTTCTTAAACACCTTTCAGGCTGCTTTCATCCTGCCTGGGGAAAATGAAAAAAGCACAAAGCTGTTCTTATTTCTGTGCAAGTTATATTAAATGCCGAGTTTTTGTGGGTGTATGTCACAACATACCTCTTTTTGTGGTGGAATTTCC
Organism: Eretmochelys imbricata; assembly: GCF_965152235.1. NCBI lineage: Eukaryota > Metazoa > Chordata > Testudines > Cheloniidae > Eretmochelys > Eretmochelys imbricata. The sequence continues at coordinate 33,920,450 of NC_135578.1, read as the reverse complement.
CATATAAAGTAACTGTATTTTATTTTGGGGAAAAAAATTCCCCACTGTTTCACCAGTAGCTACTCTGTCCTGGGTATTGGTGTGCCCATACACTGACAGGAATCCGTTTTGCATAGAATAGGTTCTTCCTTACTCCTGTTCTTTTTGCGGATACAGACTAACCCGGCTGCTACTCTGAAACCTGTCATTCTTCCTTAGGTTTACCCTTATCACTTCAGTCTCCCATTTGAGAGAATTTCTAGTTGGTGGATCTCCTCTCTGATGGGAGTAATCATGAGGATGCTGGCTGAGGCTCAGAATTTGGCAGTCTTGTTAAATGGATTTCAGAACAGAAATCTATCCATCCCAATTCTGAGACAGGCTGGCAAAATCTCTCACTCAAAATTGCAACACAAGTTTCTATGTGGCGCAGGTTCCCAGTGCTGTCTTCCACTCCTGCTACTGTCTCTGATCTTGTGAGATAATGGGTGGATGGAGACTGTAGAGCCTTGTAAAGGGAAGCAAGTGAGTATAGTCCTACCAGTGCAGTCTCTCGTCCAAGCAATAGCCAAGGATTGGCTGGGGGAGCATACCTTGGTCAGGTCTCTCACTAGGCTCTGCACCAAAGGAATAGACTGTAGAAATATTGTCTGTTCTAAGCCTTGGGGGATCAACTTCTAAATGGCTGAGATGGTTTGGTGCTGCTGCTGTGTTGTGCCTGTTAGGGTATCTGACAAGAATGGCTGTCTGCTGGAAGCAGATGAGATCTGTATTTGAATAGGCTACAGGGGAAGTTGGGGAAATACCCCATTAAACTGTGGCTTTGGTACAGAGACCTGTGACCTGCGCATGCCTCCAGCTTGTGTAACTCCAGGTGTGACTAGCACCTGGAGGAGGATTATAGTCTCGCAGAGGCCTGACTCTAGCTTTGCACACAATATGCTAAATGACTCCTTCTCTTTTAATTTCTCCAGGTGACACAGAATCTCCCAGTGAAGGAAGGCAGTACTGAGGTCCCGCTTCTTCGGGTTGGCTGGTCTGTGGATTTCTCTCGTTCCCAGCTAGGTAACTGAGCTCATTTTTCTGTTAGCTATGAGCTGGGGCAGGCTACAGAGCTGTTGAGCTGCTGCTGCAGCCCAGGCTGGGATTTTCTAAGAGCTGCAGTGGGCAGTTTGGCTCAATAGTGACACAATTTGGGAAAACACACGTGTAATAGCTGCTGCTCTTTTCCAGGTGAGGATGAGTTTTCTTATGGCTATGATGGACGAGGGTTGAAGGCTGAAAATGGGCAGTTTGAAGAGTTTGGTCAGCCCTTTGGGGAGAATGATGTGATTAGTTGCTTTGCGGTAAGTGCTGTTGATAAGTGGTTCTCAACCAGGGGTCTGGGACCCACTGGGGCGGGCCCTGAGCAGGTTTCGGTGTGGGGGCGGCGCCAAGCAAGGCCAGCATTAGACTTGCTGGGACCCACGGCAGAAAGCTGACATCCCAGCACAAGGGGCTGAAGTCCAAGCCCTGAGCCCTGCCACCCAGGGCTGAATCCAAAGCCTAAGCAATATAGCTTTGTGGGGGCCCCTGTGGCATGGGGCCTCAGGCAGTGGCCCTGCTTGTTACTCCCTAACACCAGCCCTGGCTTTTATATGCAGAAAACCAGTTGTTTTGGCACAGGTGGGCCGTGGAGATTTTATAGCATGTTTGGGGTGGGGTGGGGGGCTCCAAAAGAAAAAGGTTGAGAATCCCTGCTGTAGATAAGGCCTGTGGTTGCCATCTCAGAGGGGCAGGAGGGGGGAAGACTTCTATCCTTGCATCCAAAATATGTGTGAAGTGGCTTTCCTCCTGTTCATGCAGGAGCCTGCTAGGAGATGGATTTGGAGGAAAGACAATGGAGGGAGAAATAGTGGCCATCCCTGAAAACTTGCTGGTCACAGGATTCTTGTGTTCTTTGTTGTCACAGAACTTTGAGAGTGAAGAAGTGGAGTTGTCCTTCTCGAAGAATGGGGAGGATCTGGGAGTGGCCTTCCGGATCAGTAAAGAATCTCTCACTGACAAAGCCCTCCTGCCACATGTGCTATGCAAAAACTGTGTGGTTGAATTGAACTTCGGTCAAAAGGAGGAGCCTTTCTTCCCAATTCCTGAGGAATACGTGTTCATCCACGCCATCCCGGTTGAGGACCGAGTGCGCACACCTCTTCCACCCAAAACCACAGAGGAGTGTGAGGTAATGGGGTTTGTTCCAGACAGTCCTAGTTATTGCTTGTAAGGAGTCGGCATGGCTGTGAGTTAGTGGCTGTGTTGCATGGCATATTGGCCTGGTTTTAGAAAGGAAAACTTGATGTACCTGTGGAAAGAGCCATTCCCTGCAAGGCATGGTGTTGACTGTTACTTTTTCTCTTCAGCTCTTCCTCCTATAACCTCTTTGTGGTGCATCCTGCAGGTACTGCTGATGGTTGGACTGCCAGGGTCTGGGAAGACCCAGTGGGCACAGAAGTACACCCAGGAAAATCAAGAGAAACGATACATCATCTTGGGAACTGAGACTGTTCTCTACCAAATGAGGGTAAGCCCTTCCCTTGGGTAGAATGGTGTCACTTAGAGCCTTCGCTGGGCTGGCTGGACAATCCTAGAAAGTATAGTGGCTTTATATCCTATTGCCAATGTTCTGCTGTAGCATTGCAGAAAATTGCTTAGTGGAGTAGTAAGGGGAGGGGACTCCTCTGATAACAAAAAGGGGTGGGTTTTCCCCTCTTTTAAGGTCAATCTGTACATGACTCCAGGCTAAGGAAGGCTACAGCTCCAGAGGGCAGAACTAGTGACCGAGCTGTGGGAATTGTTTTCTGGGTTATCTCTGCATCAAGAGCATGTATCTGACACGTTTATACTGGCACCTGTGCTAGAGATGGGTGACCACAGGGCTGGTAGAACACTGTGTGTATCTGAAGAATCTTTTATTGATATCCCTTTTTCTCTTGCCAGACAAAAGGCCTTGAGGATGAAGAGATGGATCCCAAGAGCCGAGACCTGTTAATCCAGCAAGCTGCCCAGTGCCTTAGCAAACTGGTCCAGATTGCTCCCAGGGCAAAGAGAAACTACATTCTTGATCAGGTATTGTTACTAAACCCCAGTGACTTCCTGACCTGAGCAACTTGACTTTGGGGCACACTGAGCGTACTCCTCAGCTCATGTCCCATTCTGATTTGAGGGGATTCAGACTGGGCTGAGTTAGTGGCAGATGAATTTCTGAAACCTGTTTCTTTTCCCCCCTCAGTGTAATGTGTATAACTCCGGCCAGCGACGGAAGCTGCTTGCCTTCAAGGGTTTCTCTCGCAAGGTGGTTGTGATTGTCCCCAATGAAGAAGACTGGAAGAAGAGGCTGGAGCTGAGGAAGGAGGTTGAGGGGGAGGATGTGCCTGAATCGGTGATGCTGGAAATGAAAGGTAGACAGGCTCAACCAAGCCTGTTGCATTGTGCTGCAGCATCTCTAACAATCTTTAAATAATTCAGAGAAACTAGCTAGTTCCAGACAGTCCTGGGCAGTGACAAGAGCCCAGGTGCCCCTTTGGGGTGATGGGGTAGGAAGTCTATTAACCTCCTGAATCTCTTCTCTGCTGGGAAGTAGGGTCTTGAGCCACTGAAAGCTGCCTTGATCTTGTGAACTCTCTTGCTGTTTCCATTTTAACGCAGCTAACTTCTCACTTCCGGAAAAGAGTGATTACTTAGATGAGGTGATGTATGAAGAGCTGGTGAAGGAGGAGGCCCAGCCACTGGTCACCAAATACAAGGAGGAGGCCAGAAAACTGCTCCCTCCATCTGAGAAACGGGCAAACCGTCGCAATAATCGCAACAAGCGCAACCGTCAGAACCGCAACCGTGGCCAGGGATATGGTGAGGCTCTGTAGGGGCTGGGCAGCACTGCCTCTCTGGTCTCTTTTGTGTCTAAAGGCTCCTTTTTCCATATTCTCTTGATGTCAAGGCAAACTATAAGGATTCTACTCCCTAGGTTTTGAAGAAGGGACTTGGGTCACTCAGTGCAGGCCTCAGCAAGAGAACGGAACTTTCTCTCCACTCCAGCTTCTAGTTCTTTTCTCAAGCACCTCCCTTGCCCATTGCCCTCATGGTTTAACTTCCACTTCCTTATTCAGAGCCTAAATTATTCTTGTGTTTTGTGCTAACTGATAACTATGAGGGCTGAGATTTTCAAAAGCATTTGCCTTTCAGTGAAACTTGGGCTCCCTCCAGGTCCTTAATTCTTACCGTCATGGCAGAAGTAACCATCTTAAATCTGTATTATAGAGTGCTCTGTTCCCATAAGCTTTTGTTACCTTTACTGGTGACAAAAAAATTTCCTTAATTTGCATGTGTCCTTTCTACCCCAAGACTTTGTTTCGAGTCTTAAATGTGCATTATTCTGCTGCAGCATCACAATGATGTAAGCCCTTGCTTATCTCAACTCCTCAGTCTCCTGCTTGGAGACAGCTTTTCCCTGCTGCCTTATTTATCTGAATTGAGTTTGTTCCCATTGCCCCATCTCTCTCACCTTACCAGAACATCCAGCAGTTTCTCTCTCCCTCTGCCGACAATTCTAACTTGTTCAGTATCTCTGACAAACAACACTCAGTGTATGTTTTACTTCCTGTAGATTGTCAATACCTGTATGAATTAGTCCTAGTCATACTATAGACTGCAGCAGAGCATTACTGGACATCTCTCCCTAGTGGGATGTTGTTCCATTAATGTTTGTCCTCTGCTTATGGTGTGTTGACTGTTTCATGCTATGCTCTTCCTATCCAAACGCCATTCTTTCACTTGCTTGGGAGCTACTGAGATTGGGATAAGTGGGGCTGCTGATGGATTTTTTTCTGTCCTGTAACTTTACTGGAGGGTGTAAAATCTGGTATGGTCAGTTACACAAGAATCTCTGCTAGTTTCTCCTGACAGAATTTTCGTTTCTTCTTAATCTGTGGTTTCATTTCTTTCCTTCTGGCTCTAGCTGTTTTAACAGAAAAGTTAAACCTAGTCTAGCCTTCTCTCTATAGAGTCCTGGTTTCTTCTGTACTGAATGTTTTTGCTGCTCTCACTCCCCAAATGGGAAACATGCAACCTGTAGGAAGTTACTGTGCTGACCTGTGATTAGAAAGTCTCTGACACCTTGTTTGTTGGCTTCTGCCATCAGGGGATTGCAAGTCATGGGGCAACTCAGGAACAGCTTGACTCTTGCTGATGTTTACGAGGTACTGCATCTGTAGCTTTGTCTGAGACCTTGCTTGTTTTCTTTCTAGTTGGTGGACAGCGCCGAGGTTATGACAATCGATCTTATGGACAGCAGCAGTACTGGGGGCAGCCTGGAAACAGAGGAGTGAGTGCAATAGTTCTGACTACTTCATACCAAATACAGGCAGGGGGTATGAAGGCTGCTGTTGATTTTTCTCTACAGGAAAAGAAGGAGTTTTGGGGGTGATTCTTGCTCCATTTTCTTCTGAGGAGGAGGAGATGATAATACCTAGTTCTAGTGTGGTGATTCTTATCCATAGACCTCAGAGTACTTTACAAAGGAGGCCAGAAACACAGAGGGGAAAGTGACTTGCCCAAGGACGCCCAGCAGGCCAGTTGTAGAGCCAGGAATGGAACCCAGATGTCCTGAGTCTCAGTCCAGTGTTTTAACCTCTAGCCCACACTTTCTCCCATGAGAAGGAGACTTGATCAGTACAGAAGTTACATTTTTTAAAGAGTCCTTCCTGGTAGCCTTTGGGATCCTTTGCATCATGCCTTACCCTGTGTATAAGATGTGGCTTAAAGGTATTGGCAGCCGTCATGTGCTGCATCATGGTGGCTGCCTGAACCTAGGTGTTCTAGTCCTGGCTGCTACTGATTTGCTGTTTCCCCATCTCGGTAATGGGGATATGCACCTACCTCTGTATAAAATGCTTTGAGAGGTTTGGATAGAAGAGACAATAGAACTCAAAGAATTACTGGAGGCTATGCGGTGCTGCCATGAGATGGGGTTCTGCTTCCCAGAGGGACATATCTTCCTACAGGGCACATTGTTTGGTGTACTTAGGTAACCACCTCTGTTTTCATAGGGTTACCGTAACTTCTATGACCGGTACAGAGGGGACTATGATCGATTCTACGGACGCGAGTATGACTACAACAGATACCGAGATTACTATAGGCAGTACAACCGGGAGGTGAGTGGCCACACACCACGAGGCAGTAATAACTATAGGAGGGGCTTCTCAACCTTTAGAGTAGATGTCTTGTGGACACCTCACTCCCACTTGCTGCTGCCATGGTCCACCTGTAGAAGTAGCATCCCTGTAGCAACTATAGCAACTTTCCATGTGGAAGAGTGGTATTAAGAAAGTGTTTGGTTGTTTTTACCTGTTCTATTGAACACAGTTCCTGTTATTGCTTCTCTTATGTATTGGCAACAAGGACAGCTCCTTCTTGTTCCAATCACTTTCAGAAGTCTCTGAGTTCTTCTTGCAATGAAGAGCCTGGTCACCTGTAGGAGCAGTGTGGAAGCAAGCAGGTTAAACCAGAGTAGCATGCTCACAGTTGAGAGCTGCTGTCTTAGGACATTTATGGAGGAGGACAGGGGGCTGGGTAGAAGCTATAGATGTATGGTTATAGGGGGAACATGGCCTTTCCAGCACAGTGCCCCTGGATACAAACTGCTTCTGTTTTCCTTCCAGTGGCAGAACTACTACCAAGACAGAGACCGATACTACAGGAACTACTACGGATACCAAGGATATCGGTGAAATCCTAGCCGTCTTCACCCTTCAGCCAAGAAGCTGAATCTGCGGAGGTGTCTGCCACTTCCCAAAACACAACCAATGGAAACAGGGCTGTTGGGGGGAGAGCAGCGGCGGGGGGAGGGGTGGGAAGAGGAAAAAAACTGTAAATTTTTTTTTTAAAAAGTTTGTTGAAAAGAATATTGTCTTATTCTATAAAACATTTCAAACCTAGTTAGATATTTGTAATCAAAATGTTTGCGCAGAGAGTGCAGCACTTAGCGCTGCCTGGCCTGTACCCTGTGATTGGGCAGGAAAACCACGTACCCTTTAACAACTTTCTAGAGCAGCTGGACTGGCAGCCGGGCAGGGAGGTGCAGGGGTTTGCAAGATGCGCTCAGTGATGGGAACTGAACATGTAAGAACCTGGAGGTACAGATGAGTGAGAATAGAGGGGCCAGCATCCCCTGGGGGGAGAGGGAGGGTTGGGAGTGCAGGCAATATTAATTGACTGATCATTCACTTGCAAAACTAATTTCCTTCCAGATTATCATTTGCTGATCTAGCTTTGGGGTGATATGTGGGGCTCTGCCCACAGTGATTCTGGAGTCTAGTGCTCTTCAGTGACTGGTGGAGAAGGGACCGTTTCCACCTTGGAAAATCTGGCAGATTTCCACGTTCCTGCTGTTGTCTCGTCTGGCAGTGCTGTGCTGGCTGGATGTAACGTATCCCTGGCCAAAGGCTGTGCTTTTTAGCCAAGCAGTTTGCTTTACCTCCCTGGCTATTAAATTTCCCTGAAAGCTTGTAAATGGAATCATGAGCTGTTTTTTGGCAGAAGGAAGCACAGGAATTTGGTATGCCAGTCCCTAAATTCTCGTTCTTCCCTGGCCAAAGCAGACAGTCTCGGTGAGACTCTGTTCTCGTCCCCTCTTCCTCCTGCCCTCCCCTCCCCCCCAGGCTAGCAGGCTTGGCCAGGTGCTGAATCATCATCTCTGTATAGTGTCTGTCCTCTTTAGTGGAAGAGAAGGAACATTTCTCAGGGTTTCTGCTGGATCTTTTCTTCATTAGAGCGTAACGTGTGTGTGTATATAGGCAACCCATGCAGTGTGTAACCTTCACCTGTGAGGAGATAGTGCTGAGAATAGCAACAATTTTATACCGTAAGAAGAGGGCACAGTTGGTAAAGTGCTCCTGTGGTTTTGATAAACTGGTAGAGCGTGTATATAGGAAACTAGGGAAGGCGATTGAGTGCAGTAGTGAACCAGCCTGAAGTGGGTAAGTGGGGGTGTGTGTGTGTGTGTGTGTGTGTGTGTGTGTGTCCTGCCCTCCCCATGGCTTGAAAACAAAAGGGTTTTGACTTTGACACACTCTTTAGCTGTGAAGTCTAGTCCCACAAGAGGGGAGGTGAGTTCCTGAGGACACTGTGTGAAGGAGGATCCCTTCAGTGCTTACGGCGTGCTCCAGTATAAAATTTGGGTTGTCCTCAGTCTTCAGAATTTCTGTAAGATTGGGTGGGAGGAGGGGGCATAATTTCAGAAATTACTCCTTTCCCAGGCAAATAGTTATATGTGTTGGGGGGAGGAAGAGGGGCAGCTACTTCTGTGGGGTGTAGGGAGTGCATTCATGGCAGAAGTGGATGTGGTTGGCTTGTATCTTTTGTAAGGGGGTGGGGGGGAGGCTGATTTATTTTCCCATTATGAAACTTAGCATTGATCTTTAATTTTGTTTCATTGTCATCAGTTTGTCTCCTGCCCTGCAATTCTTCCCCCATCCTCCTTTCCCAGTGAGGACAGGATACCCTCTTAGGAAGTGAATTGTAAATATTCTTGGTTCTGGTCCTATAGCCTTGGATTTGGCTAGGGAGCTAATTATGTTCCTTTCCCTTCCCCAGCTTGAAGATTACCTTCTGCTCCCTGTGATTTGCTGTTTGAAATACAAACATTTTAGTTTGTTTTAAAAATTGAATTTTTTTATTCTCTGCCTACCATTGCAAGCTGCCCTGTCTCCAATGCCCATTGTCACATCCCAGCCCAGACTAACCCCTCCATCCAGACCAGGACATGGTGAGATATGGCTCTGCCAGCACCAGAGAGCACAGGTAACAGGTTGCTGGGATCTCCCAGCCCTGTGCCACTTCCCAATGCAAGAACTAGTGAGAAGCAGAGTTCTACTGTCTCCAACTGCGGTGCCGCATGTGTGTATCTGAACGTGTGATTGTGTGACGACCGTTTTTATAACAAAGCAACTGGTATTTTAAATGATGCTTCGGGCCACTAGAAAATACTCTTGGGACAGGGGTAAAGGGGAGAAAGCAGGAGCCTGCAGTATCTGTGTGCTGGCAAGGGTGTTTGATGCTTTGGTATTTTTAAAAAGTTCCTTCTTGGGGTGTGCTTTCCAATTGGTGGGGCACAGGCAGCCTCCAGTGTGCAGATCCTCCACAGCTTCATTGAGTTTGGGGGACATGGAGTAACTGGCACTGGAGCCAGGAAAGCTTAAATCACTTCAGGAGGCGCTGTCATCGTTAACAGAATAACTTTTGAAGCTATAGTCCTTTTTAAATAAAACCTGTTTTTCTGGGGATGACTAGAACTGCCACATCCTTGTCTGTAAGACCAAGAGATCTTAGCAACTTCAGTAGATGTCTTTTTCTGCACATTTTTGTTAAAAAAAAAAAGAGAAAAAAAAAAGAAAAATTAAATGGTAAACAAGGAAATGCAGCCTGTTTTAGATCTGTTAGTGTTTCATGATTGTACGTCTTAGTTGCTGTAGATGGAAAGCTTGAGAGAACATGAAGGCTGTAAATGTTTTTACAAACTGTAAAACGTTTAGAAGTGGCCAGTAAAAGGGTTTTACCATTGAACATGTAACTGTGTGGTTGTTTACATCTGTAACTTTCCTTCAGATTCTGGCAAATGTAGGCAATAGCTTCCATTTTTAGAATAAATAACCATTGGCTTGACTTAACATCCTTATGTTGCTGCACTGACTTCGTAGGTGTCTCTATACTTTGGCTCTTCTTCCCCTCTCCAATAAAAAGAAAACTCAAAAGACCAGACTAATTTTGCTCTTTTCATAAGGCTCCTTTATTTGGATCCCCTGCACTCACCCTGCCTGCTCCATGCTGTACAAGGGAAGTCTTCGTGCCCATGCTGCACGCTGTGGGCCCTAGCATGGAGCAGCCTAGCACTTGGTGGTGAAGCCCAGTGTCAGCCACGCTGTTAATATGGACTCCAGTGCTTTCCCTCCATCTGTGCAAGGGAAATACCCCTTCTCCCCAAGGGCAGGATCCATGAGAGCGGCTGCTGCGGGTTGGTCGCTTACTTTCAGGGAATAGCCCTGGGGGCCCTGTGCTGGGGAGGGGATAATCCGAGCCTAACAGGGCGGGGGGCTTGTGCTTCATGTGGGGAAGGGTCTCCTGGAACCTAAAAGCCCCTTTGCTCTTGTCTGATCAGCCCTATTTGGCGCCGTGCCTCCCTGCTTTGCTTCACTTTCCTCTACACCTGTCACCACTGCTACGTGTGCTCTGGGGGGGTCGGAATAGAGGCCCAGGCGGAGGCTGGGCCGGGGAATGGAGGCTCGGCACGTCCAAACCCGTCCCCGACCCCCAGCAATTCTGGGAGCTGGCCTGGCCCTAGAGCCAGAGTGACTCTGAGCTGCTCCTTAGGAGGCTGGGCTGCTCCCTGAAAGCCCACGTGGGCGTTTCCAGACACGTGAGGCGACGCTGCCCGCGCTCCCTGTCTGGATATGGAGGCAGCGGCTCCGCTCCCGGGTGGCGCTCGGCGCAGTAGGAGCTCTGGACTGCTGCTTCCCGGGCCGGGCCGGACGCGGAGTGATGCCCAGCTGCTAGAGGACGCGCTCGGCCGGCTGAGCGGGGCCACTGCGGCCATCACGGCCAACGTGCGGCGGATCAATGTGGCGCTGGAGAGGTAATGAGCCGGGGAACGCCGCCTAGGACAGACCTCTCTTCCCCGGGGCGCTGGAGAGAGGACAACCCCTGCCCCGCCTGGGGTTCTCTGCGGAGCTGGAGATGGAGCAACCGGGATCTCCCATGGGTACCACTTCCCTTCTTAGAAGCCTTCCCGTGGGGACTGCTCCTAGAGTCGGAGCGGGGCCGCCTCTGAAGTGGGCAATACCCCCACCCCAAATTGACCCAGCCTTAGCCCCGTTAATTCCCCCAGTCCCTGTATCTGGGGTAGCTTCCCCTGGGCTGGGTAGAGCTGATATTGTTGCTAATTCTTGGAAGGGGGAGGGGTGGCCATAGGGTGCTGAATATAGGGTAGTACAGGTGTGTGGGGGGGTGCTGGGGAGACGGTGTGGGCATGGACATGGAGAGATGATGGGTGCAGGGTTGGTGGGTGAGTGAGGGGCATGGAGATGCAGGGGTGGCAGATTTGAGGATGGGCCTGTGGGTTGAGGAAGGATACAAGACATGGGGAGCAAGGACAGTAGTTGGGGATGGCAGGGTCAGGTAGCGGCAGTGGGATGGGCACAGGCAGCATCTATCTTCCCCATCTCAGTATTGTTCCTTTGCCAGGTGCATTATCCATCTAGCCTTAGCAACCCCCTGTGCTGGGCAGGGAGGACTTCTGGGTGTGGGGATGTGGGGGTCAGGGGCCACATCAGTAATGGAAGCTTTTCTCCCCTTTGCCCAGGATTCTGGAGGATAAAGCGACTGTGGAGGAGCTGAACCAAATGCTGATGTGTCAGGGGAGGGGGCCTGGGCTAATAGTTTCTGTGCAGCACCAAGTGAGTGCTAACACCCCAACTGCCTTGGGGAGTGGGTGAGAGCAGGAGTGGGTGCCCCGTGCTGGAGCTCCCCATCCCAGGGCACTCCCAGGTACCACAACACAATGAGATCCCAGGCTCTCTGTTGCATTGGCAGAGCCTCCATTCCCGGTGGCGTTGCAGTCTGGGTGGTGCATGGTTTCATGAGGGTGGGTCAGAGAACCATGTCCCATCTGCTGCAGACACAGGCTGGTGGTAGGATGATGATGGGAATGGATGGGAAGGGTGGGAGGGGAAGAGACTTCTGGAAGGAGCCCCACCAGGTGCTTGGCTCTGTCCTTCACTTACCCTCAGCCCTCTCTTCCAGAAGACCTTTGAGTCAAAGTAGCTATGGGATCACCCCACAGAGAACCGCGACCACAGCCTTCTGCTTCCAAGAGACGTGTTGGGGCCCTGTATCAGAGAGTGGGACCCAAGCTGCTCAAGGACATCCTGGCTTGTTGCCAGCTAGAGACGTTGCCTTCTTGAGGACACTAGGAACACTTTTGGGTGCTGGGTGGCAGTTCTGCCCCATGATGCTTGGAGATTTTCCAGTCACTCTTTGTTCTCACAGATAATAAACATGAGACGTGATCCCTGACATCCAGCTTGTCTTTGAATGTGTGACTCCCACTGCACCATCTGCCTCCCCGGGGTTGCTGCCATGTTGGCTGTGGGATGGGCAAAACAGGTGCCATCACATTGGTTCCAGAGCAGGATGGGGGTCCTCATCTTGTTTCCTATTATGGTATTGGGAGCAAGGAAATACTGCCTCTCCCATCACTACTAACACCCCTTTCCCTTGGTGTGGAGGGGTCATCTTCCTGGTTACTGGAACCAAAGCCACTGGGGTATGCAACGGCCCTGCCATGAGCTCATGGCATCAGAGGGAGAATGGGGGCCTTCTTGGAGAGTGGATTCCAGAACTGGGAGAGGTGGTGGATGTTGTGGGTGGAGCTGAGGGTAGGCCTCATTTCTGGGTGCTGGAGTGACTGGTATTTTGTCTGTGTATTTTGACTGGTTGGTGTGTTACATGTCCCCAACCCCCACAGCCTGAGAGTCTGTTACAGGCCCAGCTAGGTCCCCTGCCTCTTTAGCTCAAGCGGTAGCAGTTTATGCTTCAAACTGTGGAGGCCCTGATTTAATCCCTGCTGGGTCAGCCTCATGTATGCCCATGTGTTCAGGTACCAGTGGCTTGGGGAGGAGGTTCAGAGAGAGGGTCATGTGGGGCTGGAAGGGGTTGGGACTGGGATTGTGGCAGGGACTGTGCATGGTTCTGTTTAGTTAGAGCCTGAGCTATGGCAGACAGAGAGGATTAGTCTGAGGCTTGGAGTGCCCCTAGTCTTTCCACTGGAACCTCTGGGTGCTGCCACAACACAAACAGCTACTGCTATGGGGCTGAAGCTTTCCTAGGTACAGCCATTTTAGTCTGGTTTCAGAGTAGCAGCGGTGTTAGTCTGTATTCGCAAAAAGAAAAGGAGTACTTGTAGCACCTTAGAGACTAACAAATTTACTTGAGCATAAGCTTTCGTGAGCTACAGCTCACTTCATGGGATCCATTTTAGTCTGTGGAAGTGAAGTTGGCTGAAGACTACCATGTTATTCGTGGCCAGGCATTGATGATACGCGATGCTGCCATCTGAGTTTCTGGGACAGAACCTGTTCTGGATGCTGCCATCTTGGTTACTGGAACGGAAGCTGCCCAAGCGGCCGCCATTTTAGATCGTGTAATAGAAGCTACCTAAGGAGTCGCCACCTTGGATTCTGGATTGGAAGCTACCCAAGGAGCTGCCATATTGAGTGCTGGAATGGAAGATGCTTGAAGTGCAGCTTGCAGGGTAGGAATACATACATGCATGCGCGCGCGCGCACTCATCCTCCGTGCCGTGTCATGTTGGTTCCCTGAAGTGATAGGACCCTGGGCGCCGCCATGTTGGCTCTGGGCGCTGAAGCCGGCCTGGGCGCCGCCAGGTTCCCCTGTGTTTGGCAGGCTAGAGGTTGCGCATGGCTGGGGCAGAGGGCGCGCGGTCGGGCCGGGGCCAACAGAATGGGGATGGAAGTGGGGGGAAGCGGCCCCGGCTGGCGGCGGAGCCGGACCGGGGAAACCGGGTGACCGTGGTGCTGGGGGCACAGTGGGGGGACGAGGGGAAGGGGAAGGTGGTGGATCTGCTGGCCGTGGATGCCGACCTGGTGTGCAGGTGCCAGGTGAGAACGGGGGGCTGCTCTGCGGTGCCGGGGGAGCCCGGGGCGGGGAAGGGGCTCACCATCGGGGCGGGCTTAGGGTGGGGGTAGCTCCTGAGACCCCCAACGCCCCGTCCTCCTGACCGCCCTGTCCCCGCAGGGGGGGAACAACGCGGGCCACACCGTGGTGGCGGGGCTGGTCGAGTACAATTTTCACCTGCTGCCCAGCGGGGTCTTGAACCGCCATGCCACCTCCTTCCTCGGTGAGTGACCCCGTGCACCCCAATATCCCCCTGCAGCCCCACCTTGACACCCCATTTCCTTCCACAGTGAATGGCCCCAGTGCACCCCAATATCCCCCTGCATCTCCACCCTGACACCCCACCTCCTTCCTCAGTGGGTGACTCCAGTGTACCCCAATGTCCTTCTGCATCCCTGCCCCCAACACCCCCCCATGTACTCCAGTATCCTCCTGCCTCCCCACCTGCAGTGCTCAGCTGCCTTCTGAGCCACCATGTTACCTCCTTTATCACTGAGAGCTGTCTCTACACCCCATATACCCCAGTATCCCAATATTCCACACCTGGCACCCAGCAGGGGCCTGAACCGCCATGCCGCTTCCCTTATCTGTGGAAGACCTCCCTACACCCCATCTTCCCAATTGTCCTGCGGGGCCTGAACTGCCATGCCACCTCCTCATCGCTGAGTGACATCCTCCACTTGCATATACCCCATATCCCAGTACCCCCTGTATCCCCATCCTGACCGCCAACACCCCTCCAATAGTTGGTAGGCTCTTGACCTGGAATGCTGTCTCTGCACTCCACATCTCTACTAGGCCCTTTGCCCCTCACTCAGCCTCTTGCACTCTAACCTGTGACCCTTCTGCTGGGTGTGTTTCCAGGGAATGGAGTGGTCATCCACCTGCCGGGACTCTTTGAAGAAGCTGAGAAGAACCTTAAGAAAGGGCCTGGTGAGTGACCGAACCCAGCCACCCTGCTGCCCCCCCCCTCGGAGAGAGGGTCGGGGGGGGGGCAGGACTCCTGGGTTCTGGGAAGGCAGTGGGGTCTTGTGAGTTAGAACGGGGGTCGGAGTCAGGACTCCTGGGTTCTTTTCTTTCCTTGGTTACATAAAGGCACGATAAATAAATCCCAGTTCCCACGCTTTATAGCAGGGCTGTCAACCGGCCCCCTGCATGGGGATGGGAGGCTCAGGCCTGGCATGTAGAGTAGTCTAGGCTGCGGGGGTCCAAAGTGGGAGGCCTAGGGGTGATTCACGTTCCCACGGTGATGTGTTTTCCTTCCCCGCAGGTCTGGAGGGCTGGGAGTCCCGCATGGTGATCTCAGATAGAGCTCACATTGGTAAGTCCAGAGCAGCCAGCAGGGGACGCTGTCTGCATCCTCTGGGACTTCTCCTCCTACCCTTGGAATGTCTCCTATCAAGACCCAGGGGCACTGGGCCCATTGGGAGGGGATGACCAGGCAGGTGAACAGTGGAAGTGGGGGGTTGGGGGGTGAGTTGAGCGGGCTGTGTAAGCAGATGGGGAGGGGGCTGGTGGGGGCAGTGGTAGCAGAGGCTTTGGGGTGTCCCTCCCCTCTCACCTCATCTCCCATTCTCTCTCTTGCCACAGTATTCGATTTCCACCAGGCTGTGGATGGGATCCAGGAGCAGCAGCGGCAGCAGCAGGATGGCAAGAAGTGAGTGGGGGTTAACAGCTGGGTCCCCATTTGGGAGGGGCAGGAGGGATGGAGCTGGGTCTGGGCCTGGGGAGGATTGTGGCTGGGTCCCCTGGAGCAGGGCATTTCCTTAGGGGTTCCCCTTGGTCACCAATGGCAGTGGCTAGGCTGGGGTTGGGAGGAGGGAAGGCTGTTTCTGTGGGATTCCCATCCCTTGGTGACAGGGCAGCTCCTTTCCCTGCAGCCTGGGCCAGTGTGGGGAACATCCAGTCTGGCTGCAGCCTGGCAGGTAGGAGGAGCTCCCACCACAACCCAGCTCTGACTCTGCTTCCCTGGCAGCCTGGGCACCACTAGGAAGGGCATCGGCCCCGCCTATGCCTGCAAGGCTTCCCGCACCAGCCTGCGCATCTGTGACCTCCTGGCCGACTTCCATGAGTTCTCCAGGAAGTGAGTTGCGGGGGGGGCGGGGGGGGATGGAAAGGAGGGGAGCAATCCTTTCAGGAAGATGCCTAGGGGCCCCCGGGGATCCATTCATGCCCTCCAGTCCTGGGGCCCTCCCAGGATGCCCTGCCCCTGCCCTGGGGATCTGTTCACAGATCACACCCCACATGGCAGTGCAGGGCTTGGGTGTCTGTGACCCCAGGCAGCGCAGCGGCGTTTAAGGGTGCGCTTGTGGGCTTACTAGTCCCTATCTCTCTCTCTCTCAGGTTCAAGGTGCTAGCCCAGCAGTACAAGGCCACGTACCCGGCTCTCACCATCGACACGGAGGCTGAGCTGCAACAGCTGAAGGTGGTTGAGGGCCCCAGTGATGCCCCCCAGCTGTGAACCACCCTCCCCTCTGCCCCAGAAATAACCCTTCCCCCCAGGAGTCCCCCACCTGGCTGAGAACCAACCTGCCCCGCAGAAATACCACCTTCCCCTCTGGGGATCCCCTACCTGCCTGAGAACCACCCAGGAATTCCTCCTTGCCTCCAGGGTTCCCGACCTGGGTGTGAACCAGCCTCCCAGGAACCGCCCTCCCCTTCCCCTGGAAATACACCCTGATCCACCACCTGACCGAAAACACCCAGTATCCTTAAGTAGCCCCAGAGACTGAGTGGTAGCACCTCACCCATCTGATCCCAGCATCTCTCCCCAGGTCTATGCTGAAAGGATCCGGCCCCTGGTGAAGGATGGTGTCTATTTCATGCACCAGGCCCTGCACGGGCCCCCCAAGAAGATCCTGGTGGAAGGAGCCAATGCTGCCCTGTTGGATATTGACTTCGGTAAGTGTGGCACACTGCCCTTATGCCCAGTGTACGGTGGGTGAGGCCCCCCCGCCTCTGTGCAGTCTCTAGGGAGTGCCAGGCCTGAGCTTAGCTTTTCCCAGGGCAGCTTCAAGGCTCCCAAGTCTTGGGTTAGCCATGAAAGCAGGGCTTAAATCCGAACCAATATTGGCAGAAGCTACTGCCGTACTTTCTCCATGGCTTCCTGGAGCCTGTGTCTGTCTGACCCTGCATGTGCTTTGCCTGGGGCTGCCAAGATCGCCCTCTCTCCTCACTACTCCTGCTCCTTTGTCCCTAACTCCAGCCCTGGTGCTTTCGCTGTTGTGCTTTGCTTCAGGTTTCCATGGTCTCTGCAGGGCCCTCCATTCATCTGGGCTGACTGCACTTAGCTATAGATAAGCTATCTGGGCTGGAACCAATATGGTTGTGTGGCACCCAGCCATCCCTTCTCACCCTCCTCAGAGGAGGAATTAACCCTCACCCCCAGCAGGGAGCAACACAAAGTGAGTAGGGAAACTGAGTCTCATACATTGTTAATAAAAATAGCACCAAAATTTCCACATTTTGCACCCCTCCCTGCTCCATGGGGCTCCGCACAGCAAAAGCAGTGGGAGCCAAAGAGAACACGTTCTGATTACTGCAGTGCAGGCTGGGAAGAAAGAGTCCTCATCACAACTGGAGTCTGGGGCTGGGATAGTGGTGTGTTTGCTGCCACCCCCTGCTTAGCTCACTCTGGCCTCTCCTCTCTCCCCAGGGACATACCCGTTCGTGACATCCTCAAACTGCACAGTAGGGGGCGTCTGCACAGGCCTAGGTGTCCCACCTTGCCACATCGGGAAGGTGTACGGGGTGGTGAAGGCCTACACCACCCGGGTGGGCGTTGGAACCTTCCCCACTGAGCAGGACAACGTGAGTGTGCAGAGTGGGTCTGAATGACCAGTTGCGGAGTGGGGGGACATGTCCCCTGATGCTTATGGGTAGTCCCAGAGAGAGGGAAGTGGGATTCCATAGGATTCCCCCTGAAGGGACAGGGAGGACCCTTTGGGGCCCCCCCTGCGTCCCCCAGGGAGCAGGGAAGATCCTGGCCCTCTGGGGTCTCAGGAGTAACGGCCTGTCCCTTCCCCTTTGGCTCCACAGGAGATTGGGGAACTGCTGCAGTTACGGGGCCAAGAATTCGGCGTCACCACAGGCCGCAAACGCCGCTGCGGGTGGCTGGACCTGATGCTGGTGAGATACGCCCACATGGTCAACGGATTCAGCGCGTAAGGGCTACATCCCCTCCCCCACTGCACCCACCTCACAGCCTCAGTAACCCGCTCCACACCCACCCTGCCATCTCCTCCGCCATTACCCACAGCCTCACTAACTCCCCACCCACTCACCAATCCTCCCCTCCCATTGTCCCTCCCTTCCTACAGTCTCGCTAACCGTTCTCACCTCATGCACCCACCCCCCCATCAGTCACTGCCTCCCACGCACTCTGGTCTCGCTCCTCCCCACCCCACCTTGGCATAACCTGCCCCCTGCTCTCCCTGCAGCCTGGCGCTCACCAAGCTGGATATCCTGGACACCTTCCCGGAGATTAAGGTGGGCGTGGAGTACCGGCTGGAGGGGAAACCCATTGCCTACTTCCCAGGTGAGCCAGTGGCTGGGTTACCCCATGAAGGGGAGGTATTGCCCTTTCTTCTGCCTTCCCCACAATGAGAGGGCAGTGGCTTCTGAGCCTCAGGCCTTGTATCCTCTGAGCTTGGGGGTGGGAGAGGCTCCTGTAGGGGGAGTGGTGCAGGGCTCCAGGGGGGAGGGACTGAGCCATCCCTGGGTGGGGACATTCTTAGGGAGTGCAGGGAGCAGAGCTGTCTGAGGAGTGGGGGGATGGGGTGGCAGGACTGCCCTGGGAATGAGGTGGGGGAAGGGGCTTCCTGGGACAGGGGATAGGGGTTCCTTGGGTAGTAGGGGCTGAACCACCCTGGGGATAAGGGCTCCCTTGGGCCCTGCAGCAGCCAGTAAGCCTCTGTGCTCCCCGCAGCAAACCAGGAGCTGCTGAACAAGGTGTCAGTGGGCTATGAGACGCTGCCAGGCTGGCAGTGCAGCACAGAGCAGGCCCGCAGCTTTGCCGACTTGCCTCCGCAGGCCCAGAGCTATGTCCACTTCATCGAGCACTACCTCGGAGTGCCAGGTACGTCCACAGCCCTACTGAGCTGCCTGCTGGCCTGGCTCACAGCCGCAGCATGAGGGCCTGGGGATGGGCATGCTGGGTGCCTCCATCGGGATGCTGTGCAGTTCCCTGGAGAGGGGATGCCGTGGGACATGGGATCTGCCTCTCTCCTCCCACAGTGAAGTGGGTCAGTGTTGGGAAGTTCCACAAATCCTTCATCAAGGTTTCTGAAGCCTCCTCCTCCACCCAGATTGTCACCTGGGGAAGGAAGTTGTTCTGTTGGGGGGTGGAGGAGATCAGCCTTGCATCTGTGTGGTGGGGAGGGGCAGGGGAATCTGCTCTGTGTGGGGGAGGGATCTGCCCCACAGGGCTGGGAGTTCCCAGTTCTCACTCCCATCTCTCCTCTCACAGTGAAGTGGGTCGGCGTCGGGAAGTTCCGCGAATCCATCATCAAGATTTTCTGAGCCTCCCTGGCTGGCTGTCAGTCGCAGGGGCTCTGCCCCAGGACACCCCCAACACACGGACCGTCAGCAAAGGATCACAGGGACCAAGGGGCTGGGAGCAGCCCCACACATGCCTCTCACTCTGCCATGCACCCCCCTGCGCTGTGGGGGGCTCCACCCCTCCTGGGAGAGAGTGAATTGTCCCCCATCCCCCCTGTGCTGCCCATGCTGGGGAGCCCTGGCCTGTGGTTTACAGGCCTCCTGCCACACTCTGCTCCCCCATGCTGGAGGCTGGGCTATGCAGCTGCCCGCCCCCTCACTCCAGGACTGTGCCAGGCGGGCTGTGCTCACTCCATGAGCGAGGCCCCAGCCCAAATCCAGCTCCTGCTCCACCTGTCACTCCTGCCCCCCATGGGGACAAAGATCTCCCTGCCCTTCCCCACTGGGAACTCCTGTCTCCTCTCCCGCCATGCCTGTATCTCCCTGCTCTGCCCCGCACTGTGGGAAGTCTCACAGCTGCTTTTTCACTGTATAGAAATAGCTATAAAGAGCCATGATTTATTTTCACCATGAGCCCAGTGCTGTGTCAGTGGGGAGTGCGATAGGACGGGGGTGGGCACTGTCTGACACTGTCAGGTGAGGGGGCCATGCATGTCCCAGCACTGGGATGGGCTGGTGGGGAGTGGAGGGGTGCCAGGTGCTGTTTTTGGGGGTGGGTGGATTATTGTGTTTGTAGGAAGCCACTGAGCTTCCCCCAAAGGCTGGGAATTGGACAGGGGAGTAGGGGGTTTCTGGGCTGCTCCCTTCCCTGCTGGGGTCTCTGATCCAATCTCCGCTGGGATGGTGACTGGCTCTGGGGCCTATATCCTGGGCATCGCTCCCACCACTGAGCCCCATTGCTGGAGGCTGCCTACTCCCCATACAGACTGGGCAGTGTCCCAGCTGTCAGCAAAGCTCCTAGTGCTGCCCCTGACCCCCACTCACTGCTCAAGCTAGGCCCCTAGTCCCAAAAGTGCCCCCTGCCCACCCCACAAACAAGCCCCAGCCAGGCTCTTCTGATGGCACTGCCCATGCCCACCCCATCTCCCCAACCCAGGCCCCCTAGTGCCAGCAATACCTCCAGCACTGCCCCTGGTGCCGCAATAACACTCATGCCACCCCAGGCTCTGTGCCTCCTGTTACTTTATTCTCAAGGTCTCAGTTTACATTGTCTGGAGCAGCTGAGCCCTGCAATCTGGGCACTGCCCTACCAGCCCTGGGGGTAGGGTATGGGCCTCTTTCCCCCTTTGGCACCCAGGATCAGCAGGCTGGGAGCTGACACCCTCCCCCTCCAATGGAAATGGGGTGATTTGTGGCCGGTGTGACACTGCTGGGGGTGGGCCTGCAGCTTCAGCTGCCCCAGGCCTGGAGAGGGGAGCAGGACTTGGTGTGACTCCTGCCAGGGTGAGGTGTGATACCCCCTCCTGATTTGAGGTGTGTGGGGTAGGGGTGGGGTGGGTTCCCCCTGAAGGGGAGGGGCTTTGGGGACTTGTGCTCAGGGTAGGTGCCCTGTCTGTGGAAGTTTGGGTGGGTGGGGGGAGTGGTTCCAGCCAAACACCCAGCTCCAAAGCTGGTTTTGGGGGGAGTCAGGCCCTACCTGGGAAGTCCTGCCTGATCACCCGGGCAGGGTGTGGGAGAGGCTAGGAGTGGGGGTTATGGTGGCTGTAGCTGAGGGGTGGGGCAGGTAGGGCTCAGAGCAGGGCACAGAAGAACTTCTTCTCACGGAACGGGTTCTCGGAGGTGGGCACCGGGGTGATGAGTGGGTCTTCACAGGCGTGGGCATCACAGTATGTCATCAGGTCAGCTGCTGCCTTGGATACCTGCAGGGAGGGGAGGGGTGAGAACTCTGCAGGGTGGGCCCAGCGGGAAATGCTGTAGGGAGCAGGGGGGAGCTCCCAGCTACTCCAGCCTTGGCCTCTCTTAACAGGGGGCACTGGCTGTGGGGGGTGGAGGAGGAGTCCCCGACTACTCCAGCCCTGGCCTCTCCCCACAGGGGATGCTGCAGGGAATGGGGCAGGAGGACGGGCTGTGGGGGGGGAGTTCCTCGCTACTCCAGCTCTGGAGGTGGGTGGGGCCCTTTTCTGCCACAGAAGCTGTCAAGATACCATCCCAGTCCCCACCTTTATCCGGCACATGCTGGCCTCAATCTTGAGCTGCTCCACCATCTTGCGGGCCTGCCCGATGCTCATGGTGCTGTTGACGGGGGTTTCGCCCTTCATGGGGACCCTGTAGAGGGAGAGGATAGGTTGGGCTCAGCCCGGGCCAGGGTCATGGGGCACCTGGGAGCCTGTATCCTGGAGCGTCCTGACCAATGGGGTGGGCACAATGCCCTGGACAACTGCCCCTGCCCTCAGCTTCTTTAGGTCACTCCTAGCCCCTCAGCACCGTCCCCAGCTGGTGGTGGGTTAGAGGGAGCTCCAATCCTGCCTGGCCTCAGCTCCTCCCTACCAGCTTCCCCCTGTCTGCCCCACCCTCTCCTGGTCCAGGCTTTATATCCCTGACCCTGGCTGTCAAGTACTTCCCCTATAACTCAGAGCTCCCAGCTGCCTGGGGCACCTGTATCCCCAATCTTGGTTGCCCAGGACCACCTGGCCCATGGTTAGAGCATGTCCTGACAAGCCCCAGCACCCCTAGTTGGAGCTCAATCCCCTTGGGGAGGGTGTGGCAGGGGGTTGCTCCAGAATAACAGCTCCAATTTGCTCCAGTATGGCTACTCCTGCCCTGGAGAGATTGGGGTGGGGTCATTGCCCATGCGTGGGGGGGGTCATTGCCTATGGGTAGCAAGGTACCATCCGCTGGCCAGGAGTGCTGGATAGCTAGGGGCATTGTTCTAAGTACATGAACTGTTCCTCTTGAGTTTGGGGGAGGCAGTAGATGCAGAATGGACTGTCCTGCCACCATGGTCACTCAACGCTGGCGGCTGCCTGCCCAGGCTGAAGGGTGGGATTGTGTCTGCCCAGGGCTCAGTCCCAGGGAGAGGGGAGCTGAGGGGACCATCCCTGAGCCCGCCACCCCCCTTCTATCCCCAGGCTCTGGCACAATGGGCCCTGCGCTGCCCCACAGAATTGTCTCCTAAGACCCCGGGCTCCCAAATCCCAGACTGACCTGAGCACCAGGCTGAGAGGCAGGAGCTGAGTGCCCCCTCCCAGCTCTAGCCCATCCCTGAGCCCCTTTGCCCCTTGCTGAGCCCCTTTTACCCATCTGAGCCGCATCCTCGAGCCTCTCACTGTCTCTGGAGCAGCACCCGCTTCCCCATGGCACAGTGCTGGGCGCAGGTGCAGGATGACTAGCCCAGCCCTATGTGCAGACAAAGGGGCTGCTGCTTGCTTTGCTCTGCTTCTAACAACGCCAGCAGCCCACTCTGCAGCTGCACCCCCCAGTGCATCTGCCCCAGCCCATAAATGCAGCTTTCTTTCGATCCTGCCCTCTCTCTCTCTGCAATATGCCTTGGGTGCAGATGGGAGAGAACCCTGTCCCCAGCCCCCGTTTCCTGAGGCAACGGCATGGCGGGGGCCCCATCGACCATCCAGACCCACATGGGCCCTGACGGTACAGAGACGATACCAGGTGCCCCCTGCCCCCCACCCCCTATCGAGGCTGGCTGCCCCCTGGATACCCAGGCATGCCCCAGTGGCCAGTCAGGGCACCCCTGGGCACTGACCTTCGACGGTCGCTGCCAGATCTGGAGAGACTCTGGGATGGGCTCCCCTGTGTGCCCAGGTGCCCCGGGCGCCCTGCAGACGGCTCCGCTCCCTGTGCCTCCTCCGGGATGCAGCTAATTCAATGAGCCCGTGGTACCTTGAAGATGCTCAGAGCCGCTCGATGCTGGGAGCGGACCATGCCCGCTCTGGGGGGAGGAGTGCACGCCCAGCGGCGCCCGGCTGAGCTCTGGCTCCTTGCCCAGGCCCCAGAGTCCCCTGGTGCACAGCCCCAGGCAGGGCAGGAGGAAGGGAGCGAGCGCTGGCGGGGGAAGAGCGCCCCAGGAGGGGGCCAGGCAGGGACTGGGTTCCCGGCACCCCTGCACAGCTGCTGGTGGTACAGGCCCGCAGTAGCTGCAGTGAGGATAAAGTCTCCCCACCACACTCATTTGGAAATCTGACATCAGGGGCTACACCGGGCATGGGGGCTGCTACTATGCCTGGTTCTGAGACCCTCTCCAGGGAGCCTGGGGCTGGGCCAGTGCCTGGAGTGTGAGGGGGTGGGGAACAGGCAGCGGAGTTCAGCCCTGTTGGGGACTGGCTGGTTTCACACCTGAGAGCCTAAGGATAACCCCAGTCTAGGGAGAGGGAAACTGAGGCACAGAGAGGGGACCAGACATACCTGGAGCAACCCAGCAAGTCTCTGTCAGAGCCAGGGATAGAACCCAGGAGTCCTGGCTTCCAGCCCCCCGGTTCTCACCAACAGACACAACTCCATTCCCCCAGAGCTGGGAACGGAACCCGGGAGTCCTGCCTTCCCAGTCCCCTGCCACGTACCTGGGGTGGCAAGCAGGCACCTAGGACTGGCTCAGCTCTGTGTGGCTGGGCCCCAGTACAAGCCCGTACAATACAAGTTGCATCCGATGAAGTGAGCTGTAGCTCACGAAAGCTTATGCTCAAATAAATTGGTTAGTCTCTAAGGTGCCACAAGTACTCCTTTTCTTCTTAGTACAAGCCCTGCTGCCCTCTCCCCTGCTCCATCTTCCTCTAGAGCATTGTCTGGGGGAGGCCTTGAGGAGGGGGAGGGGGTCTCTCTGAGGGGGGTCCCCAGAGTTGGAGGGGACCCTGGGGAGAAGAGCAGATATACTCGGTGGAGAAGGGGGGCAGGGGGATCTTGCTGTGGAGCACATGGCATGGACGTGAGAGGGGTCTCCCTCGAGGGTGGGGGGCAGAGTCTTGTCTGGGAGCCCATCATCCCGGGGGGGGGGCGGTCTGTCTGGGGTGGGTCTGGTCTTGCTGTCTCTCCGGGGCTGGAAGGGACAGGACCCTGGGGGCTGCTCGGGGGGGACGGGGACAGGGACACTGGGCTGCGGGATCCCTCAGAGAGGGGCTGTCCCTGGAGTGGGAGGGGCCTCTCGGTGGGGATAAGGACCCGCGGGGTGTCTCGGGGGGCGGGGCTGGCCTACGGGGGAAAGGAGCGTTCGGGGTCGTTCGGGGATCGCGTCACCATGGAAACATAGAGAGGCGTGTCTTTAATTACGTGACGGACGGTGCCTGCAGTGGGAGGAGTTTTCCCCGTCCCCGCCCCGTCCCGCCCCGCCCCGCCCCGCGCAGTCTTTGCCAGCTCTCACTCACTCCCGGAAGAGGCGGAGCAGGAGTAGCCGATCCTGGACCGGGAGGTGAGAGACGTGCCGAGACCCTGGGACTGGCTCCTGGTGCACCCCGCCCGGGCCTAGAACTCGGGGGTCCGTGGTTTCTGCCTTGACCGCCGGGCCCTACCTCGCATCGGGCTGGAGTAGAACCCAGTAGTCCTAGCTCCTTCCCCTCCCCCCCCCCACCATTAGACCCCCGCCCAGGGCTGGGATAGAACCCAGGAGTCCTGGTTCTTAGCTCCCTGCCCCTCCCAGAGCTGGGGAGTCCAGGCTGCAAATGCCACCTGCTCTAACCACTAGACACCCCCCCCCCGAGTTCTTGGATAGCATTTCTCACAAATAGAACTGGGAGTCCAAACTCCCAGCTCCACTCCAAAGCCCTCCTGTCTGCCTGAGACTAGAACCTAGACATCTAGTCCTGCTTCCCACCCCCTTTCCAAGCTACTAATAGGCCCAAGCATCCAGACTCCTAACACATCCCTTTCCCCCTAGGCTGGCGCAGAACCCAGGAGTCCTAGCTCCCACTCATGCAATCCTAGTTTAGACTCCCCCATGTGGTTTCCATTCTGACCCTGTTTTTTGTGTCCTTTCTTCCTCAGATTGGCTCTGGTCTTTGGCCCCTGTGGCAAAACTCCAGCGTGTGACCAATCCCAGGGCAGCCCTGCGCCAAGCCTGTTGGCATGGCCCTGCTCACCATGTCCTGGTGCCAGTGACTCCCGTGGTACCCTCTTCCATGGCTAGAGACAATTACTGGAAGGCCAAGCGGCGCAGACAGGCCAGCCAGCCTGCCCTAAGCCAGTGCCTTTTCCCTGTAAAGGAATCCCTGAGCCTGGGCCCTTTCCAGCTGGGCCAAGAGGACTCTCCAGCAGCCTGAGCCATTTTGCAAGCGCTCAAGCAGGCACTGCTGCTCCATTTCCCCCCTTCCTCAATACAGGAGCTGGGGGCTCAGCTCTCCCCCCAGACGCCAGTGCGTGGCCACCCAGGGCCCCTGTGCCGTGATGGGTAGTACAGGGCCTTTCCTGCAATGGGCCCAGGAGGTGGCCGCACTGCTGCTCCTGCGGGTGCGGCGCACGGTGCTGCAGACGGCTATCCTGCTTTGCGTGCTGTTGCTGCTGCTCTGGGTCGCGGTCTTCCTCTATGGCAGCTTCTACTACTCCTACATGCCCACCGTCAGCTATGTCAGCCCTGTGCACTACAGCTTCAGGTGAGTGGGGCACCCCTGGGAGGGGCCAGACCCCCCTGCCTCCTAGGATGGGAGAGATTACTTAGGGAGGCTGTGGAAGCTCCTTCACTGGTGGTTTTCAGAAGGAGGCTGGAAAGCCATCTGTCTTGGTTGGGTTAGAACCAACAAATGCTGTATCTTGGCAGGGGGTTAGACAAGATGACCCTTGCGGTTCCTCCTAACCTGTGGTTGTAGGATTCTGTGCACTGCCTGAGCACTGCTCTGGGCCAGATCTCCTGGGCCCCTCCCAGCCCACACATGCTTTCTGGGGCTGTGGGTGCCTCTGAGCTGGGGTCTGCTCCCAAGAGTAAGGGTCTGACTTCCTGCAGTGGAAGGGGTGGGGGGCTGAAGCGGTCTGGGGGAGCTGGTGACTACTGAACATGACCCACTGCCTTCTGTCTCCCAGGACAGACTGTGGCTCGTCAGGCCCTGATCTCTGCTCCTTCCCCATTGCCAACATCTCCCTGGTCAAAAACAGCCGGGACAGGGTAAGTGCCAGTGGGCGTGAGACAGACCACTTGCTGTCAGCTCCGTGGGGTTCTGGCCCCCGGGCACCCAATGGGTTTGATGCTTTTATCTGGGACTAGCTGACAGCAGTGCTGGGGGGTGAGGTTAGGGAGCAGGCTCCCTGCTCTATTTCTGATACACTCTCCCTGCAGTGGGGGGGGGGGGGGGGCGCCTCTGGGATGGTTACATAAGAACAGCCATACTGGGTCAGACCAAAGGTCCATCTAGCCCAGTATCCTGTCTTCCAAGAGTGGCCAATGCCAGGTGCCCCAGAGGGAATGAACAGAACAGGCAATCATCAAGTGCTCCATCCCCTGTCACCCATTCCTAGCTTCTGGCAAACAGATGCTAGGGACACCATCCCTGGCCATCCTGGCTAATAGCCATTGATGGACCTATCCTCCATGAACTTATCTAGTCTTTTTTGAACCCTGTTGTAGTCTTGGCCTTCACAACATCCTCTGGCAAAGAGTTCCACAGGTTGACTGTGTGTTGCGTAGAAAAAAATACTTCTTTTTGTTTGTTTTTAAGCCTGTTGCTTATTCATTTCATTTGGTGCCCCATAGTTCTTGTGTTATGAGAAGGAGTAAATAACACTTCCTTATTTACTTTCTCCACACCATTCATGATTTTATAGACCTCAATCATATCCCCCCTTAGCCATCTCTTTTCCAAGCTGAAAAGTCCCAGTCTTATTAATCTCTCCTCATACAACAACCATTCCATACCCCTAATAACTTTTGTTGCCCTTTTCTGAATATTTTCCAATACCAATATATCTCTTTTGAGATGGAGGGTGACCGACCATATCTGCACGCAGTATTCAAGATATGGGCATGCCATGGATTTATATAGACTTGGGCAATATGCTATTTTCTGTCTTATTATCTATCCCTTTCTTAATGATTACCAACATTCTGTTGGCTTTTTTGACTGCCACTGCACACTGAGTGGATGTTTTCAGAGAACTAGCCACACTGACTCCAAGATCTCTTTCTTGAGTGGTAACAGCTAATTTAGACCCCATCATTTTATATGTATAGTTGGGATTATGGTTTTCCAACGTTCATCACTTTGTGTTTAGTAACATTGAATTTCATCTGCCATTTTGTGGCCCAGTCAGCCAGTTTTGAGGGATCCTTTTTGTAGCTCTTCACAATCTTCCTGGGATTTAACTGTCTTGAGTAGTTTTGTATCATCTGCAAATGTTGCCACCTCCCTGTTTACCTCTTTTTCCAGATCACTTATGAATATGTTGAATAAGACTGGGCCAAGTACAGACCCTGGGGGATAGCACTGTTTACCTCTCTTCATTCTGAAAACTGGCTGTTTATTCCTACCCGTTGTTTCCTATTTTTTAACCAGTTACCGATCCATGAGAGCACCTTCCCTCTTATCCCGTGACTGCTTACTTTGCTTAAGAGGGACCTTGTCAAAAGCTTTCTGAAAAGTGTGATGGGATCTCTGGGGTGCAGCCTGGGACCGTGGGACCACTGTGCCCCCTTAACTCTCCAGACTGGGCTGTCTCTCACAATGCTTTGCTAGAGACAAGCAGCAAACCTCTCCAGGCTCTGTTATCACTCAGCACAACTGCACGTGGAGCCCCACATGCAGCCAGATTGCATGAATGCTCCCAGAGCCACTCATGAATCACACAGAGAAAGGCACCAGTGCCAAATCCGCCCCCAGCTCCCAGCCTTGCACCTCAGGAATATACCGTCTTGCACTGTTCAAGATAAGCAGTGCAGGTTTGTTACTTGGTTCACCACTTCATCAATGGAAAGTGGATACACACCAGCCTTTGCAAACCTGAGCAGATCTACCAAACACTTCAGGCAAACTCGCTGATAAAGATAAACAGTAAAACAACTTAGATTTTAAGTGAGAGGCAAAAAGTCAGCGTTAGTTACCAAAATAAAATGTAAGTACACAGTCTAAACTCTCAACCCGATTAGACTGGGTAACATCTAGACTAAGCAGTTTTTCTCATTCCACTGGATATTGCAGTTCATAGTATACAGGTTTTTCCTTTAAACTTTGGGCCAGTCTCCTCTGTTAGACTGAAGACTTCCAGTGCCCTTGTTGCTTGCAGCATAGGTGGGGGCAGGAGAAAGGCCCAGCATGTGGCCACTGTGTTCTGTTCTGTTACCCTTAGTCCATGATATGCCTGGACTTGTGTTTTCCAAGCACGTCTGCTAGGCACTGCTGAATCCCCAGGCAAGGTTGAGCCATTCCCCTGGTTTGACCTTATGCAGGTGAGTCATTGCATTGTAGCTCCCTTGCTGGATAATGGCTGTTGATTTTGTTTGATACCTGCCCGGGCACTGAATACTTTCCTTGCTGTTGTCTCTGGGGACCTAATATCTGGCTGATTCCCCAACTTATAACATGTTTTACTGACAACCATACAACACAATCTCATAACTTCATATGCACTAATGATATACATACTTAGATAGAACAGTGACTTTCAGCAGATCATAACCTTTACCCTGATACCTTACATGCCATGCTGTGTATGCAATATCATAATTATATATAAATGAGGAATATGGGGATTACAGGATGCTCCCCCAAGGTATAGAATGTCACACTAAGTACACTGTGTCCACTGGATTCCCCCTTGTCCACATGCTTGTTGACCCCCCCTCCCCAAAGAATTCTAGTAGATTGGTGAGGCATGATTTCCCTTTACAAAAACCATGTTGACTGTTCCCCCAACAAACTATGTTCATCTCTGTGTCTGACAATTTTGTTCTTTACTATAGTTTCAACTAGTTCACTTGGTACTGAAGTCAGGCGGCCTGTAATTGCCGGGATCACCTCTGGAGCCCTCTTTAAAAATTGGTGTCACATTCGCTATCCTCCAGTCATTTGGTACAGGAGCTGATTCAAATGATAAGTTACAGACTACAGTTCATAGTCCCCGCTGTTCATCTCAGGGGGCTCTGGGAAGCTGTGAGGAGAGGCTGCCCGCTCCATCTCTGATGCTCTCTCCCTGCAGCGGGGGCTCTGGAACGGTTTGGGGGCAGGCTTCCCAATCCATCTGATGTACTCTTCCCACAGCAAGAGGTTCTGAGAGTTGGGGAGCAGGCTCCCTGTTCTAGCTTTGATGCGCTTTCCCTTCAGCTGTGATCTCTGGGAAGCTGTGGGGCCTTTAGGGTGGTTCGGGAGGGGCAAGCAGCACCCCCTTTCTCTGATGCCTCCTGCTGTCCTGTAGGTGCTGATGTATGGGCAGCCTTACCGCATCTCCCTGGAGCTGGAGCTGCCTGAGTCGCCTGTGAACCAGGAGCTGGGCATGTTCATGGTGGTGATGTCCTGCTACACCAAGGGTGGGCGCATCATCTCCTCCACAGCCAGATCGGTGAGTCTGCTGCCCATCCAATCCCCCTCTCTGAGCCATCCAATCGAACATTTCAGGGCCACACACACCTACAATCCTGGCCTTGCTGCCTCACGTAGAGCCTCCAGGGAGGCTGAGGTAGGGGTCCCCATGGCAGCTATTCCACCCGTAGCCAGGGGCTACAGTGACACTTCGGGTAGTATGGCAAAGGGAGCTGGCAGTCAGGACTCCTGGGTTCTATCCTTGGCTCTAGGAGGGAGTGGGGCTCGAGGATTAGGCAGGGAGGGCTGGGAGCCAGAACACAGGGGTTCTATTCTGTGCTCTGCCACTGCCCCGTGCAGTCTTGGGCAGTTCCCTTCTCCTCTCTGCAGTGGGGCTGAAGCCCTGGACTCCTCTCTGAAATCCTGGAAGATCCTTGGGCAAGAAGCAGCTCACTGCTGGCAGTGCCCCTAATGGCCACGGGGAGCTGGTGGGAGATGCTGGGGGCTGGGTTCAATGCCAACACTGCCTCTTCTCTCCCCAGACCATGCTGCATTACCGCTCAGGCCTGCTGCAGACCCTGGATACCCTGATCTTTGCTGGGCTCTTCTTCGTGGGCTTTGCTGAGCAGAAGCAGATGGTCGAGGTGGAGCTGTTCTCAGACTACCGGGAGGACTCGGTGAGGGAGGAGGCCTCTTCTGCATTAGCTGCCTGGATTGCTGGGCCTTGGCTGGCTGGCTGGCCTGGCCAGAGCCTCTGCTCCCCAGTGTGGGAGCTGATTGCCAGGAGTGTCCTGGATGCCTGGCG
This sequence comes from Eretmochelys imbricata, assembly GCF_965152235.1. Taxonomy (NCBI): domain Eukaryota; kingdom Metazoa; phylum Chordata; order Testudines; family Cheloniidae; genus Eretmochelys; species Eretmochelys imbricata. The sequence goes on along the minus strand of NC_135578.1, from coordinate 33,890,069 downwards.
TAGAGACCCTCTCTTTTCCCTGCAAGTAATGGCTCCCCTTCCTGTGTGGGTTGGGAGCATGAGTGCAGGGGGGGAGTGTATTCTCGGCTGTCCGAGTTTGGTGGCTGGGGGTTACTGCAGCTCTGTCTGGTTTGGTCGGGAGGGTCACATGCCCTGGCTGTCTGAGTTGGGCACTGGAGCATAAGGCAGGTGTATGCCCTGCTGTTGGGGTTGGGGATCTTGTGATGGCCCCACCTGCAGCTCTGACCCTGACTGTCCTTCCCGACCCCCAGTATGTCCCAACTGTTGGAGCCGTGATAGAAATCCAGACCAAGCGGATCCAGATCTACGGGGCACAGCTGCGGATCCATGCCCACTTCAGGGGCCTGCGGTGAGGATTGGGGGGGGTGCCACTGGTGGTGGGGGGACGGATGGGACTGTCCAGTGCTGGGGGCAGTTCCTGGTGCGAGGGGACTGCAGTGCACTCAATTCAGCAGCCCCACAAAGCTGATCCCTATAATCTGCCCCATGAATGATGCTTGGGGGCCCATGGGTTAGGAGAGGGGCCTGTGTCTGGGACGGGGAAGACTGGATCCAGGCTGCAGCCTCCTAATGCTCAGGCTCCACCCCCTCTTGCCCCAGGTACCTGCTCTATAATTTCCCAGTGACCTCGGCCATCCTGGGCGTGGCCAGTAACTTCACCTTCCTCAGTGTCATCGTCCTCTTCAGCTACTTGCAATGGATCTGGGGCAGCGTGTGGCCCCGGGAGCCCCTCTCTGTACAGGTGAGAAGGTGGCTCCGTGGCTAGGGGAGCAGAGGGATGAGGTAGGGCATTGAACAGGGGGCAGAGTGGGCGTGAGGAAATTGGGGGGGGGGGGGGGGGGCAGGCTGTGGAGCTGGAGATGTACCCCATGCAAATAAGAGGGCAAGTATCTGTGCAGCAGGGTAAGGGGATAGTGCCTGGGGGGAGTTGGAGCAGGAGGCTATGCCCCACTATGCAGTTGGGGGTATGGGGCCCTGGTGGGGTGGGGGTGGCATTAATGGAGACACTGTGTTGCCTGGTCCCCCCACTTTCCTGTCCCCTTCTCTCCCCCCCGTCCCCCCCAGGTGAACATGCAGGATGGGGCCAGCCTGCAGCAGCGGCAGGAGGAGGCACGACGGTGCATGGCTTCCCCCAGGCCAGGTAAAGCAGGTTTAGGGGGGAGAGTGGGCTCTCCCTTTGTGTGGGGTTGGGGGGTTCCCATTTGTCTGTGGCTGGGGCGGGGGGGTCCTACTACTCTCACCTGAGGGGTGGCGCAGAACAGGTCCGGTCTTGGCCTCAACCCCTGCCCTGATGCTCTCTGTCCTGAAGCAGATGACCAAGAGGAGCTGACAACACCGCAGCCTGAGGCCATGGGGCCGGGCGAGAGTGACCAGGAGAGGGTTCCCCAGGGCACAGGTACTGACGATTCCCTTCCAGCTGGGTCTGTGGGGGAGGAGCCTGCGGCTGGGCTGTTCCCTACCTGCTGAGGTGGGGTTTGGGCAGGGAGGCAGGGCTGTTCTGTTAATTTAGGTGGACCCAAAGAGGCGAAGGTGTTAATGTGGCTCTATCGCTGCTCGCCACTGAATAGTGTTAACCAAGGCTTGGGGGCTGGAGTACAGAGCCCTCAGCCTGCTTAGCCCCAAACACCATTACAGTCCCCTGGAAACCCTTTGTTAACCATACAGAGCAAGGGAAAGGATTTGGAATGTGAAGGGTTAAGTCAGGCTTGCATTGTAACAACATCTCTTGTTCTCCCTCTCCAAATGGAGAGAGGTTTTGAAAGACCCCCCCCCCTTCTCCCCCCTCAATCTTTACACCAGGGTTAGAGGGCGGTAACTGTCCTCTGGGAACAGAGAAAACATTAGTTGAGATGGGCTGGCGCAGTTGTTGCTGTTTAAATTCCAATCCTGTTTCCTAGAAGAAAAACCAGCGGAGAAAGAAAGGGACAGCAAATGCAGCTTCTGCTGCTCCTCACCTGCATCTACTGCTGGCAAACACAGACACAGCCACCCATGCCCGTCAGCTGTTCTGACCCGCGTCTGGGCAACTCGTACCAGGGTTGGGCTGTTCGGGGCAGTACTTGTAGCTGGTAACAGGCTTACAGCAGTGTTGCAAAATGTGCAGCCTTGGCCAACTAAGCCAGAAGGCCAAAGGAGAGGGATATGCGAGAGAAGGAAGGAAAAGGACCTGTGAGGGGGTGGGGGTTGGGATTCAGTCAAAGCCAGCTGAGGTGGTGACATCTGGATCCCTCTGTCTGGTCAGGGTATGTCTCAGGATCAGGAGGTCAAAAGCCCAAGAATGGATCTGGGGGTCCCAGCGAACAGTGTGGGTGGTAGCCGTGATGGTGAAGCTCCTTCCTTTCTGCTCTTCTATCTCTTAGCCAGCATCTGTCTCCACGCGTTCCCCCCCCACCCCAGAGTCTCTTTCTGAGGACCCCGAAAGGCAGTGGGGGGTGGCCCAACCCATCCCCTTACGTTTTGTTTACCCATTAGCCTTAATTTCTGCCACACCAATTTGGATTGGTTAATTCTTGTTCTCGCACTTTGATTTCTGGCATGATTTTCATGCTCCTCTTGAGTCACATCAGTAGGTCTCTCTGAGACTCGTTGAGTCTTATTGCGAGTGCCCCTTTCCCATGCCCAGTTACTGCTACCAATTAGGGGGACAGTTTGTATTTCCTTTTCCAATGAGGGTATGGTTGAAGGCCCAGTCATTACTGCGGGCTCCCATGAGCCCACCAGGGAGAGAATGGAGCCTTGGCCAGTGTGGCCTGTTGGCTACGCTAGGAGTGGAGGAGGGGACAAGGCCCTGTGACCTGGCATGTCTTGGTGCTTTGCCCTAATTGCTATGCAAGGGGGCAGGACCCCAGGACCTAGCCCTGCCTCTGACCTGTGCTTCTCCCCTTCCCCTGCAGCTTCCCCCCCACAGCTACCAGGCGAGGTTCTGGAGACCATTGGCCCCGTAGGGGGATCAGCCCAGGCTAAGGAGCTGGATCTGAGTGAAGGTGGGTAACACAGTTCCCCAGCTTCTCCCCCTGGGGGCTCCAGGCTCCTCATAGCCCGACCCCCGTGCACCAGATCAGGGGATAGAACCCAGGTGTCCTGACTCTTTCCACTCTGCCCCTGCCCCAACCCATTAGCTTCCACTCCTTACCCACCGAGCTGTGGTCCAAGGCTCCAGCATCCATCAGGGCACCTAGAGACCCTCTGTTCCCAAGCAGGAACCTAGAACCCCACTGTGCAGTAGGGCTGAGGGTGAGGGGTGCAGCTGGGAACGGCTTTGTAGTGGGGAGTAGGCTGTCCCCTGCCCCTTGCCTCTAGCTTCTATGGGAGATGGGCTTTGTCCCCTGTGGGCTGTCTGTGTGCCCCTTGGGGGGTAGACAGAGGGTCCAGCCCCTGAAGGAAGGGATGTGTCTGCAGGACCCCTGCAGCTTCCTCTTGCTGGAGCCTATGAGAGCCCCTGCCCCCCCCCACCCGCCCCATATTGTTGCTCTTCTGGGATCTCTAACTGTCTCTTCTCCTGCAGAGACTGAGTTCGAGTCAGTGGATGAGTCCTCCCTGTTCACAGATGCCAACTACCCGCCCCCTAGCGGGACATTCCTAACGCTACCACAGCTGGGAGAGGGGGCTGAGCCCATCCCAGGGGCTGAGATCCGTCAGAGACACATCTGCTCCAGCTCCTGAGGGCACCATGCTTTCCCCCCACCCCCAACAAAAACAAAAAACGCTAACCTTGTTCCCTGGGCTCCCAGCTCATGTTTACATTCCAGCCTGCTGCCCCCTCACTTGGAACTGCTGTAATTTTAATAAACCACCTGCTAATGGACCCAGGCTGCTAGTGTGGGAGTGGGGTGGAGGTAGGTGCAGATGTTGGGGCTGTAGGGCACAGGAGGGCTGGGGGCCTCTCCATGGAGGTGAGGGACTAAATCACTGTGGTGAAGGGCTGAAATGAGTTGTGCTCCATCTCTTGCTCCCTTACCAGAAGAGGGACCCCTCCCTTCATGATGAGCTGGACTGGGGTCCCCCTGGCATCCGTGCTGCCAAGCAGGGCACCCATGGCAGCAGGCTGGGAGGCCCCCCCAGCTCCCCCATCCTCTCTCCACAGCCGCACCCCTTCCTGTCTGCTGTGCTGGCCCATGGGCCTCATCGAAGCCAGATGGGAGGGTTTCTCCCCACGCTCCTGAACTGAGCTCACTGCAGCTGGGAAGCCGGTGTGAGCTCTCCCGCCTGGCTTGTGTGATGTCTACATTCCAGAGGGCTCAGTAATGGCGGGGCTGGATTCCGGAGAGGGCTGTAAGCCTCGCAGGGGAGATGTCTGCTCCTGGCATGCTGCAGCCTTCACCTCTCACCCACCCCTGTGGGCACCTGGCAGCTGCGATGAGTGATGCATGGTTCAGGGCCAGGCTTCTGAGCCCAACCCGTACATCCCGCCACCCCACCCACCCACAAACTCCTTGCAGCCTTCGCCCTCGTGGTGGGAGGAGAACATTGTAGCTGCCAGACTGTCTTTCAGCTAAGTAGGTGGGGAGGGGGCAGTGCAATGGTGCTTTCCCAGCATGGGAGCTGCACTTGTTTATCCCCTGTTTGCAGGGCTTGGGGGAGGGGCTGGCCATCTCGGGGGGCACATCTACCTGCAACTCCTCAAGGCAGCTCTAGCTGCACGCCCCGCCTCCCTTCCACCAAGACCAGCTGTACTTTGGGGGCAATGTAGGCAGCAGGCACCTACACCACTTCCTGTCTCTGGACCAGCTATGAGCTTCTGGCTGTCCTCCTGTAGGCCATGCCTGAGACTGTTCTGCCTGCCAGCCTAGGTGAGCAGCCCCACCCAGCAGGGCAAGAATCTGCTCTCCTTGTACCCCCACCCACCCCCTTTGGGCCTGGGGGCTTCAAGGAGTAGCTTCACTGGGGAGTTTTTGCCCCTGTAGGGAGCTGGGTTGCAGGTGGCAGAGCTGGAGGGGGATGGAGTGGCAAGGGACGGCGGGGAAAGAAGAGCTTTGAGTTGTTGCCCTGGAGGTAGCCCATCCACTCCACAAAGACCGTAGAGGAGCCACCACTACCCTGCGCTCAGGTTGACCATGGCCTGGTGCCATCAGCCCAGTTCAAGCCGAGCAGAAAGGGGCTGAAGGCTGCTGTGGCCATGGCTGCCCTCGCACCTTGTGCTCTCTCTCATCCTTGTCCTTGCTGCTCCAGTCTGTCACTTAGATGGCAAGAGCTTCCCTAGCCAGCCCCAGCCAAAGACCCCAGACTGCTAGCCAGTGTGTGGCCCAGCCCTCCTTGCTGTTTCTGGGCTGGCCTAGCCTGTGGGTGGCCCAGGCATGGGTGCTGCTGGTTGGCCAGTCGTGGAGGGAGTGGGAGGCACAGTCCCTCTCCTGCTGTGGGGTGTTCCCACCCCTCTAGGCCTTGGGTGACATATGAGCCTGAAGCCCTTTCCCTTTCAATGAGTTGGTGGGGGCATAAGGTCCCTTTGTAAATGCACTGTGGGCTGCTAAGCCTTTGAGGCACATCTGGGAATGTTCCCCTATCCAGCTGCGTCATCGATGGGGCTGGGCAGTTGCCAATGGCCCCACTGGCTGCTGTAGGTGAGCTTGCGTGGAATAACGTGCTTTGGTGCAACCAACTCAGCCTGTTAACAGCAGGGACCTGGGGGAAGGGGCAGGCTGGCTCTGTCCCCAGTGCCCACCTAGCCGCTGGCTGTCCAGCCCCAGCTGCTGCTGAGGAAGGTGCAAGAACGCCCCAGTAGCAGAGGTAGAGTAACCTACCCCCAGGTTAGGTCACATCTTCTGCAATCAGCTTGAGCCCTGACACATGAGCGTTTCTCTCCATTCCCAAATCTTTGCTAGGATTAAGTACCCAACTCTGTCTTATCCTTGGGTGGGCAAATAGAGCTCCTGGCATGGGGGGAAATGGCAGGGGCCAGTGTGTGGGCACACAGCCCCTGGCATGGATGGGGGGGGTTGCAGAATCCTGTAATGGAGGCTGGGAAGGTGACACCCAGGCAGTTTTTAGGGGGAAGGGAGGAATCCAAGGATGTCCTGGGGGTGCAGTGGGAGTGAAGGCTCTGTCTATGAACTGCTCTTCTGCCCCACCCCAGAGGTGTTTGTATCTCAGCACCTACAGTCCCTCTGCTTCAGGTTAGTTGCTATTTTAGTGATCAGTTTGTTTGGAAACCTCGGCCTTATCTCTGCACCAGTGAAGTTCAGCTTTGACTCTGCTAGTGTTATTGAATGGTGCTGCCGCTTTACCATGGGGCAGGTGCTCATCCCCGTCTAGGCAAGGTTAAGGCTAACTGCTGGCTGGGGACATGGAGTGAAGCGAAGACGTGGTTGTCTGGCTCACTGCCCCCCAAAATGGACCCCGCTGAGGGATCCTGTTCTCTGCACCTACAAGCTCTGTTTTAGACCATGTTCCTGTCATCTAATAAACCTCTGTTTTACTGGCTGGCTGAGAGTCACGTCTGACTGCAAAGTTGGGGTGCAGGACCCTCTGGCTTCCCCAGGACCCTGCCTGGGCAGACTCGCTGTGGGAAGCACACAGAGGGGCAGAGGATGCTGAATGCTCCGAGGTCAGACCCAGGAAGGTGGAAGTTGTGTGAGCTGTGTGTCCTGAAGACAGTCTGCTCACAGAAAGGAGACTTCCCCAGAGTCCTGACTGACTTCGTGGGGAGCAGTTCCAGAGCATTGCCTGGGGCCTCCCTGACAACTGGTGGCAGTGGTGGGATATGAACCCATGACCCCGAAGAGACTGGAGCCTCAATCCAGCTCCAGCGCTCAAGAGAACTGGGTTCTACCCCCACCTTGGCCACAGTCCCCTTGGGCAAGTTGGTGGCCCTCTCTGTGCCTGGGCCCATAAAGCACTCTGAGATGTGCTGGATTAGAGCTAGGGATGGCTGGATTGGGCTAGTCGCATCCCTAGGAGGGCTTGCAGCGGTATAATGATAGTAGTGTAAAAGCACCTGCACATTATACCAGGACACCACTAAGCTAAGCCACCTTGCTCAGAAACACCAGTGGGCCATGCAGCAGCAAGCCACCGCTAACAGTACCAGCATATGTTTTAAACAAGTGACTTTTTGTCTTGTCTGTCTGTCCTCCCTCCCTCCCCCCGGGTTCATAAAGCACCTATCACAGTGGTTGTGGTATTAGGGCCTGTGCTTTTAAGAGCTTCCCAAACTGTGTGGGTGGGCTGCTGGGAACAGACAGATCTTTTACAAACATCTTCAGCAATGAGTGATCCCTGACTAGCAGTGGGGTCATGGTCCAGAATTGGGCCCTGCTGCATCATCTTAAACCAAGTAACTAATTACCCTAAACAATGTAAAGACTGAAGCAGCCTGGTTTTACATTAAAAGTCACCAGACAGTTCTAATGATGCTTCTCCAAGCCCGCAGCAGGTGAACACAAAGCTCTGGAGAGACCTCAGTTAATTAATTAACTCAGGTGCAAAATTTACTTCTCTCAGCACTGAGATGCAGCTGTCTCTGGAGTGGAGTGAGGGGCCTTTTTCTAGAGGGATCCCTTGCCCAGCAAGGAGACACAGTTGCCTCTAGCATAGCCCAAGGGGATTGTTTATGCAAGGCTCCTTTGGCTGGTGCTGAGATGCAGATGCCTCTAGGGTGAGGTGTGCAGGGCTCCAACATTGCAACACTTAGTGTTCTTTTTAAATCTTGTGATTTGGGTTGCCTGACTCATGAGTCTGTCACAGTTTGGAGTTTCCAGCCTCTCACTCAATCTGTGTTAAACCACAGTTGGCTGCTGCCAGCTGACTGGGCAGAGTCCTAGGTCCGAGCCAACCTGCAGTAACCTGGGTTTAATTAGATTCGGAGCCTCCAGGGCAGCGTGTCACTTTTAAGCCAGAGCAAGTTGCAGGTGTACATGAGGCCCCTGGCTGGGGGGAGCCAGGACTCTGACATTGGCACTGCTCCCTTCCCACCCATACCATTCCAGCTACGAATAACCCCGCTCTTAGGCTGTGTTCCTCTTGGACACCTGAGAACCAGTGGGGGAGCCCCCAGCTCTGCTGCAAGCCAGGCCTCTCCTGGAGCAGCCATGGCTCTGAGCAGGATCCAGGCTTTCCCCAGGAGCTGATACTGTCCTAGCAGTGATGCACCATATGTGTCTGTCCGAGCAGAGCCCCCCTCCCATCCCATCCACCCCAGCGGCTCCTGCTCTCTTTGCTCCACATGAGTCACCCATGCCTCCAAAGCAGGGCTGGCTCCCACCACAGCTACTGTGCACAGTGCAGTTAGGGGCTGAGATCCAGGGAAGAGACTGTCACTTCCTGCCCTTCACGAGCTCACGGATGCTGATGGGGTCAGCATTGTCTGCAAGGGGTGGCCGCCTCCACCAGCCTCTTGTCATACACATTGGATGGTGGCTGCTTTATAAACAGGAATGAATGGAGCCTCTCCGGATGCTTGTCCCCATTGTAAAGTGGGTGAATGTCAGCCCCAGAGACAAGATCACAGAGTGAGTCAGTGGCAGAGAATAAAACCTATTCTAGTACACAGCTCCTTCTCCCTGCTCTAATCCATCAGTCCCCCCCAGAGTCAGGGACAGAACCCAGGAGTCCTGGCTCCCAGCTCTAGCTCACTAGATCGCTCTTCCCTCTGAATACTGGGGACAGCACCAGGTCACGACTGCCAGGCTGTCTGCTCTAACAATTAGCCCCCGCCTCCCCTACCAGAGTCAAGGCTAGAACGCGGGGGTCCTGGCTCCCAGCCCTCCCCATGCTTTGCCCTGGCTGCAGGCTTGGTCCCTGCGGTCTGTCTGGTTCCTGACTGTCAGGGCTGGGCCAGGGCAGGAAGAGTCTGTCTGGAACAGATACCTGTGGCCAGGCAGCTTCCCATTGTCCACCCCGCCCGCAGCCGTCCCTGACCGTGCCCGTGACTCCGGGGGCTGGGCTCCCTGCCCGCCCTGCAGCATCTCTGCGGCCTCCGGGTGGGGGATCAGCCGGGAGGGACAGAAATGTCCTTATAAGGCAGAGTTTTATTTTCCTTATGGCCACCTGCAGCTCCCCCACGCCCCATTCAGGAGCCCCCGGGCCGCTCCGCCCCTGGCAGCCCCAGCTAAGCTGGGGGCGGGGGATGAGCTCAGCGCCCCGACAGGATAAAACTTGCTGCAGCTGCCGGAGCGAAGCAGACGAGACGCGAGAGCAGAGTCGAGCGGTGCCAGCCCCGATCCCGCAGCGCCCCGGAGAGGAGAACCCCGACCCCCAGCGCTGAGCCCTTTCCTGCTGGAGACCAGAGCCCCGTGGCCCCAGTGACCTGACGCCCGCCCCCCTCCAGTTGCAGGCAGCGGGTGAGTGAGGCCAGGGCTGTAGGGAACCCCCATCTCCAGAGTCCTGGGACACCTGCCTGGAGGCCAAAGCCCCAGGGATGTCTCCTTGTGAGGGTTGCTGTGCGGGAACAACCAGCCCCCGCTTCTCCTGCGGAAGGGCCTGTGGGATGAAGCCCCCAAGGGGCACATGGACAGTATTATCTTATTGATAGTTGTGGTTTCAGTTCCAGCCCCCAGTAGGGACAAATGGACTTCTGGCAGTTAGGACCCCTTGGTTCTGTTCCCAGCTCTGCCACTGACTGGCTGTTGGTGTGAGTTCCTTCCCGTCTTTGCCTCAGTTTCCTCTTGTGTGAAGTAGGGGCAATAACCTTGCCCTGGCTCCCAAGGGCTGTATAGCTCCCTGGGATATTGTAAGGAGGCGGGACTGGGGCAGAGTGCTCTGATGGGGGAATCATACCTCTCCCAGTATCCTGTAGCATCATCTCACCTCATACAGTCACCCAGTCCTCTCTCTTCCAGGAACCATGACCATCCTCCTGGGATTCTCGGCTCCAGTCTTCACGGCCGCATGCCTCCTGATCCTGTGCCCAAAGGGGGCTCCAACGAGCATGGGAGGCTCCCTACCCCTTCCCCCGAAGGGCCAGAGCCACTGGCCCTGGCTCCATGCCCAGGAGAGCAGCCCCCTTACCTCCCCCACCCCCCAGCATGACTTGGGGACAGACTATTACAGCTATGAGGACCTCTCCACCCCAGAGATGCCTGGCTCCCAGCACCCATCCTATCAGCCTTGTGACTACCACCATTGCCGCCACCTGCAGCCAGCCTGTGCAGAGCTGAGAGAGGAGACTGGTTGCCTATGCCCTGGAGTGACTGGCCCAGATGTGCCCCCAGAACCGCCCCAGCTGGGGGTAGTGCACGTCACTGAGTCTGCGGCCAGCCTGCATTGGTGTGCCCCCTCCTCCACAGTGTGGGAGTACCGGCTGATGTACCAGGCTGATGGGGACCACACCATTGCTGGTCCCATCTTCAACAGCACCTTCCGGATGGCAGTGCTTGGGGGACTGCACCCCAGCACCTCCTATCTGGTGTGCATCATGGCAGCCAACCAGGCCGGTGTCAGCCCCACTGACGATGGGAGTCGGGACCACGGACCATGCCGTACCATCCGCACCCTGGCCCCCCAGCTCCCCTATGCATATGTGGTGGCAGGACTGGCGGCCATGTTCGGCCTGGTGGTGGTGGCCGCGCTGACCTGGCACTTTGCCCTGCGCTCGAGGAGACGGCAGTTCCACGGCTCCCAGGACAACATCCTGGATGGAGAGGTGGGGCCAGGTGGGGTGACCAATGGCTCATACGGGGGCAAGGAGCAGCTGTAGGGGCACCTGAACCCTCCAGCCCCCAGACATGTACACTGCTGGCCTGGATCGCAGCCACGCTCCATGGACTGTCCAGTGCAGTGGGGACCAGGGCTGGCGGAGATGTGGAGTTTGTAGGGGGCACCACCTGAGCCAGCCAGGGCATGATGACCTACCCCACTCCACATGGGGGGAGGCTGCTCAGGTCCTGATGCCCCCCCTCAACATTTATTTATTTATTTATATATTTATATAGTGAAAGTGTGTTGGGGGGGGGGTCCTGAAGCATCAAGGGCTGTGGGGAGGCCCCATGGGGGAGCGAGCAGAGGGACCCATAGGCAGAGGCCCTTGACAACCAGTATGAATCATTCTGAGTAACAGTCCCATCCCGCACCAGACCCCTGTGCTGGCTCCATGTGCGGGAGGGGGTTACCTGGGGCTCCCCCTGCTTGTTGTGGGGGGAGGTCGTCCCAGTTGCTGTTGCATGGCCTCGGGGCTTCACCCTGAGACCACCTTCCTCCCATAGCTGGGATGGCGCGGTGGGGGGAGGAGCCATGGCAGGGGGCTGGTTGCCGAGATGGGGAGGCTGGGGGTGTTCTGTGCTGCTGGCAATGTGAAATTGTTAGTGTTGAATAAAGCCCAGAAGCAATGTCCTGGCCGCAGGTTTGTCCCTCGTCTCCTTCAGCTCCTGTCGGTTGCATGGAACAGTGAATCATTATGGTACCCCCCATCGGGGCTATTCCCCCCCACTTCCTGGACAATCTGTCTGGACCCAGCTCTGCTGGGGTTTCCGCTCACATCCACATCCAGCAGCGTCACAAGGGCCCTTGAACCACTGCCTGGAAAACATGATCCATCCCAGATGTGTGTGAGAGGGCCCCAGCCCAGAAGGAATGGGAATGAGGAGCAGCCCCAACCCCCCTCAGCAGCCCCCGCCCTCCTCGCCCTGGGGATTCCTGAGGAACGGCCCAGCTCCCTGCCTTGACTGCTGGGGAAGCCGTGGTGCCCAGGTATGTGAGGGGAAGCCCAGGACAGATGGTGCATGTCGAGGGATGCTCCGCAGGTCCCAGGCGCAGGCGGGAGGGAGGTATTGGGGCAGAGCTCAGCCTCACTGTGCCGGGCACCAGGCTGAATGCATGGATTTGATACCGTCTGCATTCAGGATTGTGCACCCCAGGGCCAAGGGGACTGGCTGGGCATGGAGGTGGGGAGATGCCTCTGTCTAGTCCAGCCCTCCTATGTGTGTGTCCTAGGTCCCAGCTGTTTTGAAGCCAAAGGGACCCCCCAGCATGGATTGACAGTGAGATGGGGCAGTGGGGGAAGGGGTTGCTCCTGTATTGTTGTGACGCAGCCATTCATGCTGCAAGTTGTGTAATCTGGGCAGACATCATTGCCCCCGGCTGAGGAACTCGCTGGTACGGGACATAGTGTAATAACGGGCCAGATTGCAGCCACTTCCCTTCTTGGCACTTGCTCACAGAGACATGCAGGCACACAGAGTAACGTGCACACACAGAGAAACATGCAGATACTCGGAGTGAAATCCAGACACAGGATGCGAATGCTACACACACGGACGTGCACACACAGTATGTGCTATTGGGTCCAAAGCCCAGCCCCTTCCCCTCCTGGCCCCTCGCTGACAGACACAGTGTCTCTCACACACATGCTCTCTCACACACTCACTGCCAGGCCAGGTTTTCCATGCTCTCACCACGCTGGCTGCCGTGCTGTGGAAGCCAGGTCTCAGTGGTGAGCACCTTCAGAACCTGGCCCTGAGCCACTCGCATGCCAGATGCTGAGCACCCCCTGAGCTGGCATGGCTTCCCAGCACCGCTCTAACATTCACCCACAGACACTGAGCCGGCACTCCCCTGCCACAGGGGTGTGAGCCCAGGACCTGCCCCTCTGCATTAGGGCACTCTGGGGGAAGGGCCAGGCAGGAGTGTGTGTGTCTGGGGCTCTCGCTGCTGGGCACTCAGGTGCTTTGAGCTGCGCTTTGTTTGCACTCGGTCGGCCGCAATGATTTCCCAGGCAGCACCCGACTACAAAGAGCTTCGTGTTTTGGGACAATCGCCTGCCTTGAAAGCTGTGAACACCTTGGGTCTGACACCCGCTCACACGTGCACCAACACGCACACACTGCAACACACAATAACATGCACTCACTGTAACACACACTCGTTGACACTGTAACACAAACGCACTCCACACACACCAACATATGCTCACTATAACACCCACACACATACTGAAACATGCTCACTCACACACACACACTCACTGGAACACTCACACTCATTGACATTCGCTGTAACACACAACCATTATAACACACACACTCACTTTACACACGCTGTAACACACACTCCATGTAAAACACATACCAAACACAGACAACACACTCACTGGAACATGCTCACTATACCGCACACTCACACTGACATATCACACACAGATCCACATGATCACTGAAAAACACACACACCATGTTACACGCACATTATCCCCACTCACTGTCAGACACTCACACAGACACATGTTCACTGTAACACATCCTCACCCCCTCCACATGACCAACATGTCATACATGCACAAAAACACACTCTTTGTAACCCCCCATCCATGCATGTGCATTTGCCCCGTCCTGTCTGAATACATGCTGTGTGCTCTGCGAGTGACTCTTGGGCCGTGCAATGCTGGCTGCAGTCCAGCGCACAGAGTGTTAAGGGTGGCACCAGTGATTGGGGACGGAGGGGGGAGGATGGGACAAAGCCTCTTTCATTCCCTGCTTGGAGAGTTTCCTGTCTGACCTACATACCTCCCCATGCTGCCCTGAGCCAAGGCCCGTGGCTCTGTCCCAGCAGGCATGGGAGGGGGCAGTTTAGCTGAGCCATGAGGTAGTGGTGGGAGCAGTGTCAGGAGGGGCTGTGGGAAGGGAAGGAAAAGAAAGGGTCCAGCTGGAGCAGAGGATGGGAAAGGAAAAGCCATGATGGGGAGGAAGGGGGAAGCATGAGCCCCAGCCCGTTCCCATGACAGGCCTGCCCTGGCGAAGGTGCTTCATGGCATTCAGGGCAACAATCCACCCTGCCCCCACAATACGGATCAGTTCCCCCACCCCTGGGTAGCTGTGTCCCATGCTGAGATGGGAACCCCCAACTGCTTGGCCCTGAAGCCTGGTAGAAGGGGTTGTCCGGCCCGAGGCCCCAGACACTGAGCCTCAGGTACCCCACTCCTTGGCCATGGGACCCCCAGCCTGACCCACTCTCCAGGGCAGTGACCATGGGTGAGGGGGAAGAACCTGGCACTTCTCACACACAGACACACACACTTACTTCCCTCTGCCTGGAGAGCTAAGAGAATGTTACAGCCAAGAAAGACAAACACAAAATACACAGTCAGGGGCACAGCTGGGAAAAGAACGTGGAGTCCAGGCTCCCAGCCTGCCCTGATCTCACTCGCTAGATCCCACTCCTCTCTCAGAGCCGGGGATACAACCCAGGAGTCCTGGCTCCCATCTCAGCCCTACGTGTAAATTCATGATACTTCCTGTGACAGACTGGGAGCAATGTCTATATTCCGGTATGACCTCCTCCTGGGTCTGTGAATGCACCATTGTGTATCGGGACCTTCCCGGAGGAGTGTGACTTTCATGTTATGTTTCATGTCCATAGTTAATTGGCACATCCATTGCGCAGTGGGGGCTGGACACCTAGTGGAAAGACTATGAGATGCGTCTTGATCACTTGATGGCACAGGGCCACAAGACAGACTGGCTTTCCTCTGCTGAGACAGTGCCTTTGCCATCCATAGGGCCATTACCTTGGACTGACCCTCTCCACAGAAGCAGCTCGAGCCTGCATCTCCCCCAACAGAAGCACATGGGGAAAGGAGGGCCCAAGATGATTTTAAAAGGGAGGGGGCTACCCTAAGTGAGGCCAGTCCATCGTTCCGTGCCTGGCGGCCAGGCTAAGAGGAGACAGGGTGGTATGGCTTCAGGATGCTGGGCACACTTAGGCCTCCCAGGATGGGTAGATCAGCCTGGGGCAGGAGCTGCAGTCAGGGCTCTGTGTTGTGGCCACGGACTCATTGTGGATCTCCAGGTGGTTTGGTTAAGAGCAACGTGCCTGTGGTTCAGAAATGCCTTGACCAAGCCCCTGTTCTGATGCGGGCTGGGTTAAATCTCCTTAAACTGTTGTGACTGCCAGTCCTCATTGATGAGCGGTGTAAGAGACAGCTAGGCAGCCCCACCTGAGCCAAGAGGTATGCCAGCCCACCCAGGAATTTGGCCTATGTGGGCAGAGGGCTCTCCAGGGTATTTGGGTAAGAGGGAAGCAGAACAAAACAAGAGTCAGACAAAGCCGGAAGAAGCAGCTGGCAGCACAAGCCAGGAGCAAGCCTAGAGCGCTTGGGGGTGGGGGGTGGGGGCTGTGTCTGGGGCTGTGAGCAAGGACACTGCCTCCTGTTGTTTGGTGCCACCTGTGTTTGGGGGAACAGGACTTTGTACAGTCCATGTAAAGACACAGGATTATACCAAAGGGCCCAGACTCTGTCGTCCAGGCTCCTCCCAGCTAGAACCACCCCCAGGGCCCTGGGCCTTGACCAGCCACTCAGGTCAAAAGTGGTAGCAGCCACGTTGTCAAGAACCCAGAGCACCCACAGCCCAGGGGCCTCTGGAGAGATGTGTCCGGAGCACCCGTGGCCCAGAGGACTCCAGGGAGATGTGTCCAGAGCATCCGCGGCCCAGGGGACTCTGGGGAGACATGTCCAGAGAACACGTGGACCGGGAGACATGTCCAAGCACTTGGGGCTGGGGCAGGCTGGGGTGCTGGCTCCAACGTGTAAGGCAGCCAGACTGTGGGGGCACTTAGAGATCCAGGGCTGGTAACAGTGACCTGGCTCAGCCCAGACCCAGGGGGCTTGGCAGCAGGGTCCCCTCACAATGGCCAGGTGTCCATTCAGAGGAGGGGCAGGGGGAAGGACAGGCTGTGACAAGCCCTATCCTCTCCCTCCATCCCCCTGCACATGGGGTCACTCAGGATCCCTACAAGATTTTCTGCAAGAATCGGGGGGTTAGCCCCGTTCAGATGGCTGAAGCCAGGGAAATGGAGCAGGGTCTGGGAGGAGGAGTGGGAGCAGGACCAAGGGGAAATAGCTGGCAAAGGGGGAGCAGAAGGGGAAGAGGGAGCATGGGGGGAGCTGGTGGGGGGGAGGGATGCTGGGGGTAGGACCGGGGGAAAGGGCACAATCTGGCATGGGGGACAGGGGTAGAGGGCAGGGTTGTGAGAGGTACGGGGGGCAGGGCCTATGGGCATCGACTCACACAGAATTTTCAGCGGTTGCCTAACAACTGGGATGCCCCACAGACCTAGCCAAGACCAATCCATGTGGGGCGGGTAGGAGCTTTAACCTGAGAGACCCCCCCCCCCTCCCAATTCCCGTGGACCCAAGCCCTGGTGCAGGCTGCTGGGAGGCTGGGGGGAGAAGTCGGTTCTAGGGGGGAAGCTGTCCTTGGTGGCACATTTCCCCCGTGGCAGGATGAATGGGCCGCTCTGGGCCAGGCTGGTTCCGAGCCGTTAACCCCCCTTCTCCTGCTGGGTCCGGCATCACCATGGCTGCCCCAGGCCTCCAAGTGCGGATCATCTTCTGGTGAGCGGCAGAGATACCCGCACGGGTACCCCCTACCCAGCACTGCCCCCCAGGACCCCCTCACCCAGCACCGCCCCCATGGGCACACCTCGTACAACTCCACCCTCCATGGGCACCCCTCACCCAGCTACACCCGCCATGGGCACACCCATACAGTTCCACCCCTGTGGGCACCCCCTCACCCAGCACCACCCCTGTGGGCACCCCTCACCCAGCATTGCCCCCCAGCACTCCTCACCCAGCACCGTCCCCATGGGCGCTCCTCACCCAGCATTGCCCCCCAGCACTCCTCACCCAGCACCGTCCCCATGGGCACTCCTCACCCAGCATTGCCCCCCCAGGGCACCCCTCATCCAGTTACACCTCCCATGGGCACCCCTCACCCAGCACTGCCGCCATGAACACACCCTATACAACGCCACCCTCCATGGGTACCCCTCACCCAGCTACACCCCCCCATGGGTACTCCTCACCCAGCACTGCCCCCATGGGCACACCTCATACAGCTCCACCCCCATGGGCACCCCTCACTCAGCACCACCCCCATGGGCACTGCTCACCCAGCTACACCTCCCATGGGCACCCCTCAGCCAGCACTGCCCCCATGGGCACGCCCCAAACAGCTCCACCCCGCATGGGCACCCCTCACCCAGAAATGCCCCCATGGGCACACCCCATACATTTCCACCCCCATGGGCACCCCCTACCCAGCACTGCCCCCTGGCACCCTCCATGGGAACCTCTTACCCAGCACTGCCCCCCTAAGGGCACAGCCCACCCTAGGCACTGGGTCCCTGCCTCAGCCTCCCTTCTCACCCCCGCAATTCTAACACCCCTGACACTGGGCCTCTGCCCAAACCCCAGCCTTCCTGCCCACACTGGTTCCCTTTCAGCATGGGGCTGCTCCACACTGATGTTGGGCTCTGTTTGCCTTGTAGTGGCAGCTGAGGATACAGAAGCCGGGTGAGTAAAGAGACCTCCCCCCACATGTGTCCCCCACCCTCCTGTGAGAGACACAGCCTATGTGGCCCTCATTCCACCTGTGTGCCCTCCCAATGCCCCCATGTGCCCCTGGCTTTTGCTGGGCCTTCACACCTTCATATGTGGGGGATGGTTCCCAGCCCTTCCCCCTAGGGATCTGCCCTCAGGGTCCCTCCTGCAGAGGGAGCTGGGCCCAATGGCTGATGGTGTCTCCCCTTCTGAGGAGTGGCATGCCCTGGGTGATGCCAAAGGGCAGGGTGTAGGGGGATTTGTGGGCCTAATAGGCTCCCTGGGGCTGGGGAAAGGGGAGCAGTGGTGGGGCCCTCCCCCACTCCAAGTCACTGACCTTCCCCCCATCTCTCCTTCTGCTCCCCCTAGTTCCTGCAGCTGCAGGAGTTCCTAGAGAAACGCTTCCCAAAGCAGCTGGAGATTGTGAGTGACTGGGGTGAGGCTGGGGCTTGGGGACCAGGTGCAGGAGGGGCAGAGGGCCTGGGTTAGGCGGGACAGGGAATCTGGGTTGGGAGCTTCTCCAGCACCAGCAGGGCAGGGTTAGAGCAAGGCGCCCCACTCCACTCACCTGAGCCCCCAAGGGCATCCCCAAGATTTGTGTGGGGATCTCATGCCCCAGGCTCCTCAAGGTTTCATCCCCACTCCGGGACAGCTCTCCTTGGGGCCCACTGCCCTGCTGTTCAGTCCCCACGCTTCCCCCATCTGCTCACCACACACTCGCTGTCTCCCCAGACAGGGGAAATGGCCCCCGGCTCTGGGGCCTTCGAGGTTCTTCTCCCTGACAGCGGGGAGGTCCTGCACTCCAAGATTGTGAGTACCCAGCAGGCGCTGTGTGCTGGTACCTCCCGGCTGGGGAATCTGGGGGGCTGGGGGCTGGGGGGCTGGGGGCACATCCCCGGCTCTGGGGGGCTCTCTGTGGGGGGCACATGCTCGGCTTTGAGGGCTCTGTGCTGGGGGCACATCCTTAACTGGGGGAGTCTGGACAGGGGCACTGTGCGGGGCGTCACATCCTTGGCTTTGGGGGCCACTCTGCAGGGGGCACATCCTCAGCACTGGGAGTGCTGGGGGGCACTGTGATGGGGGCACATCCCTGACTCTGGGGGTGCTTGGGGGCACTGTGCAGGGGGCACATCCCTGTTTTGGGAGGCGGCGTGGGGGACACGTCCCCAGCTTTAGGGGGAAATGGGCAGAAGGGCAGGGGTATCACGGGGAGCACAGACTGACCCATCCCCTGATCCCATAGAACGGTGATGGCTATGTGGACAGTAACGCCAAGGTGCAGCGCATCTGTGAAGGCATCAGCAAGGTCCTGAAACAGTAACGAGCAGGGATTGGGTAAGAGAACCCTGGCTGAGGGGTAGTTGGAGGCATTAGAAGCCCAGTGGGCTAGGCGGTCACGTCCCAGCCCAGGTGGGGTCTGCGCTCTGTGGGAGGTTGAGGGATATGCTCCAGCCCATGTGGGGTCACAGGACACGCCCCTGGCTGTGTGGGGTCAGGGGATGAACATGCCAGGAGCTGACACTGCCCCATCTCCCCTCTCTCCACACAGGGTGCTGTGCTTTCCAGGGCAGCACATGACGGGATCAGCCGAAAGGGAGTCACAGCCCAGGCCAGTCCCTGATCTCCCCCTGGTGCTCCAACCCCTGTGGCTGTTACCAAGCAATAAAGAACAACATCTTGGCAGGCAACTCCGTACCCTTTATTTACAGGGAATGCAGTGCTCTAAAAGGGGAAGTCCCACGTCAGCCCCGTCCTGTGGCATATCCGGTCCTGAGTCCTATGGGGAGCCCCATCCTGTGCCACGGCCTGTCCTGAGTGCTGAGTCCAGGGGCAACCCTGTCCCGCAGCATGGCACGTGGTGAGTCCTGGAGGCAGCCCCGTCCCGCAGCACGGCAGGTTCCAAATCCCCATAGTGCTGCTGATCCTTGGAGGCCGGTTTCTGCTCCCCATTTAATTTTCAGTCTTCAGGGCTTCCAACACCCCACTGCTCCCCCACATGCCCCTGGCTTCTCCCTCCGGGAAACTCACATGGGCCTGGGGCAGGCAAAGAGCAGTGGCATGGCAAGGGGGTGGGGGCACTGGCATAGTTCTCAACACCCGACCTGCCTGAGGAGTGGGGGCAGCAGACGCTGCTCATGGAGAGTTGCTGCAATGGCCCCCGCTCGCTCCAGGATGTGCCGCTTTTAAGTGCTAGTTCAAAGGTGGCTCCCATGGCTCACACCATGGTCTCGTACTCCAGGATCACCGTGGGGCTGGGGGAGGGGAGTGACGGGTGCCTCTTCCTGGGGGCCTCACCATGCCCCAAGCAGCCATCACCCCCACCTGCTGCCATGCAGCATGGTCCCTGAAGTGCATCGAACTCAGGCTGCACTGTGGCTGTGTGGATCCCATGCTCCCAAAACACCTGCTGGATCCTCCTGGCCACAGCCCCGTAGGAGGCAGTGTCCAGGCACCCAACATGGGCTGTGGCCACCAGGTTGTAGGCACTGTCCAGCTGCCAGACATGGAGCTCACGCAGGGCTGCCACCCCCTCCGTGCCCCTCAGATGCAACTCAAGTCGCCAAAGGTCCAGATGGTCGGGCACAGCCTGCAGCAGCACCAGGGCAGACCCCCGCAGGGATGGGGCAGCCAAAAGGATCAAGGCCAGCACCATAACCACACAAAGCCCAGGGTCCAGGTACAGCAGCCAGCAGGTCCCCAGCTCTGCCAGGGTTGGTGCAGGGCTGCCTAGGGGCCGGCATGGCGTCCCAATGCTGGAGGGCAGGCAGGCCACTTGCTCCGCGCATGCGGGCCACAACAGGTGGAAGGCAAGTGAATATAGCAGCACGGTGGCAGGGCCCAAGGAGGCAGACAGGAGGCGAAGGCAGAGAGCCAACCGGGCACCAGACTCCTCTGAAGGCAAGCACCCGTCCTCTAGCCAGGGCTGCCTGTTCCCCAGCAGGTCTGTGCAGGGGAGAAGGAAGAGGTGTGAAAAGGGTGTGGGGGCAGCATTTCATGCTACAGCTTGGGGGCAAAGGGCAGGGATCTCAGGGCAAGGTGCGGGGGGAAGGAGCAAAGACTTAGGGAGTCATAGGGCAGGCTCAGTTCTTACTTATGCAAACTCCCCCACCCAAAGCTGAAAGAGGGCCCAGTACCCCTTCCCCCCAAACATCTCACCCCCCGCTGACACAGCAGGCCTGGCCTGGTACCAACCCCCAGCTCAGCCCTGCCCTCTAGCTGAGAGACAGGCCTGGCCCGGTACAGCCCCCAACCTTGCCAGGACTCACCTTGTGTCTCCTGGGCAGATCTGCCTGTAGCTGCACCCTCTCTGCTGGTGCTGGCACTGCTGCTGTGGTGGCTCTTCACCCGAGAGGGATGGTGCTGCCCATCCAGCCTCACCCCAGCCAGATGGATGAGGAGCCCAGCAGCCCCGACTCCCACCAGTGCCAGGGGCCGCTCTGTCACCTGGGGCTGCCCTGCCCGGTGCAGTGCTCTGGGCAGCAGGGCCAGGCAGAGTGCTGTCAGGAACACACCACACACCAGGGTCCCTGCCACTCGGGCCCGCACCCATCCAAAGGTGTTCCTGCAATCAGGGTGTGCTCCGCAGGTCAGCTGGCCATCCAGCAGAGCCACCCCCAGCGCGAGCACCATCCCCAGTGTCTGGAGTGAGCAGGAGAGAGCCAGCAGCGAGCCTGTGACCCGGCTGGCCACCACCTCTGCCAGGAACAGGCCGATGGCAAGACAGAGCTGAGCGGTTAGCCAGCCCTGGTGCCCCCACAGCCCTGGCCCTGCCAGCCAGCCCTGGTGCTCCGTCTGCATCGGCAGCCCCATCCCTACCCCAGCAGTGCCCGCCCCCATATGGGCTCTTGTCCCTGTCTAGCCTCTGGACTCCTGTCCCTACCCCAACCCACTCCCCTGGAAGCCTTGTCCCTGCCCCTGTCCCAGCAGCCTTCTCCCTATCTGCGCTCTGGGCTCCTGTCCCTGCCCCTGCTGCTCTGCACTTGTCGCCAAGAGTTTGCACTCGGAGTGGCCAGTGCACACAGTCCCGTTGTCCTTGGGGGTTCCTTAAAGGGGCAGCACCCGCTCCCTCCCGCTGTGGCTGCCTGCCCAGCCCACCACCAGCTGGCAAGCACAGCACACAGGCTGCTCTCAGTCTCACAACCCTTGACTCAGCAGGAAGACATCCCCTCTTCTCTCTGCAAGATGGGATGGGAGCAAGCAGGTGCCCCCATTCCTGGGGTCCACATGGGGCAGCTCAGACATGGGAACTCCAAGGGCCTCTGTACCGGGGAAACTGGGAATCCCAGCTCCACCAGGGGTCAGCACTGCAGAAAACTGGGAATCCCAGCTCCAACCAGGGGGTCTGTACTGGGGAAAACTGGGAATCCCAGCACCAGCAGAGGCTTCATAGATTCCAAGTCCAGAAAGGATCAATCACTATGATCATCTAGTCTGACTTCCTGTATAATGCAGGCCTTCCCTGCATTAATTCCTGATTGAACTAGAGGAGATGTGTTAGAAAAATATCCTATCTAGAATTAAAAATTGTCAGTGATGGAGAATCCACCAGCACCCTTGGTAAATTGTTCCAATGGTTAATTACCCTCACTGTCAAAACATTACGCCTTATTTTCAGTCTGAATGTGTCTAGCTTCAATTTCCAGCCATTGGATCATGTGCTACCTTTCTCTTGTAGATCAAAAAGCCCATTATTAAATATTTATTCCCCATGTAGGTACTTACAGACTATTATCAAGTCACACTTTAACCTTCTCTTTGTTAAACTAAATAGATTGTGCTCTTTGAATCTACCACGAGAAGGCATGTTTTCTAATTCTTTAATCATTCTCATTGCTCATATCTGAATCCTCTCCAATTTATCAACATAATTCTTGAATTGTGGGCACCAGAATGGGGGACAGTATTCCAGCAGCAGTCACACCAGTGCTAAATACAGAAATCTTCCGTACCCCTAGTTGCGATGTCTGTTTATGCATTCCAGGATTGGATTAGCCTTTTGGGCCACACAGTTGCCTGTGGACTCATGTTCAGCTGATTATCCACCACAACTCCCAAATCTTTTTCAGAATCACTGCTTCCCAGGATAGAGTCCCCCATTGTTTGTATGGCCTACTTTCTTTATTCCTAGCTGTATACCTTTACATTTAGTTATATTAAAACATATATTCTTTGCTTACACCCAGCTTACCAAGAGATCCAGACTTGGTCTGAATCAGTGACCTGTCCTCTTCATTACTTACCACTCCCTCAATTTTTGTGTCATCTGCAAACTTTATCAGTGACGATTTTATGTTTCTTCCATGTAATTAATAAAGAAGTTCAATGGCATAGGGTCCAGAACCGATCTTTGGGGGACCCACTGGAAACACACATGCTTGATGATGCTTCCTTGTTTACAGTTACATTTTGAGACCTATCAGTTAGCCGGTTTTTAAATCCATTTAATGTGGGACATGTTAATTTTATATCGGTCTAGTTTTTTAATCAAAATGTTGGGCAGTACCAAGTCGAACACCTTACAGAAGTCTGTGTATATTACATCAACACTATTACCTTTATCAACCAAACTTGTAATGTCATCAAAAAAGATATCAAGTTAGTTTGCCAAGATCTATTTTCCATAAAACCATGCTGATTTGCATTACATTACCCTCCTTTAATTCTTAAATGAGCCCTGAATCAACTGCTCTGTTATCTTGCCTGGGATCAATGTCAGGCTGACAGGACTATAATTACCCAGGTCATCCCATTTACCCTTTCAAAAAATGGCCCAATGTTAGCTTGTGCCAGTCTTCCAGAACTTCCCCGATGCTCCAGGACTTATTGAAAATCAACAGTAACAGTCCAGAAAGCTTGTCAGCCAGCTCTTTACGAACTTTTGGATGCAAGACAACCGGACCTGCTGATTTTAAAATGTCCCACTTCAGTCGTTGCCATTTAATCTCCTCCAGAGATACTAGCTGAATGGAAAGAGATGAGTGGAATGGTTATCATTACCATATGATGAGACTGTATCCTTTGTTTTTCCCCCAAGTACAAAACAGAAATATTGATGTAATGCTTCTGCCTTTTCTGCATTATTATTGATTGTTCCATCTAGTAATGGACCAATACCATTGTCAGGATTCTATTTGTGCTTAATATATTTTTAAAACTCCTTCTTATTGTCCTTAACTCTGCTGGCCATAGATTTCTCCTTGTTTCTATTTGCTTCCCTTGTCAATTCTCTGCAATGCCTAACTTCCGATATGTATTCATTCTTTCAACGTCCCCTTTTTTCCATGTGTTTCTCTCTCTCTCTCTTTAATCTCTGCCCTCTCTTCCCCTCTAAACCAGGTCAGTTTTTTAACCAGCATAGTCTTCTTCCTCAGTTGTCGGATTGAAGCTTTTTGTGCATGAGTAAGGTGTTCTTAAATGGTTTTAACTGGGGTAACTGGTAATCCCAGCGCCACCCAAAGGAGTCTGTACTGGGGCAACTGGGAATCCCAGCCCCATTGCGGGGGAGCTCTGTACTAGGGTATCCCTGTGACACAGTGGGATATGTCTACATCAAACTGTGAAGCCCATTTTGTATGATGTAACCCTGATGAAGCTGAACCTATTTAAATGCCTCCAGCCAGCCTCCCTGCCCAGCCCAAGGGCACGGCAGCTTGCCAAAGGCCCAGCACAGAGAATCCACCAGGACTCACAGTCTGCAGCTGTCCTGATCAAATGATTCTTGAGCTACCCACTTGGACCTCATCTGAACAGGTACCTGGCTGGGGGAGGGTATGGGAGCTGTCCAGCCAACCACCCAGCCAAAGAAGGAAGAGAGCGGGGTGCTACACTGAGTGGGTGGCAGCCATTGCCACATGGAAGCAGGAGAGCAAGGACAGAAGGAAGCTGAACAGCCTGACACACCAGCAGAGGCCTTGGATGCACAGGATGGGGGAGATCCAGCAAGGTAGGGGTTTTGGACTTTTGTTATTTTCCAGAGATCCGTTACCCTTGAGCGCTTTTGAAGAGTAAAGTGACTGTGGTTCAGAGCTGCCTTTGCTAACTCTGTGTGTCCTGCCTTCCTGCCGTATTGTCCCTCAAGGGGTTAAACTAGAAGCCCAGAGCACCCACAGCCAGGGGGATGTGTGTGTAAGTGACTAGGGGTTCAGGAGGTCTGGGGATCCGTTCTGGGGGCGAGGGCAGCTGGACTGCGGAGCCCCATGGAGTCCATGCCTGGAAGGGCAATCAAGAAACCCAGGGCTGGGAACAATGACCTGGCTTGACCCAGACTCAGCTCCACCTGGGTCCCTTCACAACAGACAGGACATAGATCACATGCTGCCAGGTTCACAGTGTAATTGACAGAGGTTTGCCTGGGTGTGGCTCAGCCCAGCCGGGCTCTGCAGGATTGGGCTCTTAGGGCGAAGGCTCAGCTGGGCCTGGTGCCTCCTTGGTGCCAGGTGGCTCCTCATCCCCAGTGTCAATGTCATAGTGGGGTGGGGCCTGCCTGTGCCCAGTGCGGTGCGCATACTCCACCACCCGGACATGCCCGTCGGGCCCCACCAGCTGCCGGTAGCGGGGGCAGCCCACAGCATAGAACAGCTGCTCTTTGATCCTGCGGCCCCACTCTAGCCCATGGCCTGGGGGCTCTGCTGGACCCAGCTCCTGCTCCACCAGTGAGCGGAACAGCTGCTGGTACTGGTCCAGGGACAGGCCGTGGATCCGGAGTGGCTGAACAGCCTGGGCCTTTGCCCTCTTCCTCACCCTGAGGGGCTGGTGGCTGCAGAAGATGCTGGCTGTTGTGGGTCCGGGGGGCATAGAGGCCCAGAGTCCCTGCGAGAAAGGGCAGAGCTAGAGTGACGGGCCAAACCAGGACTCAGAGCTGCTCTCCCCACCCCCCCAGCAATCCCCTGTTGCTGCCTTGTACCAGACCTGCTGGCTGGGGATCTGGGGCCCTCTACCTCAGATAAGTCAGCCATATAATAATGCCCATGCTGCACCCTCTAGAGGCTCCCCTTCATCTGAGCGTTTCAGCACTTTATACCCAGTAATTCACTAACCCCACCAGGAAGGAATCATGGGGAGCACTGAGATGGAGATGCCTCTGGTGAGAGGCGGGGGCTGTTGGTACGTGGATCCCTCACCTGGCACTGAGATGCAGCCACTTCTGGGGTGGTGCACAAGGGCTCTTTATACAGGGAACCCTCGCCAATGCTGAGATGCAGGTGCCTCTTGGGTGGTGTTCAGGGACCGTTTATACAGGGATCCCCTGGTAGGGTTAGATAAGATGCCTTGTTCATTCTTGTAGGATCTCTAAGGATCACTGATGTGCATGCGGGTCCTGGCCTGGGCTGTGGCTCTGAGCCAGTCCCCCAGATCCCTGGCCCTCAATTGTTACCCACCTGTATCAGCATTGCTGTCCCGCCACTCACCTGACTAGCTTTGTACCCTGGGCCCTGATGTGTTTGCTGTCTCCTTCTGACTGAGGCCGGCCCCACTCTCTCCAAGCTGGGGGCTCTTCGCATGCAGCCCTCAGCACCTGGCCAGCTGCAGTAATTGTGCTCCAGTGCAACGATATTCCCAGATGCCCAAGGGGCTGGAGGGATGCTGAGAGCTGGCCATGACGGGTAGAGCAAGGCTGGGCCTGGCCCATGAGGCGTGAGGCCTGGGTGTGATTCTGCTTCTGGGGGCTGCTGCAAGGGAAGAATAGACAGACAGATGAGGGGGCGAAAGGGGCTACCGTGCTCAATATGACAATATCTGACATTTCGCTCATGAGATCCCAACATGCACTGCAGGCAGTGTATATACAGAGACTGCTGCCCCGCTACTGAGATGCAGTTGCTGCTGGGGTGGGGGCATGGCAGCTGTTTACACAAGGATCCCTCATCCAGCACTGAGATACAGCTGACTCTGGGGTGAGGTATGGGGGCTGTTTATACAGGCATCTCTTGCCCAGAACTAAGATGCAGCCCCTTCTGGGGTGGGGCACAGGGGCTATTTACACAGGGATCCCTGATCCAGTAAAGAGATGCAGCTGCCTCTGGGGTGGAGCAAGATGAGGCAGCCATTTGACATACGCACAACAGACCCCTCCCATCCACTGCCTCTCACCATCCTGACCAGCCCAGGTGCCTCCAGCCCCACACTGGTGCTGGGCCAGGAATGTCAAGGTTCTGCCCATGTGTGCAGGTTCCGGATGCAGGGCATCACCGAGGAAACATTTGTGGCCTCGGCTGGGATGTTCCAACCTGAGCGGTGTCATGCTGGGTTAGGGAGATGCCTCTCACTGCCCCATCTCACGCCACATGTGTCCTCAAAGCAAACTCATCTCTTCTTCCACCTGCCCCGTAGACCAAGAGGGGAGCGAAAAGACTCCACCCCTCACCCAAGACCCCACCCCCCAGGTTAAGATCAGGCCCCTTGCCTCAGCTCCCATCTCCCCGGGTAAGATCAGGCTGCCACCCCCACAGCTGTCTTGGAATAACAACAGCTGGGCCCCCTGAAATATCTCCTTTGCTCTGCATTTCCCTGATTTGGGGCCCCCTTACTGGGCTGGGTGTCGGGTGGATTTAGGGCACCAAAGGAGATAACGAGGAATCTACGGGGGAGCTGAGTTTGTAGAGATATCCCAGGTTGTAGTCCTAGCACAGCATCCATTCACCGCTGAGGCCCTGCGCAATGTGCATCCCACAGGGACTGGAGATGGGATGCAGACTATGGGCTGCAGCACAGTCTCCTCAGCAGCACATGGCCCGGGCACACAATGGGCTTGTCGTCATCATGATTGGGGAGATTGACCAGAACAGCTATTCCAGAGTAAAAGCAGCTGCCTGGGAAACTGCTCCAGAATAGCCCTTGTGCTTTGAATTCATACCCTACCTTAGTCCAGAATAACTTCACCATGCAGACAAGCCCTAAAAGAGTCAAAAGCTTTGGGATGGGCATGGGGGTTATCACTCCTCTCCTCTGGTACCAGGGGGCTTGCTACCACAAGAGAAGAAGAATGGTCTTTTGGTCAAGGCACTAGTCTGAAACTTGGGAGACCTGGGTTCACTTCCTGACTCTGCCACAGGCTTCCTGTGTGATCTTGGGCAAGTCACTTAGTCTTTCTGTGCCTCAGTTTCTGCTCTGTTCAATGGGGATAATAGCCTGGCTCTACTTCCCTGGGGTGTGTGAGGATAAACGCAGTAAAGGCTGTGAGGCAGCCAGATGCTATGGTGATGGGGACCAGATTATGCTGGCATAGGCTCAGTGATATAGACAGAACCTGGGACCTGACAGCTCCTGTGGTAGGGAGGCCGGGATAAGATCCACTGGATGAGGGGGGAAAGGGGTCACGCTAGAGAGGGCATGACTGGATGTTTCTCTCTGTCCTGGTAAAGCTTATGCTCAAATAAATGTGTTAGACTCTAAGGTGCCACAAGTACTCCTGTTCTTTGTGCGGATACAGACTAACAGGGCTGCTACTCTGAAACCTGTCTGGAGTGTGGCTCATGCAGCTATTAATGGGTTGGTTCTCACGTTGGATGTGGGGAAACTGAGGCAGCAAGTGGGGACGTGACTCACCCGAGTGACCCAGTGAATCACTGGCAGAGCTAGGGATGTAACTCAGGCATCCTGATCCCTCCCTACTCTAACCACTAACCCCCACGCCGCTCCGGGTCTCTGCCCCTTTAAGGACGAGCGCGGAACGGCGCCGTTTGTTCCTGGACGGCTTCCGTCTGCCACCCTCACATGACCAAACACAGCGGCCGCGCGAGTCTCGCTGCTTCCGGTGTGGAGCCTCTGATAGTCGGACCCGGTGAGTCCCCGGGACGCCCTCCCCTCCCCCGTCGGGACCTGTTCCCCTCAAAATCCCCTAGTCTGGCCCCCGCGAGGGGAGACACGGGCGCTTGTGGGGGGCTCCGCAGGGGCATGCGGGGGGAGATACGGGGGCTTGTGGGGGGGCTCCGCAGGGGGATGCGGGGGGAGGTACGGGGGCTTGTGGGAGGTGTGGGGGGCTCTGCCTGGGGGTTGGGGTTGTAAAGAAGGGATGGGGCGGAGTCTCCACCTGAGGTGGTGACACCGGACATGCAGAGTTGGGGGAGGGAGGAGAGTGGACCCCGGTGCCAGGGCCTGAACGTAGCTGTGAGCTGGGCACATCCAGTCGTTGGTTGCAGGCTCTAATTCTAAGGGGCCCTTTAACGCAGTGGGTAGAGGAGGGCTAAATGACATCACACCCCATTCTCTCTGGCTCCTGGACAGCTCCTCGGGGACAATGCTCTGGACCTGGGCACAGCCTGAGTAGCCCCTTCGCCCTTATCTGCCCTGGGTTTTGTCTCCCGGCCTAGCTGTAACCCCCTTGTATGATGCTGCTTAGTCCTGGGGTGAATCCCACCACAGCAGCATAAATCATGTGAGCCCAAGGGGTCTTTGGGATCTAGCAGGAGCTGGGAGCCAGGACGCCTGGGTTCTATTCCTGGCATTGGGAGAGGTGTGGGGTCCAGGCCCAAGGAACCTCTCAGGTAGTGCCACATATTTCATCCTGTTCTCCAGTTGTCCTACTCTGTCCTTTAGCAGCCACCGATCCTTTTGGAGCTGCCCTGTAACACATCTCCCTCTCTTCCATTTGCAGAGAGGTAGCTCGGTCCAGAGCAGCAGCACATCATGGAGTGCACGGCACTGGAGAGTCTCATCGAGATGGGCTTCTCCCAGAACAGAGCGTATGTGTGCCCCCACCTCCATTCCCTCATTCCCCTGCCAGCCGTCCACAGGCTGCCTTAGCTGCCACTGCATCTTGACCTGGTCAGGGTGCTTCCTACCAGTGACTGGGAGTCATGGCCTATGGCTGTAGAACGGCAGCACAAAGGGATCAGGTGCAATGTGGGAATGCTTTTGAGGGGAAGTAAAAATCTAGTGCTGAGAGCAGGATTCCTGGATTCTATCCCCAGTGCTGGGAGGAGAGTGGGGTCTAGTGGGTTAGAGGATGAGGACTGGGAGTACTGTCCCTTTGCCTCAATTTCCCCATCAGCAGAGCAGGGAAACGCCTCTGCCCTGTCGTCCCGTGTGTCGTGTCGTCGTCCCCCCTCCCCACCCCGGGTTCTTCAGACTAAACAAGGAATGCTTATTAAGGCTGTTATAGAGGGTAAAGCCAGAAGGGACCATTAGATCATCTAGTCTGCCCTGCAGTATAGTGCAGGCCAGAGAATGTCTCCCAGTTCCCCCTGCATTGAGCCTGATCACTTGTGTTTCACTAAAACATCTTCTAGAAGGGCAGCCAGCCTGGACTGGAGATGGAGAATCCACCCCTGCTCTGTGGAGCTTGTTCCAATGGTCAGTCACCCTCCCTGGGAAAAAAAAACATGCATTGTTTTTCATTGGAATGTGTCTGGCACCAGCTTCCAGCCATTGGTTCTTGTTCTCCCTGTCTCTGTTACATTAAAGAGCCCTTTAGTGCCTGCTATTTTCTCCTGCTACGTATATACTAGTCAGGTCACCTCTATCTTCTTTTTAGATGAACTAAACAGACTGAGCTCTTTCAGTCTCTCACCATCTGGTGTTTTCTTCTGCCCTCAAATTGTTTTTTAAGGCTCTTCTCCTCAACCTCTTCAATGGCTCAACACCCAATTTCAAAGGTAGCACCCAAATCTCGGTGCAGGATTCCAGTCTTGATTTCACCAAGGCCATAAGCAGAAGTGAAATCACCTCCCTGCTCTTGGGTAGGCCTTCCTAGGCAGTAGAATGGTCTTGAGGGGCCAGTGCTGTGGTGGTGGTGGGAAGGGAGCTATTTGTGCTTCTGAACCGACAGAAGTAAGCAGCTGGAGGACAACGTGTCCCATGAAGGCCTCACCTTAGCTTCCAATATCTAATGATTGGCTCAGCCCTGAAGCAGACAGTATTTCAGTCCTTCCAGAGCCTCCACTAGCATGAATTATCATCACTCCAGTTATCCAGCCTAGCACATGGCCCCTCTGTGCTTCCTGCTGAGTCCCCCTCATCCCTGGCTCGCAGAGTGATGTTACGCTGGTGGCTGTGGTATCTATTCCAGGTTGGGGTAATGTTCTGTCAATTGGCCAGAGACAGGGAGACCCAGGTTTGTTCTCAGGGCCTGGACAGTGGCAGTTTGGGTCACCCCATTGAGCTACCCATCTGTCTTTGCTCTGTGAAGCGTTTCATGGGAACGATGCTGCTGTGGAGGTGGGGCAGTGATAGAGCTGTTCAGCTTCTGGGTGGAACTCAGCCACGGCTGTCTATTTCTTTCAGGGAGAAGGCGCTGGCGCTGACAGGGAACCAAGGCATCGAGCAGGCCATGGACTGGTGGGTTGGAGACCCCCTCCTCCTAGATCTGTCTGCATTTCCATCCTTGTGACTCCGCCTTCTCCCTGCTGATGCTTGTTCTCTCTTCCCCCCTCAAAAGGCTCATGGAGCATGAGAATGACCCCGACGTGGATGAGCCATACGTGCCTCCCCAGGGCCATGTCTTGGGCACAGAGGAGCCCCCCGAGGGAAGCACCCCCGAGCCTGTGGAAGCAAGAGCAGGTTTGAACAACCCTGGGGAGTTGACTGTGCTGGGGGCAGGGGAGT
The DNA here is from genome assembly GCF_965152235.1 of Eretmochelys imbricata. Lineage (NCBI taxonomy): Eukaryota > Metazoa > Chordata > Testudines > Cheloniidae > Eretmochelys > Eretmochelys imbricata. The sequence continues at coordinate 33,859,258 of NC_135578.1, read as the reverse complement.
CAAGCTGCCCACCCTGGCTTTTGGGACAGCTGTGGCCCATACACACCAGGATCTTGCCTGCTTCTTGGCTGTTCCTTCCTTGAGCGACCCCCTCCACCCACATTGGGATCCCACTGACTCAGGGGGTGGGCTTTGCCTGCAGGAGGGGTGGGTTGGGAGCCCTGCTGCGGTTCAGGCTCACACCTAGGGTATGTGGCATGTCTGCCTCCTCGCTTGCGCCGCCCCCCCACAACTGTGTGGGGTAGACCCTGGAGTGACGGGGGCCCTGAAGGAGCCTGGTCCCACCCTGATGCCCCGATGCTTTGCTCATTACCTGTGAGGGGAGCAGGGGGTTCTGGCCTCTGAGCAGAGGATAATGGAGGCTTTTCCCTACAGATCGTGTGGAGGAGGGCTCGGCGGAGGGAGATGACAAGCACCCCCTGACTGAGGAGGAGAAGAGGGAACAGACCAAGCGGTAGGAAGGCCCCCCAGCCCCCGCTTTCGTGGCTGGCAGGGAGAGGCCTGTCCCCCTGGGATGCCAGTTTGCATGCATGCTGGGAAGCGTAGCTCTTGGAGGAAGGAGGATTTGGTCCCTGTGGATTGTGGGCCCTGTGGGGAGCGGGGGCAGTGGAAGGTGGTGCCCACTCCTATTCCTCCTGCAGGATGATGGAGCTGATCGCGCAGAAGCAGCGGGAGAGGGAGGAACGGGAGAAGCGGGAGACTATTGAGCGGGAGAAGCAGCGGCGCAAGCAGGGCCAGGAGCTTTCCATGATCCGCCAGAAGCTGCAGGAGGACGAGATGAAGAAGATGGCAGAGGAGAGGCGCAGGGAGAAGATGGAGGAGAAGCTGGCCAAGTGAGAGCCTGGGGAGAGTGGGATGGGGATGCGTGGGGAGTAGGTGCATGGGTGGAGGGAGGGGTGGGCAGTGGGATGGGGTGCATTGGGGGAAGATGTGGGGAAAGGGGAGGAGTGGATGTAGACGTGGAACTTGCCCTTGCTGTGACGTTGCAGCAGAAACACCCTCCACCATGCTGCCACCTCTAACTGGGTCTGTTCTCCTTGCAGGCAGCGGGTGCGTGAGAAGATCGAGCGGGACAAAGCAGAGCGAGTCAAGAAGGTGGGTGAGCAGCAGAGGCTGGGTGGGATCTAGGCCCCCCATGGTGGCTCCTGCCACTGCTGTCCCTTAAGCTGGGGGTGGGGGGGGGGTATGTGTTGTGGAAGGAGGCTGTGGGGGGAAGAGCTGATGAGAGGGTGGGGCTGTGGTGGGTCCCATTCACCACGTGAGATCCCATGCCCAGTGCCCTATATGGAGGGAGGGAGATGCCCTGGGCATGGCTTTCTCCTGTGCCTGCTGGGTATGGGTGTGTGTGGGGTGGGCTGTGTGAGTGCTAGGGAGTGGGTTCGTGGGGTCCTTGAGGCAGCCTGGTGAAACCAGCTTGGGGCTGGAAGGGGAACCCACTCACATCTTGGTGCCTGTCCCACTCTGTGTACCATTCCCATCCAGTTCGGAGGTGGCAGCAGCTCCCAGGCCCCAGCCGAGCCAGCCCAGGAGATACTGGTGCCCTCGTCCCCCAGCCAGGAACCGCCCACGAAGAGAGAGTATGACCAGTGCCGAATACAGGTACCCGGGGGAAGATGGCCCCACAAACTTTTGTGCTTCATCCATCTGTTGCTTACACACATACCAGTCTACCCCACATTGTCCCCTGCTGTGGGTTCCAGGGTGGGCGCAGACATCCTGCCTTGTTGGAAAAGCAGGTGGGGGTCCCAGGCAGTCACTGGGATATTGGCCTGATCTGGCTTGCTGCTGCAGCTCTGGAGGAAGCCCCCTATCTCTGGGGTCACACCCAGAGGTGCAAGTCAAGGAGAACAGAGGAAGCTCTCCTCTTAATGCAGGGGAACTGGCCCGCCCAGCATGCTGCCCTACTGTGGCATGGGGCCTGCACTCATCCCCTCTTGCCGTCTGTCCAGGTGAGACTGCTGGATGGGACGTCGCTCATGCAGACCTTCAAGGCCAAAGAGCAGCTGGCAGCTGTGCGGCTGTATATAGAGCTGAACCGCAAGGATGGTGGGGAGCCCTTCCACCTCCTCACCAGCTTCCCTCGCCGTATCTTCACGGACGAGGACATGGAGAAGCCCTTGCAGGAGCTGGGTGAGCCTCTGGGGGAGGGGCAGGCGAAGCGACTGGCTTGAGGGTACGGTTAACAGCAGAGCTGGGGAATAGAACCAGGAGTTCTGGCTCCCAGCTGCCCTGCTCTGACCCACTAGATCCCACTCCCATCCCAGAGCTGGGGAACAGAACCAGGAGTCCTGACTCCCAGGCCCCGCTACTCTAACCACTAGGCAACAGCGTGGAGTCCTTTGAGAACAGATCTGGGCTGGGGACTCATGACTGTAGGACCATCCAGCTGTTCCTTCGGGGTTCCCATCAGAGAAGGGAGGGCATGGAATCTGCTTGTGGGCTGGTGCTGCTGTCTGGTGCTGGGGACGCCCGAGCTGTAAGCAGAGAACCCACTACAAGAGCCAGCTCTGTCCCTGTTGCCCTCACTTGGGCAGGGTAGGCTGCGGCCCTGCAGGTGCTCCGCACAGAGGAAGCTGCGTCAGCTGCTGGCACCAGCCACCACGGGGTCCTGGGAGGGGGAGATGCAAACCACAGAGCACCCAGGGCCCTTCCAGCTCAGACTCCCCTGCTGAAATCACTCCCGCTCTCAGGGATCCAGCCTGCCCAGCCCCAGCCACATGAGTGGACACTGCTCCCCCCACAACCCATATGCACCTGGGTCCTGGCTTCAGTCTGTCTCCTGCCCCCACAGGTTTGGTGCCTTCGGCCGTTCTCATAGTGGCCAAGAAGTGTAACAGCTGAAGGATGCCTTGGCTCATGCGTGCTGTGACAGGAACTCCCTCCCCACCCTGGCCCTGGATTCCTGTGGTTCCCTCTGCCACCCGCACACCGTGGTTCTGCCCCTCCCCCTGCCCGACTGAGCCCAGAGAAGTGACTGACCATTTCGCCTCCCCAGGACTGGAACCCAGCAGAGCGGCTGCGGGGGGCTTTGAGTCCAGCTTCCCTGGGGGAGTGCCACAGCGCGAGCCCCAGCACCAGGGACACTAATAAACATCATCTGCTCTGCTGCTGCCGCCGCTGCCACCCATTATTCCCGCGTGCTGCTGTTGGGGGCTGATGGGAAGGAGGCCCCAGCTGAGCTAAGGGGAGCAGCCAGCAGGATGGGCACTGAGCAGACCCCCACCAGCCGAGAGGGGGCCCCACTATAAATTCATAGTCCAAGGGTCATAGATTCGTTGTGCCAGAGGCTGCACAGATAATGCCGTGGCCGCTATCACTCCCCGCAGCAAAGACGGGGACCCCGTCATCACACCGGGTGCTGCACAGATGCCCTGCAGCCAAGAGTGGGGTCTGTCATGGCAGGTGCTGCATGGACAGAGGCTGAGAGGGAAAACTGGGGAAGTCAGAGGGGAAAGGCCTGACTCTGCCAGGATAGGGAAGATACCCTACCCTAGGCAGTCGGTGGGGGAGAGACTCCTCTGCTCTCTCCACCCCTACACTGTGATCTTGTCCTACCCCACGTGCTCAATGGGGGCACTATGGGGAGGGGATAGTGCAAAGAAAAGTCCAAGCTCTGCAGGAGGTGCTCTCCTCTTGCTCTTGGTGCTGGCCCCCGTGAAGCATTAGTGTGTGGGGTACTGCAGGGAGTGGGGCAGGACTGAGAGGGTGAGAGACACTTGCTGTGCTGGACCATACCATCCTCCAGGTGAGATGTGACACCCAGGCCTGGCCCACGGTCAGTAAAGAGCCTGAGGTGCAACCCTGTGGTTTGAATGGGCTTCTCCTGCTCTGGTGCACGGTGCTGTGTGCGCTCCTCAGTGGGGGCAGTATTGCCACCAGTGGGGAGGGAGCTGCGTGGGTGAGGAGATGGAAAACAGCTGTGTCTAGGCAGGTCCAGCTCCTACCCACCCCTGGGCCTGAGGGAATGAATGTGTGGGGTCTAGTGTGGAATTAGTGGGCAGTGGGAGGAGCCAGGCTGCTGCTAATACCCCTGCGGGGGGCTTAGCCCCACTGGCCTGAACTTGGAATGGGGTTTCAAAGCTGTTGCTGAAGGTGATAATTTAACAGAGGGCAAGTGAGAAGGGGCCTGTGTCCCAGGACTCTCCCCAAGCTGTCAGGGCTCGGAAGCCTATTCCAAGGCTCCTTGTTCCCTGAAGGAGCAGCAGCCCATGGGGCACTCTGGGCCTGGAGCTTCAGTTTGCCCTCTCTGAGCAGCTTGAGTTATGGGGGCCCTTTTGGAGCACATGTTCTTGCAGCTGGGCTGGGGCAAGCCTCCGTAATCCAAACCCTGCACAAAGGGAATGACTGTGCCAGCTTCCCTGCAAAGAGCCTGGCTGGGAATGCGGGAGGGGGCAGGGAGCAGCGAGCAGCCCAGTTCTTGCTGGGGGTGCTGGGCTGAGGATGCAATCAGAAGTTAGAGCAGTAGGTGCTGCTCCCAGGATGGAGCCCTTACTCTCTACATTCCTTCTTCCCTCCCCAGTTTGCTGGCTCAGTGCCGCTGCCTCAGGTAGTGTGCTGGGTCAGCCATGAAACCCAGCAGACCCTTTGCTTTAAGCACTAGATGCTGCACGCTCTCAGCGTCGGGGGCAGAATTTGACCTTCTGTCCATTATCTGTTGTTAGCACCTTCCCAGCCATGCTGCCCAGCAGCTGCTGAATCCCAAACTCTTCTAGTACAACTGGGGAGGGAAAGCCCACGCAGCCCCTGGCTGGGCCCTGCATCTGTTTGGATTAGCAACAGGCCACTGTGCTCAGTTGGTCTGACCTGACCCCCAGGCCCTCGAGCATCCCTGAGCACATTCCTGTTTGAACTAGAGGGGATTTGAGAAAAGCACCCCATCAGATTTAATGAGGGGAATGCCAACTTTGGAGCTTGTGCGGGCTGTGTTCCCACAAAAGCTGCCGGCTGCCACCCTCCCATCCTCCTCTAAAATTCCCCTAGACAGGGAGAATTTGGGGACTTCCTCCCCCCCCCACCGTCCTCCATTTTCCCTCCTATACCAATAGCGCTGTGTGCCCCCATTATTTCCATCTGATAGAAATCATTCAGGCTGTCACCATTACGCTATTGGATGAGCAGAGATGGGGTATTGTATTAGAAGCATTAAGAGGTAGAGGCTTTATGTGTCCCCCTTTTTGGTTTTCTGGCCTTTGATGCCTACAATACCCCCTGAAATTTTGGAATTGACCAGATGTGGCATTTAAAAGTGATCATGTTTCACACACAAATGTTATCAAGTTGAGCCTAAAGCCTTTGCAAACTTGGCCAAAAATTCCACTGATGGAGAATCCACGCCAGACCTGGATAACTTGTTCCAATGGTTAATGACTCTCCTGTGGAATCTGCATTTTAGTTCCAGTCTGAATTTGTCTAGTTTCAACTTCCAGCTGGTGGATCTTGTTAGATCTTTGTCTGCTAGATTGAAAAGTCCTCTATGAAATTTTCATTCCCGATGTCAGTACTTCTAGATTGACTAAGTCACCTCCTGACCTCTTTGCTAAACTTAAAAGATTGAGCTCAGTGAGTCTGTCACTCCAAGGCAGGCTTTCTAATCCTTTAATCATTCTTTCATAATGACAGGTTTCAGAGTAACAGCTGTGTTAGTCTGTCTTTGCAAAAAGAAAAGGAGTACTTGTGGCACCTTAGAGACTAACCAATTTATTTGAGCATGAGCTTTCGTGAGCTACAGCTCACTTTATCGGATGCATACCATGGAAACACGGTATGCATCCAATGAAGTGAGCTGTAGCTCACGAAAGCTCATGCTCAAATAAATTGGTTAGTCTCTAAGGTGCCCCAAGTACTCCTTTTCTTTAATCATTCTTGTGGTTCTTCTCCAAACCATCTTCCAGCTTATTCATATGCATCTTGAATTGTGGACACCAGAACTGGACACACTACACCAGCAGTGGCTGCAACAGTGTCAGCTACAGAGGGAATAAAAGGGACTAAAGCCTCTCTTCTGACATGAGATTCCCCTGTTCAAACAGCCAAGGATCACATTATCCCTTTTGGCTAAAGCACTACACTAGGAGCTCCTATTCAGCTGTGATTATCCCTTTGCCTTTCTGAGTCACTGCTTCCTAGCATAGACTGAAATGCAATTCCTCCCCCACCAGTTCTGTGAGTCCAGGCCCCCCTGGGGCCAATTCCTTGTTGGACAAGTCACACGACATCCCTTTGTGCAAATTTTTCTCCCCAAAAGCTGCCTCCCCCCATCCCAGGATACCATAAATAGAGAAGTGAGGGAACAACAGGCAAACTGGTTTCAGCTGAGCTCTGAAAGGGACAGACTGTGCAGAAAGAGACCTGTTCTAGAGAAGCAGACTGATGATGGGTGGAAGAGCAGAGCCTAGCTGGAGCCAAGGGGGGTTCAAAGCAGCAGGAGGTTAAATTAGAACTGGATGTTGGAATGAACAGGGTGAGTCAAGACGTGGGGAGAAATACTGTCATAGCTCATCCCATAAGCAGGAGTTAGTCCGGGGATTGCACCAGCGGGACAGTCTGGGGAGCTGCCATGACATAAGGCAAGTAGAGAGGGAAGGGCTGCAGGCAGCTGGAGCTTAGCGGAGAGGAAGATGAGGATCATAGTAAAGGGGGAGTTGAAGTGGGTCTCTTCTCTCTCAGGTACTATTGGGAGGCTACCATAGTAAGAAAAAGCAAACAGTTTTCTCTTGGATTCATGTTATTGTCCCAAATGCACATTTTTGACTTGGCCAGTGCAGCAGCTGCACCTTGTCCTGCCTTGTTTGTTCTACTTCTTCTGTTTCCCAACTGGATCAGCTAGGATGACTACACCCCAGCAGGCGAGACCTGAAGGGGAGAAAGGAGGGAGACATCAGGGGGTGATTGCATAGGACTGACTCTCCCCTTAAGGGCATGACCCCCAGAAACTTAAAGGGGGTGGTCAACATGTAGGTTACAGTTTCCCTGGAGGTGGGAACTTGCTAGGTCACGAGTCCATACGCTCCTTAAAGCCAGCATAGAAGTAGGAGTAGTGGGAGCCATGGAAGTTATCCTAACCCCTCTAGGACACTTGCCCCGACCTCAGTGACCCCCCCAGTCCCAGAGAGATGGGGTAACACCACTGACTCCTCCCCACTCCAGTGGCTGGAATGCCCCTAATGAGGGTGATGTGGGTGGCTGGTCCCATGTAGCTGGTGTGACCCTTGAACCCTGGCCTTAGGGTGACCTCTAACCCCCTGGGTGGCCTCAAGGTCAATAACGTCACAGGTCCCTGACCTCCAATACGACCTGTGACCCCAGCACTCTCTGACGTGGGGAACAGTTCCCATGGAGATGGGGTCACGCTCTGCCCACCCCTGACCCCGCCGTGACCCCTGACGCGCACTTACTGACTGCGAAGGAGAGCTGGAAAATGTTCCACGGGGAGGGGGCGATGCCCCGGCTTATGACCCTGCGCGGGCCTAGATAGATCCAGTACCCGGCCCCGATCAGCGCCGAGCCGGACAGGATGCGGCAGCTCCAACAGCTCCCGAACAGCGGCTTGGGGGGAGGCGCGGCCGCCTTGCTCTCCTCCACGGCCTTAGACATGGCGGCGGGAATAGAAGCAGCGGAAAGAAGCCGATTCCGAAGATGGTGGCGCCCATTGGGGGAACCGGAAATATGGGTACCAGAAAGTCGTCAGCAAGGAACCCGGCAGTAGAAACTTTTGTAACACAGCGGAACCTAGCCACCGGAAGTACTGACCCAGCCTATTGGGGTTCTGGGGAGCGGAAGAACTGAACAGGAAATGCTTCCCGTGAGGGTGTGGTGTCAGAGCGTCTAGTGTCCGTGTGCCAACGTCGCCTACGCGCTGACAGTTCCGAGCTCTGAAGAACCTGCCCCCCTCCCCAAACCCCTCTGTCCCTGACGGCCTCTGTCCAAGGCCGCCCCTGGGCATACCCTGCTGGAAACAGTCGCCCCTCCTGGGACATCTGCCATTGCCCCCAGAAGAACTGGAGTCCAGGCTGCACCCCAGGGGGGGATGAGGAAAGTTGAAGAGAGGCCTACAGCTGGGTCCCCATGAGGAGCCCTTTGGGGCGGTGAGGTAGAACCATAACACATCCCCAGCTGCACAAACATCTGGGACCAGGAGCGCTGGCTCTGTGGGTAGCTCCTAGCTACTCCAGTTCCAGCCTCTCCCAGCAGAGCCTGCTGGAGGCAGGGAGCTCCCAGTTACTCTAGGTCTGGCTTCTCCCAGCAGAGGGTAGGGTAGGAAGCAGGACAGGAATACTGGCTGTGAGAGGAACTCTCAGGTACTCCAGAGCCAGACACTCCCAGCAGGAGTGCTGTAGGGAACACAGCAGGAGCATAAGCTTGGGTTGGAAAACTTGGAATTCTCAGTAGCTATTGCAAGCTTTCATTTTACTTTGCCCATTTTAATAGTGTATATTATTGACACAGGTCTCACCCTTTACTGAGATTATCCTATAACTAATCAAACATGGTTCCTTCAGTACAGTCTGAATAGATACCAGAGCAAGGGGTACAGGCCAGGGCACAAAGCAACAGGAGGCTTAAATAGTTTAGTTTTTATTAATATCAAAAACTTTAACTGTATTAACTATTATTCAACATTACCATTATTCCGTTGTATTGCAGTAGCACCAACTTGGCTCCATTCTGGTTCTTATACAGCCCTATACTCTGTGGTATCTGGCTTCTTTGTGAATGATGCATTAAGTGACATGACTAACATTTGCCACAGCTGGTTCTTTCTTCAAGGAGGAGCAAGGGGGATTTTTTTTTACTGCTAGCAGAAGGCTGTTTTTTTAGAGATGATATATTCTATGTGCTGATGTTCGCAAAGGCAGGTTGGAGATGTGGCCCAGACTGTTGGAGTGGAAGATGGGGAAATTTGGGTTGATTCTTAGTTCCTGGGGGAGTTTATTACAACCTGGGATCAACCCCCAGGGAAGCACTGTCTCCGGTACAGACAAACTGATGCCACAGTTCTGTTGTGCCTGAGGAGCAGAGTGCTCTGCTCTTCTTTGTCCCGAAGCTTTAGGCAACTTGGGCTCAGCCATGGAGCACACTGAAGATAAGAACCAAGGCCTTGAGTTTAACTTAAGGGAAGTCAGCATAGAGTGCAGGAGGAAGGTGTGCTACACTCACGGTAGTCTGTGCTGCTGAGAATACAGACTGCAGCATTCTCTACATATAGAAGCTCCTATCAGGGACCTCTGGGGAGGAGCTGGTCCCTACCCCAATGAGTGCACAATCCCAGGATACCATGAGAAGCAGGTATACCAAACTGAGAGAAGGAAGCATAAAGATACAATTACTTAATGTTTCTGTTGCTGAAGACCAGTCAAGCCAGGATCCCATTGTGCTGGGGTCTTTAAAGACCTGGAGCAAATAACAGACCCTACCCCAAAGATCTTGTCATAGAAAAGCCAAACCCACACAGGGTGATTTAGGCACAACAGCAGTGGGAACGGTGGATGAATAACAATATCAGCCTGTGCAGTTTTTTAGCCTGCTGTGAGGGGTATCTACCCCCCACCAGCTGCCTGTATATTATCAAAATTCAGTTCTGTGGGAGGCATGATGATTAGCATAAGAGGCAGCAACCCCAGTGCACCAGCTGCTTTAACCATGACACCAGACAGGTCTTTACAAGGTTACTAGGTTAGTTTATTAAAGACATGAAAATGCTTCTTTATCTCATGCTGTAGTTTTTGCTTTGTCAGATCTGCATGACACCCATACCCTGTGTGGGTATAACCAGGGACTGGGAATAAGAGACAGAGTCCCCCTCAGCATAATGGTCACTGATCATTACATCTGCTGACAGCCATGGAGTGTCCATCCCATTCTGGCCTGTGGGAGACCAGAGATGGCTGCAGGGATGGAGAATGCAGCCTGCACCCACCTCAGGGGCGGTCTCAGGACCAGTTGCCTTGGCTCCCATTTGGGAGGGTGATGGGCAGGTGTCACTTGCTCCAGGCTGGTGAAGGCCTCCGGGCCACATTCTCATTTGTTTCAGCTGCCTCTTTAATCGCTGCCATTACCAGCTCATTCTGGTGTCGTCTCTCCGCCCAGCGCAGGGGGTTTGTCTCCGGCAGCTCCTGAGGAGAGAAGGGAGTGGTCGGGAGGGGGGGGGGGCGAGGTGTTTGGTGGTTTTTAGACCTCCCCCCTCTCTCTGAAAAGAGAGTGGAACAGCAGTTTCGAGTTCCGCTCTCCTCCCTGACCGCAGAAATGTTGGTTTCCAGGCCTCCCTCCTCCATGGCCCATTCCAGGGGAGGTAGTTTCCAGGCCCCCTCACCTTGGCTATCTCCCGCCTGCGCGGCTCCCGCGGCGTTACTAGCGCCCAGACCCCGACCCCCAGCCCCGTGGTCGCGGCCACCATCAGGCTCCCCAGCAGCAGGCGTCGCAGGAATTCCATTAGGGCGCGGTATGAAAAACCCTGGTTAGCCGCGGAGTTCAGGCTGCCCGGGGGACAGAGCGGACAGAAGTTAACCATAGAGAGCGGGGGAGGTGTCCAGGCAGAGCGTCCTGTCACGCTACTATAGATGGGCGGTGTGACCCAGGCACCACCATAGAGAACATGCGCTGTGGACAGAGCGCCCCCTTTTGCTACTATAGAGAAACAGCGGAATAGGACCAGAGTGTTCGATTTTTGCTACCATAGAAAGCAGGGACTGGTGGGCCAGAGCGTCCCATTGCAACCATAGAGATCATAGGACTTATGCCATAGAGGGGGTTCTGCGTCTGGCTGGTCCAGACGGTTCGCTCCCGCGCGGCAGAGAGGGTGTGTGGCTGGGCCAGACGACCCTATCCCTCACTATAGGGGAGGGGTGCGTGGGTGGGCGGGCCAGGCCTCCCAGTATAAAGAGCGGTGGTGTGGGGCTCGGACGGGCCAGACACCTGCTCCGCTACCATAGAGAGGGGTGGAGGTGTTTTGTGGCTAGGTCAGTGTACCGTCTCTGGGGTTTTCAGTCTGGTCCCCACTGGGGCAGGCACCCAAGTCCCCAAACGTGCTGTCCCCCTCAGAGAGCAGTTGGAGGGAAGCATGTTGGCAGGGGGTGATGTCAGCTTTCCCTGCCCAAGCAGCCCTATCTGGAGAGGCACAGAGGAGTCAGTCCCTTGTGGTGTAGATGGAGTGTATTTGTGCAGGTCTCGCTCTGCCCAGGCTGCTCCCATGCTCAGTACCTACAGAGGCCTTAGTTCCTCTTGTCGTTAGTTCCACTGACCCTTTCCCCTGCGACTGGGCCTCCCCAGTCCAGTCTTCCCTCAGACAACCCCTAAACCCCCTGCGTCAGGGCTCTGCTGACCCCGTTCTGCATTAGTCTTGGGCGGTGCACTAGGGAGACAAATGAACCAAATGGATTTCATCTGATCAATCCCAGGGCTTTACCTGGCCAGGGAACCTTCAGTCCTGGAGGGAGCTCTGTTGTGGTCTCTCTCCACCAGGTGGGAGGAAGGGGTGGGATTTGTGCCGTGGTCCTCACTGGGAAGCACTGGCACCAGTAAGTGGGAGCAGGGGGCACCCAGCCTTCTCTCCCCATCGCTCAGTGGGCAAATCATTGGGTCTGAGGCCCCCCATCTTGTGGTCTTTAATGATGGAGAACCGTCTGGGAAGGGGGAGGGGTATTTCTCCCACAGCCCTTGATGCTGTGAATGTGCCCCATAGTGACCTCTCTAATCTGCCCGGGGCTCATCACCCCAATCCCATTAAGGCCCCTTTAAACTTTGGGAGTCGTGTAATCAGGCTGGCTTAGACCTGGGCATAACAGGGAAATGGGACCATGGTGGGGCCTGGCAACTGGACAGATCTTGAGGTGGGGCCTTCCAATCCCAGGGGCTCTGGGGCCCCTGTTCATTGCTCCATGGCTGCCAAATTAATCCAGTCCTGCCCTGACCCTGTTCATGGTGAAAGCCAGCCTGTGTCAGTAGCATCTGCTGACTCAATCTCCCACCCATGGCTGGAGCAGCCCCAGGGATCCAGCAGCCTTGCCCCTTAGCTAGGGTGTGCAAGCTTCATGCCAGAGGCTGAGTGAGATCTGGGTCCCCTACCTGACCTTTAAAGAGCTCCTCTGCTCCCCCACCTCCAGGGCAGCCAGTTAGCTCCTTGGGCAGTTCCCATGAGCTCACTGAGTGATTAATTGAAGCCCTGATTCCAATCCTCCCCTCGTAATTATCCATGTCCTGGGACAACTCCGGGCCAGGGCAGCAGCTGCCCATGCCCTGATTGGTCTGGGCTCCCACCTTAGTCTGTAGGTGCAGGGGTTGGGAACATCTCCCTGGAGCAGGCAGCCCTCATAGTGTGGGGGATGGGGTGGGGCCCAGGGCTGGGAGTGCAGTCCAGGGAGGAGAGGAGAGCACTCTCCCTGGGGTGGAGATTACTGAATGCAGGGGGATCCAAGGGTTGGGAGTACAGGGGAGCTTGGCAGGGGTGCTCTAGCCAGGTTGGGGGGCACTGACAATGCAGAAGGTCCTAGCGGGTAGCACTGAATAGGGGAATCCACCACCCCGGCACCATAGAGCTGTTGTGCCCAGGGGATTAGCCTGGTGTCAGGACAAAGCGCTTATGGTGCCTGGAGCATCTGTCAGCTCCTTGCCCTGGGGACTGCTGGGCCCTGTAATCCCTGCACATCCTGGGATGGCCCAGGGCAGCGCCTGATGGTGTGTGACCGACTGAGGGGAGGCTGGGGTGGGGGGTTAGCCCAGGCACAGACTCCCTCTGTCCCCACAATGGGGTTTCTCAGGGAAGAGGGAGTGATAGTCTAGCTGAAGGGGGGAGGTGACCCCTGGCAAGGGTTGGGGGTGTCACAGTGAGGCTTTTTGGGGCTGGGAAGTGCCCCCCACAGGGGAAGGACCAGAAGTTCCAGTGTGTGTATATGGGATTCTGTGGTATGGGGAATCCTCCCCCCCACCCCAATCTGGTGAAGGGCCTAAATTGCCAGTGCAGGGGTGTCTGAACTTTAGGGCTTGGATCCTGGGGAATAGACATGGGGCTTAACCCTGGCTGGGTGGGGGAAGGAGACGGGGCCATTCCCAGCCCTGACCCCCAGTTTCTACCCCCAGCATCACTATGGCTGAGGGGACTCTGGATTGTGGTGGTGCCCCATCCCAGGCAGTGCTGACCCCTGGTGAGGCCTGCAACCCCATCCAGCTACCTGTGGCGACCCCAGGGCAGAACAGCCTGGCCTGGCTCCACAGCACTGACAAGGAGGTGCAGTGGCTATCAAAAGTGGGAAGGAGCCCCATCCAGACAAAGCCTTCTGCACAGAGCCAGGTGAGACACCCCCTTCCTGGGACATCCCCTCACTGGGTCCCCTGGGATGAGGCCAGAGCCAGGTGAGCCCCCCAGGACAAAGCCCCCTGTGCTGCTGCCCTCACCTCCTGTGGATCAGATCCAGACCCCCATCCTCATATCAGGGCCTTACTGCCCTGCCTTCCTCCCTGCCATTCCAGGTCTCTGGGCAGCTAGGCTCCCCCGGCGCGGAAACTAACCCCCTTATCCTCTGTGCCTCATTCTTCCTGGAGTAATGTGAGATGGGCAAAGGCGCCCCTAGGGAGCCGTGTGAGGGGTTTTGCAAAGGTCCCCCTGAGGAGCTGTCTGAGATGATGTGCAAGGATCCCCTCAGGGAGCCGTGTGAGGTGACGTTCGTGGAGCTGTGTGAGGACACTCCTCCCTGGGAGCTGTGCAGGGATCCCCCCATGGAGCCATGTGAAGGGCTGTGCAAGGAAATGTGCAAAGATCCTCTCCCCAGGAAGCCATGCGAGGGCCCCCTTGGAAGCCCAGTGCAGGGGAAGGCCCAGCTGCTGTCCATCGTGGTGGAACCCACAGAGGCGGGAGAGGTGGAGAGCGGGGAGCTGCGCTGGCCCCCAGATGACTTCCTGCTGCTGGAGGGCGAGGATGAGCTCTTCACTGATGGAGAGGAGTAAGTAGCAGGGCCGGGGCCTGGTGAGTCTGGGGGGCAGGGCCCAGAGAGTTTGGGGGGCAGGGCAGGGCTGCGAGAGTCTCGAGGGCAGAGCTGGGGACCAGTGAGTCTTGGGGGTGGGGCCCAGAGAGTCTGGGGGGCAGGGGCAGGGCCCAGTGAGTCTGTGGGGCGAGGCAGGGCTGGTGCCAGGAGAGTCTGGGGGGCATGGCCATGCAAGGGGGAGAGGGGCCTCAACAGGACTCTGGGATACAGATCCTTTGTCTTGGAGGCACCTCAGGATCTGGGCTCCCCAGCCTCCATGGCAAGAGCCCAGTTGGGAGAGGACTGTGGCCCCATAAAGCTTTGGGGGGGTGGGATGTGCTTCAGGAGTCCCTCCCCCATTCAGTGTGTCTATGAGGCCGTTAGGGGGTTGGGGCGTGGGGCTGGCACTGCTCTCCATCTCCATTCAGTGCCTCAGCCGTGGTCAAGTTGTGAGGGGAGTGTGGAGGGGATCCAGCTGGCTGACGAGGCCTGGGGGGGTGCTGGGGCCTTGAGGGAAGCTGCTAGAGGAGGCAAAAGTGGGGGGAGGGGCTTGTCAGCACCTAGAAATGTACCAAAATAGCTCCTTGGACATTCTGGAGTGAGAGGGCCATGACCCTGCTTAGCTCAATCCTCAGCCCAGTGTCCACATGGGGCTTAACCGGAAATAGCTAGTGTGTCAATTTACAAGAGCAGACAAGCCTGAGGAGGGATTTTCCTCTGTACAGGACATTGCTGAGCCTGATCCTGGGGCTCTGAGGGCCACATCGGAGAATTGGAGGGGATCTGGAGGGCAGGAGAAAACACCTGCCAGTGGGAGACTTAAAGAACTCAGCCTGTTTAGCTCAGGTGTCTGAGGCCTTTGCGGGGAGAAAACAGCAGGTAGAGAAGGGCTCGAACTGCGCAGAGACTGGCAGAACAAAAACAGTGGCTGGAAGCTGAAGTCAGAGTAACTCAAGTTAGAAACAAGGCCCAAATTTGTCCCAGGGCACGTGATTGACCATTGGAACAAGCTTCCCAGGGCAGGGGTGAAGTTTCCATCTCCAGTCCAGGCTGGCTCCCTCTCTGGAAGGCCCTTCAGTCAAATACGAATGATTGGGCTCAATGCAGGAGTGTCTGGGGGACATTCTCCAGCCTGTGTTACACAGGAGGGCAGACTATGTGATCTAAAGGTCCCTTCTGGCCTTACACTCTCAGCCTCTTTGACTGGGGGAATGATTCTGCCACTTATTCCCAGGGCCCAAAACTCACAGGTGACTGAGTTGCTCTTTGACAGCCTTCTTAGAGCAGTGCTCTGCCAGATTTGACGCTGGGCCCTTTACCTTTTCCCACAATGCAATGAATAGGCAGTAGGTTTAATACAAGCAAGAGGACGTGTTCACGCAATGCACAATTCACCTGTGGAACCCATTGCCAGGGGATGTTGTGAAGGCCAAAAGTATAACTGGGTTCAGAAAAGAATTAGATGAATGCATGGAGGATAGGTCCATCAATGGCTATTAGCCAAGGTGATCATGGACACAACTCCATGCTCTGGGTGTCCCTGAACCTCTGACTGCCAGAAGCTCAAGAATCAGACACTGGTGGATCTCTCCAGCATTGCCGTGTTCTGTACACTCACCCTGAAGCTCTGGTACTGGTCGCTGGTGGAGACAGGATACTGGGCTAGATGGACCATTGATCTGACCCAGTATGGTAGCTTCTGTGTTCTTATGACCTTTCTCTTGGGGTAGGGACCTTTCAGACATTCTTCAGGCTATTGCAAAGTGTCCTCTGCGAGGGCTGGCACAAGATGCCACAGCTCGCTTACTGCCTGGGCGCCCAGCTGGTCGGAGCTTGAAGGGGTGTCTGTGACCCATAAAGACCTGGGACTGTCCTGCCCAAGGGACTGTTGCGTCTCTCCTTGGGCCGTGCTGCTGTGACTGCGATCAGCAGGGATGTCTGAGCTGGAGCCCTCTCACTGAGGGTGCAGCTGGCAGGGCGTTCTCTGGCGCGAGGCATTGGGGAGGGGTCTGTTACCACTCCTGGCATGGAGCTGGATGGTTAATGGAGCTTGGGCTGGCAGCCTCACCCTCAGGAGAAGCTGAGGGGAGGAGAGGGGCCTGGGGGAAGGGTTGGAGGGGAGTTCAGCTTGGGGGAGGGGCCTGGGGAGCAGAGGCGAGGGGCTTAGTATTTAAATAAAAATTATCCTAAGAGGGCCCCACATTGCTTCCTGTGCTGCCCCACAGGCTCTGACCTCAGGCCTCTCCCTGCGCTTTGTGTTTCAGGGCCCCCCGCACTGGAGAGCACCCTGGATGAAGTACTGCTGTGAAGGTGCCGGGGACAGAGGGGACCCCACTCTCTCCCTGTATGGCCTCAGACCCCACTAGAGACCCAGCTGTAGCCTTGTGGGGGGGCCGTAGGTCAGGGACTGAGGACACCCTCCCCAGGAGCTGGACAGCAGCAGGAGGGGATGGGCCCCCTGCCACCAGGACCTTAGGGGGCAGAATAAGACCAGCCTCGGGCATCCTCCTTGCCGGATCCAGTGCACCCCATCTGTGAGCAAGAGTCAGCGTGACTTTGATCTGGGACAGCAGGACCATGGGGCATGCACTGCCCCCACCACCTCCAGGAGCTGGGGGGCCAGCAGCCTGCAGGGTTTGTGTCAGTGGGTACAAGCTGCCCGCTCCTCCCCTGCTGAGCTCAGCAATAAAAGGTTCCTGTCCTAGCTGTGGTGTCTCACTGTGAAGTGGCTGGCGAGGCCCTGGGAACAGGTGTAGTGCCTCTGTGGGGCCAGCTCCCGGGGGCTGCAAGCTCCACACTCTCTGAGCCCCAGGGGGTGGCTGAGCTGGGGGAAGGGAGGCAGCAATAGCTGAGCACCTGCATCTGAGGTGTAGGGCCCCCGGCTGATGTAGTAGGAGGGGGCTGCTGTTCAAGGGGGGAGTTGCCCACAATGGGGGTGACCACCCTAGATGTAGGGGGATTGGGTACCAAGCCAGACTCCAGCAAGGTGCTAATTCCTTTATTAATGCTTCTCCAGCTGGCTTGGGCACCCCCACCCTGAGCACGTGCTGCTGTGGAAGTCCCCTGGCACACTGATTGGAGGCACTATCTCTTTAGTTCCTAATGCCCCCCTCTCTGAGTCCTGCACTCCCTTTGGGCAGGGTCCTCGATCCCCCACCCCCATATCCATAGCCCAGGGTCTCCTGTGCCCTCCTAGTCCAGTGCTCCATTGGTTGGTGTCTCCGGGGCCAGCCGGCAGAGCGTGTAGACATAGTAGCAGATGCCACCAATGTGCCCGACTTCCTGCACTGTCACGCCAGCCCCCCCAGCCTGCTCCAGGAAAGGGACCCTGGCATCTGGGTCCTCATCTGAAAACTGCAGCAAGCTGCCCCCAGGGCGCAGCACTCGCAGGCACTCGGCCACCAGCCGCCCAGCCTGGCCTGGCCCCTGGGGGCAGCGCAGGAGTGAGTCGCATGTGCCCTTGTCCAGCACCAGGTGGAAAGAACCATTGCCAAAGCCATCCCCCTCAAGGTCAGTGGCATCAGCCACATGGAGGTGAAGCTGGGAGAGGGGGTGTCGGGGTGGGGGGACTTCCTGGAGTAGCCGGTGGAGAGACCTGATGGCCACAGGGGACACATCCACACAGGAGATGTGGACAGGGTGTGGGAAGTCCCGGTATAGCCCCAGACCCAGATCCGAAGTGCCACAGCCCACATCGAGCACCCGAGTGGGGCTGGCGTTGGGTTCTGAGGGGCCACACCCCTGCAGGGTCGGGAGCAGGAGCCCGGAGATGGCTGTGTAGTCGAAGAACCAGTTGAAATGTCTGGGGGTGCCAGCTGTGTCCTGCTGCGTGTAGAAGCGGTCCCATGTGCCAGGCTGGGCCATGCTGTGGAACAGGCCATCTGGGGGGAGGAAGGCGGGGTCAGTCTATGGGCTGGGGAGTCGATTGGGGGAGGGGGAAGATCCCAGCAGGGCCCATGGGGAGGGGTCTGAAGCTCTATAGTGCCTGGGTTGCCCAGTCTCAGCTCAGGCCTAGGCTGGGAAGGATGGATCCCAGCCCTGTAGAGTTATGATGGATGGGTGTGGGAGAGAGGGCCACATTTCTGCAGGGGCCAGGGACAAACAGCCCCCTGGCCCTTGGTGTCATGCTGACTCCCCTTGGGTGGCTGGGTGATGCAGGGGGTGCAACCCCACCCTGGGGCCAGCAGATGGGGACAAAAGATCCTGGAGCCACCCTACATGGAGCCCACATGTGCTGCGGAGTTGGGGATGAGGTGAGACTGAATGCTCCATTTCTGGGGCTGTGATCCCCCTGCCAACTGGCCCCATAGTGCTAGGGCCACCTCCCCCAGTCTGATCCCATCTCCCCCATCATAACCCAGCCTGACTCCATATGACCTGGATCTTCACCTCTCCCCCAAGTAGGGTGACCAACTGACCTGATTTTATAGGGACAATCCCACTTTTTGGGTCTTTTTCTTATATAGGCTCCTATAACCCCTGTCCTGATTTTTCATATTTGCTGTCTTGTCACCCTACACCCATGTAACCCCATAGGGCAAGGACCCTTCCCACCCCTGTCCCCCCACACCTCCCAGCCTTACCCCATGGGCCCACCTCATCTCCCCTGCCCCAGCATGATGGTCTGACCCAATGGGACCAGGACCCCCCTCTTTTGCCCCTACAACTGACCCAATGGGACTGGGAACCACCATCCCTCCAAGCCTGACTCCACGGCCCCCCTCCCCCTGGCCTGACCCTCCCATCAGCCTCTGGAGCCATATTATGCATTCCACCCTTCCCCTGCCGGGTCGTCCCCCGCCCCCCGGTACGCGAGAGACGCCTGGCGAGGCGGGACACGCCCCAGTCAGGCCGTGCCGGGGGGCCCCGCACCCCCTAGACCACCCCTGCCGTAGCGCTGGCACCCACCTGCCCAGGAGCAGAGCGGCCGGAGCAGAGTCCTCAGGGCCGGGCCGCTCCGCGGGGGGAGCATCAGCGCTGCCATGCGGTGGGTGCCCGCGCCCGGCCTCCTGCTCCTTGGGGCGCGGCTCTATGCTCAGGGAGCCCGGGCCTGGATGCTCGCCCCCCCGCCCCTTCAGGGACCCAGCCCTAGGCTCCGCCCCCTGCCGGGGCTTCACCGCCCCCCCCGCTGTAAGTCAGGCCTGCCCGCGGGCGTGAGAGCAGGTTCTCGCCCCGTATCCCTAGTCACGGGGAGCAGCGGGCGGGTGATGAGGGCGGTTACTGCCCCCCCCACTCCCTGGCTGGGCAGCACCCGCCCGCGGAGCTACGCGTACTCTAACCTACCGCCCCCTAGCGAGTGGCTGGTTCGTGTCCCCAGAGGAGGGTTCAGCTCCACAGGGGTATTGTCCTCGCTCAGGCAGCTTGGCCTCCACCAGGCCTCCTCCCAGAAGCAGTTGAGCGCCCGCCCGGCCGCCCGCCCCAATCCCTGTCCCGCAAACAACCAGCCAACAACAGGAACTCCATTCAGAATTTTATTAGCAAAAGGAGCACGTTCATTCAGCTTTAGTGCAACGCGAACACTCATCCACAGCACTTCAGCTCAGAGGCAGCTGCTTTGCCAAGCTCAGGAGCTCTTCAACCCCATGCGAGGCGGGAACCCAGATCACCCAGCAACAGAGCAAAGACGAGAACCAAGGCCACCTGACTCCCACTGTAGGAGTCTAGCCAGCAGGCTGCACTGCCCCCACCCCACCCCCCTACGCAAAAACGTGCACTACTTCAAACTAGAACACCTCACCCGTTTCAAAGCAACTTCACTTAAACACTCTACTCTGCCTAACAGATTTAAACCAAATTGAAACAAAATTGGTTAAATCCAAGTTAACTCCCCAGGACCTCTTCGCTAAATTGTGCGAACAGACAAGTCGCAGGGTCGTCTGAACAGGCACCTGGCCCCTCATCTTTGTCATCTTGGACCTGGAGCATTACCTCTTCTACACAGGGAATTCCACCCCTCCGCTGAGCTCAAGTCTGAGCCCAAACCGCATGGCGCTAGTTGTAAACCAAGCTAGGTGTTATTTGTTTGCATGAGGATCAGGACCACATTACACCGGGCACTGTAGAGAGGAGGGGTCCCTGCCCTAGGAGCGGACAGCCAGAGGCAAAGGAGGAAGACTGCAGACATTCACACCCACAGAAGCACAATCTCAGTTGCCCCTCGTTAGGCAGCACGTCTCCTAGAGGCATCAGGGCAGATCTGGAGGGGAGGTTGCAGTAACCTCCTCGCTGCTTCCAAGCCCACATGTCGTTGCGCTCTAGCGGCAGCGCAGCTGAGTCCTCCGGGCCTTGCGAGAGCCTGAGAAGGGGGAGAAAAAAATCTTAAGAAACCCCCTCCCCACGATCTGTCATCAGGACAAGCCTCCCCCGACCCCTACCACAGAGGATTACCCACACCTCCCAGGAGAGCCTCCCCGCGGGGCCGCAGCCGCGTATCCCGGTGCTTGAGGATAGAACCAGCAGACGGGGAAGCTGCTGGCACCGAAGACAGAACACCGAGGGGGGGGTGTGGGATCCCCTTCCTCTGCCTCCGGAGCATCACAGAGCCGGGCACCACACCGCCCGGGCCTGCCAAGAAAAGGAGGCGCCGCCCTGAGGCCCCCAGAACGCTGCTCCCCAATGTCTAGCAACCGCTGGTCGTCCCCGTTCCGAGCCCCCACCAATCAGCGCTCTCACCTTAGACCCCCCCAAACTAGCCGACAAAATTCTCTGTAGAAAGGCGCCGCATGTACCGCGCCCCAGCCCGGCCCGGCTGCTTATAAGGCAGGCCAGGGAGCTACTCGACGTAGCGGGGCAAGGGCGCGGTCTAGTGCACCTTCGTTGTGACTGGCCAGCCGGCCTTCCACTCAGAGAGCTGCATCCGGCTCGCCCCAATCAGAGAACGCGTTTCGAATTCAAATCTCCAGTGCGGCCCGACGAAGGTGGGACACGTGTCTGGGAGAGGCGGAAGTAAGGAACCGGAAGACGTGTGATGATCACGTCACGTGGCGTAACCTTCCAGGACCCAGAAGTGATTTCGTCAGGAGCCTCACGACCTGGGCCACGTGGATGCAGCATGGGGACCCCAGGAGGGAAAATCAACCGGCCCCGAACGGTGAATGAGAGTTGCCCCCGGGGCCCGCCCAGTCCCCATAATCATCTAGCCCCTCATGGGGTTTCCTCCGGGATTCCCCTCGTGGCCTCAAACCATCTCCTGGGGGTCCTCTCTATGGCTCCTCCATTGCTCCGTAACTTAGCCCTGCTTCTCCCTTTACGTCTCGCCCAATCGCTCCTCAGATCCCCTTTGGCGGGTTCCCCCTTCCCATGATCTTTTTTTTGAGACACCCCCGCCACAGCGTACACCCTGATCCCTAGTTCTGAAACGCATTGTCTCCTTGGGACACCAGCCCCATTGTCCTTTCCCCCATCACGTAGCTCTGATTTATGGTATTTCTGCGATGCTGAGCCCCAGAACCGTGGCTACTTGCGTCCCCCAACCCTGGGATGAAAACAGGGCTGGGGGTGGAGGATTTTGTTTCTGTCCAACCCCCAAATTCTCTCTGGCTCCCAACAAACTCGGGACCATCAGTCCCCTCCCTCCTCTTGCATTGTCATTTGCTAAGTGTATTACGATCTGAATTCTATAGCGTTTTGCTGGGTCTGTGCCTTCCCGCCCTTCTACCTGGGGTGTCCCAGCCCCTTGGCTGCTCTAGGGGTGCTACTGGTGACAGGTAGTGAGTTAAGAGCCCTGTGCTTTTCCTCCTGTAGGAGCTGAAGAAAAACCTCTTCAAAAGACGCCGGGTTTTAAGCAAAGAGAAAAGAAGGAAACACCAGATCACAGGAGCTGTGGTAGACAAAGGGCTGATCACCATCCACCACCTGAAGAAGCGTGCGTGAGTCCCCCCAGAGGATCCAGAAGCTGCTCTGAGACAGAGGGCCAGGGAAGGGCATTTAACTATCCCAACTCAGAATAAGCTCAGCATTCAGGCCTCACCATCTCTTCAGACACCTGGGCTCTATTCCCCAGCTTTGGGAGGGCTGTGGGGTCTAGTGGTTAGTGCAGGGGGCCCTAGGATCCAAGGCTCTTTCTTGGGTTCTGTTCCCATCTCTGGGAAGGGGGTGGGGTCTGTGGTTTTAACATGCAGCTCTCCCTGTTACCACTGGACTCCAGTGAGCATCTGCAGCTGGGAGGTAGTAGAAGCTGCTGATTCAACTGCTTCTCCTGGCTTCTACGCCATCTCTGGGTGTAATATGGCTTTGGGTATCTCCTGCCCACAGTTCCAGCTTGCGAGCCAACATCACCCTCTCAGGGAAGAAGCGGAGGAAGCTGATGAAGCAGATCCGTCATGCCGCCAAGGAGCAAGCCACCATGCAGGGTAACCTCTTCTTTGCTGTGACTCATGGGGCCTGGGGGAGGATGTGTGTGGTCAGGGTCCTGAAATGGGTGAGTAACCCAAAGGGGGCAAATGAAGCTAAGAGCAGGGATGGGTAGACTCTGCTCTGAAGAGGGGGCAGGGCTCAGGGTCTTCCGGCTCCTAAAATCTCACGACACCCACAATCCCCAGAACCATCTGGGGCTTCCTGGCTAGTTCAGTGTCCAGAGTGCTGGACTGGCCCACGGACAGGCTGGGATCAAATTCTTGCCAGACACTCTGTATGGCTTTGGAGGAGTCACTTCATCTCTTTGGGCCTCAGTTCTTAGTCTGTTGAGTTGAGATAATGATGCTTCCTTTCTCCCACTGTATTTAAATGGGAAGCAGGGACTATATCTTCTCTGTGATGGGGACCCCCCCACATCTTGGCTGGGCTATGTGCAGCGTGACAGGGATTACACAACTGTTATACGTGCACAAATGATTTTCCTTCTCTCTTGGGCAAAGTTGAAGCTGTGAACCTGGCACAGACAAAAAAAATCACCGGCAGTGGGAGGAGGAAGAAACCTACAGCCTCCCAAGACGTGGAGATGAAGGAAGCAGAGGCTGGGCCAGGACTGGACAGCTGAACCACCGGCTCCAAAGCTTCGAATCTGCCCCACCCTTGCTTGCTGCGTTGATGCCTGCAGCTCCGTGACTTTGCAGCCTCCTTTCCAGGATTCTTGGGGCAGATAGTGTCTTGTTCTCATTCTCCTGGCTCTATTCTATGCCGGACCCTGGGTGAATGGGCAGCTCCAAGCGTCTCTGGCCTCTATCTGCTTTTCTAGAGCTGAAGCAATGCCAACCCCATCCATGTGGGAAGTGACTGGACGAACTGGGGCTTTGACGTGTGACTCAGTGGTATTCTGTGAAAGAAATAAAATCATGGCTGGTCCCCCCTTGGGGCCAGAGGCACTTAGCATCTCAGCTTGTTTGTGCTGCTGCCTTTGGGGCTCTTCCATTGCGCCCCTCACCCCAGCAGTCTGTGCATGGTGGCTGTAAGTCAGGGTTGAGAAGGGGGCTTTGTTTGTGGGAGGGAAGGGGACAGTGGCCGTGTGTGAAATGAACCACCTCTGGAGCTTACCATCTCCCTCTGGCTGGACCCCTAGAGGGACAAGCAAGGGTGGGAGGGGCTTTCTTGATAATGAATAGTCTTCTTCTACTTGGCCTTTGTGAGATAGGAACTGAGCTGGTCTAGGTGAGTCTCAGGGCAGTGGTTGTTTTGGGTTATTCCCCTTCAGGTTGAGCATGGGGAGGGCTCCTTCTGGGGTGGGGGCTGACTGTGCTGTGAGTGTCTGTGGGGAAGCTCCCAGTTGTCTTAGTACAGCCATGACCAGGTGCAGCAGGAAGCCTGTTCCCTTTGCTGGCTGAACACCCAGGGAACCTTTTTCAGGCCTGGTTAGCAATAAGTGGACTCAGGGAAATGCTGAGTTTCATCCTGGCGTGATGGTTTCCTTGGCAGGAGGGGATGCAGTCCGGACACAGAGGGATCCCTTCAGATCATACACTTGGGGGGAGGGGGGGGGGAAGGGTTAGAAGGAACTTGGGAAGAGGCCAAGGAAGCTCCTATCTTACAGCTACTGCTGAACTGCACAGTCTGTATGAGGTGGTAGGGATGCGTGACTGAAGCTGGGTATCACACCTGGGGAAAAGGGACCAGATATATTATTATTGCTACTAACAGCATCAAACTGGGTCAGGGCAGTGCTAAGATGTTCCCCTCTAAGCCCATGGGCAGGACTGCCCAGTGGGTGCAGCATGCTATGCACTATCTAAATCAACAGGGATCTTGCTGCTGGAGGCAAGAGACTGGTGGATCACTACTGGTACATGAATAAGGCAGGATGCTGGCCTGGAGGGGCTACGTCAGCCAGCTCAACCCCAGCCCTTCTCCTGCTTTCATTAGTCACTGACAAGGCTTCTGTTGGTGACAGGGGCATAAGTAGAGCCCTGCGTGGATACAAAAATTTGGATCCACAAAGATGGCAAACAATACAACCACATCTATGGATGCAGATACAGTATCTCTGGATCTAAAGCAGATAGCTGCAGATTTGCAGGGGTCTAGGGATAGGCATGTGCTTTATTGTCCCAGTCAGGGGGGCAGGCCTCTTGGCAATGCTGTCCTGAGGGGACTAGGGGTGGGAGGGACCTACAGTGGCTGTCCCAGCACTGGGTGCTGGGGGGTTGCAGTGGCTGGAGGGAGGTAGTGTTATCTTGGGGAATCCAGGCTGTCCCTCAATTCTAGCCTTGCTGCAGACCTAGCACTAGTGTTTGGTACAAACTGTAACAAACCCTCCTGCACTGGGGGAGCCACCCAAAAGTGAAACCCTTTTGCATGGGAACCCAATGTGACCTAGATGCCCCCAGCCTGGATTTTTGCTCAGTCTTTATCCCAGATCAAATCCACCTGCCCCAGGTAAGATCGATCTCTCTCTCTCTCTCCAGCTCAGACCCCAACTCACCACAATTCAGAACTTGGCAAATCTCCAATACAGGACTCACCAACCAAGCCCCCAAATCCCCACAGCTGACCATCTCCCTGTAGTTTGGCCCCCAGATCAGCACCCAACCCCTCAGCCAGATTCCCAAATCCATTCCGCAGTGAGACACCACATCTAGCCCATTTCCACCAACCTCGCACCCTCCCTGGCCTGAGCTCCACCATCTCCCCAACGTACTGGGGCAGGAACCTTCATATCGGGCACCGGGTACGAGAGGGGCCGTTTCGCTGTGACACGTTCCCCAGTGCGCAGGCGCCGAGTGAGCCTGAGAGCTGACACCGGGACCCCCCGGCCCTGGATGTCCGCGCTGTGTGACGCCCCGGGGGCGGCGCCGCCAGGGCCGCCCCAGAACCCGGCCCACGGGGCCCACCCGCCGCTCAGGTACCGGGAGCCCCCCAGCAGACCTCCGGCTGGGAACCCCCGGCCCCGGGTGCTTGAGCCCCACAACCCCTCGCCCCTAGGCAGGGACCTCTCGCTGGGAACCCTGCCCCACAGCCCCTCCACCTGGGCAGGGACCTCACTGGGAACCCAGCCCCACAGCCCCTCCACCTGGGCAGGGACCTCTCACTGGGAACCCAGCCCCACAGCCCCTCCCCCGGGACAGGGACTTCTCACTGGGAACCCCAGGAACAGGGACGTCCATGGGGAAGCCCCCAGAGCCACAACCCCTCCCACAGGTCACTAGGACCCTGTCTTCCCTGGGAAAGCCCCCCATGGGGAACTCTCCAGGGGGGTCTTGAGCCTATCAATCTTCTTCCTTCCCCATCCCCCTCCCTGACCAGATCCCACTCCTAGGAACAGGGATCCTTTCTCTCCAGCTGCCCAGCAGGAAATCCCCACTGCCCCCTTCACCTGGAGCCCCATAATCCCCACCTCTACCCTGGGAATCTGATCCCCAGCCAGAGCCCCCAGGACCCCCCTGCTGCTTGGCAGGGACCTCCCAAGCAGGAAATTCTCCTTTCTCCAGGTTTTGGAGGCCCACAACCCTTGTGATCAGGCCACCCAACTGCCCCAGCCAGGTACCTCCCTACCAGGTAGGGACTGATCATAGTTCCTTCCTGAAATCCCTTCTTCTCTAAGTCCTGGAGCCCATGACAGCTTTATAGGTCAGCTCTCTCCTGAGACATCAGGTGCTGCTTGATGTCTTTGGGCTGTTGGAGGAACAAGGTTTAAAGCCCAGCCCCAGTGGGTTGTAGGATATCATCCATGTTATAATGGACTCCCTACTGCATGAGAAAGGAAAGTACAGGCTGGCGACCACTTCATAGGATGAATGACTGGCAGCTACTCCAGAATCCTTGGGCCTGCTCTCCCTCCTAACACCACCCCCCCCCCCCCCGGATAGCATTAGGGCTAGTGATGAGGATGATGGTGAGGAGACTTGGGATCCAGGCCACAGGGGAGGTTGGAACATACATCCCTCTTGCAGCCTGATGTATCTATGCTTCCCCTTCTTGCTCACAGTTCCCAGGAGCTGGCCCAGGAGATCAAAGCCTTCCTCAGTGGTGTGGACCCTGTGCATGGTAACAAGCTGACCATCAAGGAACATGCCCGCTGTGCCATCCTGCTGCTGCGCAGCCTGCCACCTGCACGCAGCGCCGTGCTGGACCATCTGCGCAATGTCTTTGACGAGTATGTCTGCACCTACCTGTTGGAGCTGGAGAGCAGTGAGGGAGGGCTGGGCACCAGGCGGGCTCAGGGGCCCAACCTGGACGACGTTGTGCAGGAGATCCAGAATGTGCTGTCTGAGTTTGTCCGCATGAACCCCAAGGCCTGGGCACCTGTGGTATCAGCCTGGTCTATTGACCTGATGGGGCAGCTGAGCAGCAAGTATGCAGGGCGGCATGGTGTGCCTCACGCCTCCAGCCTCAATGAGCTGCTGCAGCTGTGGATGTCGTGCAAGGCCACTCGGACGCTGATGGACATCTACACCCAGTGCCTGTCCTCCATGATCAGCACCTGCCCCGATGCCTGTG
Source organism: Eretmochelys imbricata (assembly GCF_965152235.1). Lineage (NCBI taxonomy): Eukaryota > Metazoa > Chordata > Testudines > Cheloniidae > Eretmochelys > Eretmochelys imbricata. The sequence continues at coordinate 33,832,439 of NC_135578.1, read as the reverse complement.
TGGATGCCCTGCTGGACACCTCAGTGCAGCATTCTCCGCACTTTGACTGGGTGGTGGCTCACATTGGCTCCTCTTTTCCCAACACCATCATCAGCCGTGTCCTCTCCTGCGGCCTCAAGGACTTCTGTGTCCATGGGGCAGCCCCTGTCGACCTGCTCTTCCCCACTGCTGCTGACAAGCGGGTGCCCAAGATTGCCTCGGTGGTGGGCATCCTGGGCCACCTGGCCTCACGCCACTCAGACAGCATCAAGCAGGAGCTGCTGCGGATGTTCCATGAGAGCCTGGGACCTGTGCGTGACCAGCAGCAGAAAGCTACGGTGCCCTTCCTGCTGCAGCTGGCAGTCATGTCACCCATGCTGCTGGGGACCATCTCCTCTGAGCTGGTGGACTCCCTCAAGCCGAGCGTGCTGAGCCAGCTGCACCAGCACTTCGCTGCGCTGCCCCGCGAGGACCTGGAGAACATGGTGAGCATCGTGGTGCATCTCATCTGCCAGACGTCAGCAGGGGCCTACCGTATCCTGCAGTTCCTGGTCAACACGGCCATGCCAGCCTCGGTCATCACCACGCCAGGGCTGGCTGTCCATGACAGCGTGCGCGAGGCCTGTGACCGCATCATCCAGCTGTTGCTGCTCAACCTGCAGAAGCTGGTATACAACCGGGGTTCGGCCAGCCTGGGGGATGCTCCGCCCCGGGCTGTGCCCTTCCTGGATGAGCTGAAGGGCCACGTGCGGGAGCTGTGCGTGGAGACACTGCGGCTAGAGCGCAAGCGCTTCCTGTGGCAGCACCAGCTGCTGGGGCTCCTCTCAGTCTACTGCACCCCCAGCTGCGCCACTGACGCCCTCTTCTACCTGCTGACGCTGGCCCGGAGCCAGGAGGAACTGGGCCTGGCCACGCAGCTCTACGCTGTGCTGAGCTCCTGTATGAGCGACCTGCTGCCAGCCACTGTCAAGAAGTGCGTGTGCCAGATCCACATGGGGGGGCTGTCGGAGCAGCACATGGTGCAGCTGTTCAACAACCTGGCGCTGATTGTGCAGTGGGAGGGGGAGGGCCCTGCCTCCATGAGCGCCCAGCTAGGGCCTGTCCTCTCTCTGCACCTCTACGACCTCGGGCAGCTGCTGCTGCATCGCAATCCTGAAGTGGCTGAGGCTGCCTCCCTGCTGCTTTCCGTCTGCCCTTTGCCCCGGGCCATGCGGCCAGCTCACCTGCTTGTCATCATCCGCTCAGCTGTGCACCAGTTCTTCCTGGTGCTGCACCGCCAGTGCCCCACGGGCATCAGCTACAGCACCCGGCTGCTCTCCCGTCTTAGTGGGGCCTCTCCAGCTGCCATGAAGGCCATCCTGCAGCAGCTGGTGGAGGGAGCCCTGCACCCAGGGAATGCCGAGCTCTTTGGAGGCCTGGCCGAGCCGCCTGCTGGGGATGACGCCAGTCTGGAAGGCACCAGGATCTCCCTGTTGGACATCAACCGGCGCTTCACTACTGCCGTCAACTTCTCTGGCAGTGTGTGGTCAGTATTCCATGCAGGGGTGATTGGGCGCGGGCTGAAGCCACCCCAGCCTGCCCGGCGGCAGGAGCCTGAGGAGATTGTGCACAATGTCCAGAACTTCCTCAGCCTGCTGCTGCGCTGCTGCCGGGGCGGGCGCTATGGTGCGCCTGAACCCCCAGCCCACACGGCGGCTGTCAACCCCGAGGCAGCCAAGGCAGTGGCCGTGGTGCTGGTGGAGAGCGTCTGCCCAGACGTCACCAACAGTGAGCTGGGCTGGCCGCCCGAGGAGCACACCCGCAGCACAGTGGAGCGTGACATCCAGATTTGCCGGCGCTTCCGCGACAACCCACTGCTCTTCCAGCTGCTGAGGCTGGTGGCAGCTGGCCCCCCAGCCCTGTGCTACTGCTCGGTGCTGTTGCGCGGCCTGCTAGCCACCCTCATGGCCCACTGGGAGGCCTCACGCCACGGTGACACCACCAGCTCGCCATGGCACCTGCACGCCTCCTGCGCCCTGGTGGCCTGCATGGCCGAGGGCTCCCTGCTGCCGCCTGTGCTTGGCAACATGCACGAGATCTTCCACCAGCTGGTGCCCTTCGAGGTGCATCTGCTGCTGCTGAGCGTCTGGGACTACATGCGGGACAACAGCCCCCTCCCCCAGAAGTTCACCTTCCAGGCTGACAAGGGGCTCTTCTTCCGCGACTTCTCCCGTGACTGCGATGTTGGGAAGTACCTCTGCGTGCTGCACAGTGTGCTGCACAAGAACATCGACCGCCTGGGGCTGCTGTCAGGGCGCTTCCAGACCTAGCGCTGCCCCCCATCTTGAGACAGTCCTGGACTCCCCCCACCTCCCAGGGCACAGCCACCCTTGCCATCTTAGGACAGTCCCAGACTTAGCTTCTGCCCCACTCCTAGGACACTGCAGTGCCTGCTTGAGTGGGGGAGATGGGACATTTGACTTTTTTTTTTCTTTTTTTTTAACTAATTAAGAATAACCGTAAAATTCTCCCAGGGTTCAGTGAGGGGGGTCACGGCACCTCCCACCCAGTCCCTGGAGCTGCAGGCAGGAGCTGGCACTGGGGAAACTTCACCCCCTTGACAGTTTCTCTCAGGGACTGGGAGCTTTTGTTTCTGGTTCCAGGGGGCTGCCCTGGTTTGGGCTGCCCTGGGGTAGTGAAGGGCCCTGTGCCACCCACAATGAGGCACTGAGCATGCTCAGCAGGTCCCAGGGCCACATCAGCTCACTGCAAGTGCTCCCAAGCTTCTGGGCTCTTGTCTCCTCACCCCCTGTTGGGGGATTACAGCAGGGTCTCTGCCCTGGGACCCAGCTAGAGAAACTGGGTGGGAGGTGGGGGATGCAGATGTGTTCAGTACTTCTGCTCCAGTCTAGCTTCTTCTCCCACTCCCTGGTGCTGCTGAGCTGGGCCTGGGTAGATTCTGTTCCTGCTCTGTTTTTAGAGCTGCTGTGGACAAGGGGGTCTTAATAGAGGGTAGACACCTGGGGGCCAAAACCAGCCTCCACCTCCATCTACCACTGTTGGGTGGGTTCCGCTCTGTGTAGGAGGGGCTGTGTGCAGGGGCAGCCTGGCTCAATCATCCTCCGGGCCACTATCTCTCTATTGTCCTGGCCCACAACCACATCCTGCTTTGGGATCAATGGAACAAGAATTGTCTGAAGACCCCAGCTATTCAGGGTGCTACATCCCATGCTGGGGGCACAAACCCCAGCTCAATCTGCTGTCACCATTGCCAATTCCTTCTCCTTTTCAAAATAAAGACTGAGAAGGGAATGTTGCCCCTGCAGTTGGTGTTGGGGGTGTGTGGGAGGGTAGTCCCCAGCACCTGCAGCTTGGGGGTTGAGGAAGTTGTAGCAGAGGAGGGGAGACATGTTGGGGGTCTCTGTGTTTGGGAGAGGTGTGCATGTGGATGGGGCATGAGGGGGCTAGGGGTGTGACTGGATGTGTTGCCAGCAGAAGATGTGACGGGGGCGGGGGCAGGATGCCTGGGTTCCGCTCCCAGCTCTGCCTCGCACTGGCTGTGTGATCGCAGGGGTGAGGGGGGTAGGCATGTGGCGAGGTAGGTGAGGGTGTGCCACGCCCTGGCTGGCAGCGGAAGCCCCTTCCTCCCCCTATGATTGAGCCATGTCTGTTCCCTGCCTCTTAGCTCAGCCCCGCTGTGTCTGGGTCACGGGGGAGCTGTAACTTCTGCTCCAGCTGCCTGTGCGGTCCCCCCCGGCATGGCTGGGCCCCGCCGCGGAGCCGGGGGTCTGTCTCCGTGCGGGTGACCTGCGGAAGCGTCAGCCCGCCCGGCTAGCCAAGCGCTGCCCGGGGCCGGGGAGGACTGAGCAGAGCCGGGATCCCAATAGGGCCAGGGCAGGGGACCCCGCTGGCCGTGGGGGCCTAGCCCAGGCTCGCCCTGGGCGTGAGCAGCAGCCGCTGAGCGTCACCTTGGCCTGGGGCCCGGAACAGAACGGGACCCGACGCTCATTAATATTCATAATTGGGGCGGGGCCCTCATGAATAACTCAGCAACGAGGCTGGCGGGCGGGCGAGCGGGGAGGTGGGGGAGGGGCTCAGGCCCCGCCGGGCCAATGGGGAACCGAGCCGTACTGGCGGGGGCGGTGTGCGGGGTCAGGCTCGATCCAAGATGGCGGCGGCGCCGGAGAGGTGAGCGCTGGCGCCGGCGTGGGGACCCGCTACCCAGAACCCAGAATCCCAACCGAGACCGCCCCCGCCCTCCTGCTCCCCACTGTCCCCGGTCCCCCGAGACCGACCCAGGCCCCCCAAACAGCCCCTCCCCCATTCTCCGCCCGGCCCAGGGACCCCCGCCAGATACCAGCTCCTCCCTAAGCCCCCTCCTCTTTGTTTCTGTCCCAGAGGCCCCCCAATACCCTCTATTTGGCCACCCCCAGAGACCCCCCCCCAAACACCAGCCCCTTCCCACGCATCCCCAGCGCTCTGTGCTCAGCCCCCAGAAACCCTCCCTCCGATATTAGCTCTTGCCCCTTACCCCCAATCATCCTCCATTGGCCCCCAGCTCGCCTGCCCTGATCCCCTTTTAATACCAGCACCCGCAACCAAAACTCAGGCTGCCCCTTAGACACCAGCTCCATCCACTGGGGTCCTGCTAACAGCGCCCAGGGAAGTTGGTTCAGAGCCTGGGCTGGCAATGCCTTGGAGCTGTCCGTTCCCATCTGCTCCCTTGCCTCCTGGGGCGGGGTGAGGGGCTTTTAAGCTCCCAAAAATCTTTTTCCCTCCTCTCTCTGAGCCACCTCTGCCTTTTGCACCCACTGCTGCCCTAAAATCCCCTGTCGCAGTGGATGCTGGGGGCCAGCTGCGGCAGGGAGGGACTGTGGAGGCAGTAGCCCTGGGAGTGGGGGTCTGGGGGCATTGTTCCCCTCCCCAGGCTAATGGGAGGCATTAGCCCTGGTGTCAGGGGGCTCGATATTGGGGCTCCAGGTGTGTAGTGGGTCCGGGTAGGAATGGGTAGGCTCATGTGGCCAGAGCCCTTCCCTGGCCTGTACCTGTGCCAGTGCCCCTCAGTCCTGTCCTGCAGCCCCTGCTGTCCCAGCACTGGGCTCCTCATGCACGGTTCTGCTGGCGCCCTTCAGTCCAGACCCGCAGGGCTGTGAAACCCAGGTGCTGGTGGCAGAGGTTGAGCCTAGCCCGGCTAGCGCTGGGATTTGCCCTGGTGCATGGGGGAAGAGTTCATGCTCTAAGCGGTGGCTGGCTGGCACTGAGCAGCAAGCCCCGTTCACATGGCCCTGCGGGCTGTGTTGCAAGCGCTTCCTGCAGGAAGCTGCCCTTCGCTCCCTCCACCCCACTGCATCAGGAGCTGCCCCTGCCAGGTAGAACCTCTCCCCACAGGCCCCTTCCCTGCATGTCAGAGGGGCCTGTGGGGCAGAGGGACCCAGTAGCAGGCCCTTTAATGAGTCCCATGACTCATCTGGCTTACCTGGAGCATCTACCCTGGGAAGGGGAAACTGGGCTTCTCCCAAGGGTCTGGCAGGATGAGGGGGTCTGCCAGCCATATTTGCCCTGTCCTGAGTGCCAAGTGCCAGAGGTGGATGCCCCTAGGGCAGGACCTGTGCTGAACTGCCCCCTGAGACCCATGTAATGGGGGCAGTGCTGTCTCTCTTCTCCTGGCGCTGGAGTTAACTCTGATGCAGATGCATTAATCCCCTCCAAGCCCCATTTCCCCTCCCCTACCCCCCCCCCACAGGTGTTAACCCTAGCAAGGGACCAATGCTGTCCCTGGCTCAGGGCAGGTGCTGGAAACCCTGAAACCAGTGCTCCCCCTCTGGGAAACCCACATACAGGGCTGGGCAGGGCATTCCCCAGAGCTCGCCTTCGTCTGACCCCGGCTCTCTTCTAGGCTGGGGATGGCAGCTCTTGTCTGGATGGCCCTTTGCCTTGCTGCTGCCTTTGCTGTGGACAGGAGCAACTTCAAGACATGTGAGCAGAGCTCCTTCTGCAAGTGAGTAGTAGGGCAGAGGTGTGGGGCTGAATCAAGCAAAGGAGAACAGCGAGGGCTGGGAGGATCATGGCCCCCACGCAGGACCAGGAGCTGCTGCTCTCTGGCCTCTCCCCCTTGCACTGGCATCGGGTTTTCGTTGAGGTTGGGCTGTTGTGCAGCTCCCATGCTGGCTTCTCCCCCCAGCTCTCCCCAGGGCAGGGAGCAGAGACACAAACACGCTGCGCTGCTGCTGGGATCTGGAGAGAAGGGAGCCAGGCTGAGCTGCTTGCCTGGAGGCTGCACCTGCCGCTGGCTGCTCTAACCCTCCCCCCTGTCCCCAGGCGCCAGAGGAGTGTGAAGCCCGGGAGCTCCCCTTACCGGGCGCTGCTGGAGTCGCTCCAGCTCAGCCAGGACTCCATGAAACTGCAGCTTGTCAATGAAGTGAACAAGGTGAGGGGCCCAGCTTGGGGTGGGAGCTCGAGAGACCTGTGGCTAAGCCCTGAAATGCGGGTCCTGGGTGTGATGAGAGCAGAGGCTGGGAGTCAGGATTTCTTGGCAGTGGTGGCGTCACACTGGAAGCTGTTCTGGTACTGCTCAGCAGCAGCAGCAGTGTTGTAGTCGAGCAGTAAGGGGGCCTGGTCCCTGAGCCTCCATGCTGCTGCAGGACACTCTCACCCATGATGAGCAGCATGTTGCGTGATGGTCCTGCTGGGCCAGAGCAAGTGGCAGTGTCTAGCGCAGCCAGCAGAGGTACGTGAGCCTCACCCTCTGGGGCAGGGGCTCGACGGTGTCTTCTCTGGCCAGGTCACATGAGCTGCTGCATCTGGGCAGCTCAGTTCTGGGGCCAAGGTGTGTGTGTGTGGGGGGGGGGATCTGTGTGCCCTGGAATGGGCAGGACGCAATGTGGGTGAGTCCGGGGGGGATGGCATTAGAGCTGGAGACTAAAGGCTGCCGAGGCCATAGCTGGTTACTGAGCAGGAACTAGGGTGGCCGGATGAGCTGCGGTGGAGAGGTTGGCAGGAACCTTGTTGGAAAGGACTCAAGCAGGGTAACCCTAGAGCAGCCAAGACATGCAACCAGACCTCTCTGGAGTCCCTGGGATGTCCCTCAGTTCAGTTCCCTCCAATCGGCATGGGCTTGGCACCCCCGCACTATAAATGTGTGTGTGTCTGGATATGTTGTTTTTAATCCAGACACGTCACTTCGGATAAGGTACCCGGCCCCAGCCAGGCCTGGTTTAGCCATGGATTGCAGCACTAGATGTTCAGAATACAACTAAAATGTGAATTCATTTAATAATTCCTGTGTAAGAAAATCAGTATTTTATTGGCATTATGGCACCTTCAGATTTAGGACTAACTACTGCTCCTGGGTTCTGTCTCTAGCTCTGGGAGAGAAGTGGGGTCTAATGAGGCAAGGAGGCCGGGAGCTAGGACTCCTGGGTTCTATTCCCAGTGTTGGGAGGGGAGTGGGGGCAGTGGGTTGGAGCAGGAGGGCTGAGAGCCAGGACACCTAAGTTCTGTTCCCAGCAATGCCCTTCCCCCCTCTGCACAGCAGGATGATGCACGGCTCCCCAGTTCTTCAAAGCGATTCCCAGGGTTCCCTCTGGCCAGGAAGGCTGGCATGTTCCCTGGTGGAGGATGCTGGGGGAGGGGAGGCCTTGGGACTGGTGTGAGGCTGACACTAATTCTCCCCAGGTCCCACTCCTGCTGGAGCTGTGTGGGCTGCAGGGGAACATGACGCGCATCAAGATCAATGAACTGAGTCCGTTGCGCCCACGCTACGAGGTGCCCGATGTGCTGGTGCGCGACCCACCCACCACCTGGTAAGAGGCCTGGCAGGGAGGGGGCCCCCTTTGCTGTGCTTGGGGGAGTTGTGGGGCTAACAGCGGGGGACCCTTGGGCCTGCTCTTCCAGCTGTGCTCACTGGGTAAGCGGATGAGGGGGGATGGGCAGGGGGTCTTCCCATGGCTCTTGCCCTGCAGCCTAGTTGTGTCCTCCATCCATATCTCTGTCCTCCATCCCCTCTCTGCTGCCCCCCAGGCTGGCAGTGACGGGCCGGGATGAGAATAGCGTGGAGCTCTCACTGGGCGACTCTGGACACAAGCTGATCCTGACAGGGAAGCCATTCCGCATGGACCTGCTGCAGGGGCGGGAGCTGGTGCTGAGCGTCAACCCCCGCGGGCTGCTACACTTTGAGCACCTGCGGCACCAGAAGGACTCGTGAGTACCAGGGGGAGGGGAGCTCTGGGCCCGTCCAGCCCGTATCTCTGGCAGCTGTGAGTGCCTCCCCGCAGGTGGGGCTGTGTCCCTGAGAGCCACCGGGGTTCTGATCCCTGAGGGGTGACCAGCTCCCATTCAGCTTAGCGTGCTCAGTCCAAGCCTCTCCCGGCAGGGGCATGTAGGGGGCTGGGCCAGAGCGCTGGCTGCAGGGGGAGCTCCCAGCTACTCCAGCCCTGGCCTCTCCCAGCATGGGGGGACTATAGTGAGGCATGGTCCATGTTCAAGCTCTTGGGGAACAGCCCAAACCCCTCGATTTCTTCCCTCTAAAGACCATGGTTGGGGGCTGGTTCCCAGGGCTGGTCGCTGGGGGCTGAAGGGGACAGGGGCTGGGAACCGGCCCCTTGCTGTGACTCTGTTAGGAGGCACAGCTGGGAGGGGGAGCAGTCCCTGCTGCATCTGTTGTGCTGCTGGGGGCGCAGGGCCTGGTGAGGGGCAGATGAAGGGGGGGCGGGGATCTCTGTGTCTGGAATTCCATGCACTGACTCTCGCTGTTTCTGTTTTGTTGATTGTGCCTCCCCCGGCCCCAGTTTCTCGGATAAAGTTAGTAGCTCGGTCGGTAGCTTGTGGGATAAGATCAAGAGCCTTTTCCATAGGTAAATCCACAGCTTCTGCTACTGTCTCTGACCCCCACAACCCGCCCGTAGCCGGGGGCTGTAGTACTACAGCTGGGGAGCCCTGGGGCAGATCCCTTCCTCCTCCCCCACCATGTCTAGATTTGGGGAGCCCTGGGGCTGATGCTTCCCCCTCCTCTAGTCCCAAGGGGGTGGTGTTCACCCCCTGCCTCATTGCCCGGGGAGTCGCTCCCTCCGAGCACTCCCCAGACCCTCAGTGACTTAATCCCTGCCCCAGTGGCAGGCTGTGCCAGGCAGGCAAGACACACCCAGGGAGGGAGCTGGTAGGTGCATGGGACCCCCTAGCTGCTCAGGGCAGGGGCCTGTCTGGGCAGCCACCTGCAGAGCTATGGGAGGGTGACATGGGGGCTGTGTGGACTTGGACAGGTAGAATCTGTTTGTGGGTTGTTTTCTCCCAAGGGGCCAGGTTGGGGAGGGGCTTTGTCCCCCTGGGGGCCAGGCAGGGCAGTGGGGTGGGGGAGGGAGGGGCCGTGTCTCCTGGGGAAGGAAGGAATGGGGATCAGGTGGGGAGATGGGCTGTGCCCTGCCCCAGAGGCCATGCAGGGGGAGTGGCTGGTGCAGGGACAGGTGAGCCGAGCCCAGCCCTGCCCCCCTCAGACTGAATCCAACCTTCCAGTGAAAGCTGGCAGGGAAGGGGCTGCCCTGGGGCTGCGAGACACCTGGCACTGTCCTCCCCCACAGAGGTACTGTAGCCCCAATCTGAGACTCTCTGAACCCCCTTTACACCAGTCTCCGCCCCTCTCTCTCTGTAGCCACCCCAGGCCTGTAGCTCTGTAGGACCCTGCCGGTGGCTGAGATGCTTGCTCTCCCTTTGGGCGATGAGACCTGCTCCCGAGTGTGTTAGCATGGGGGACCCAAACCCCTGGACTGTGAAGCAGCAGGGGTGGGGGCAGCACCCTCCCTGGCATAGGGGAAGACTCTGCCCAGAGGGAAAGAGTCAGATCGGGGGGCTCCCTGCAGAGTCTGGGAGCATCTGGGCTGGGCTGTCCCCTCTCGCCCCCTGTCCCCGCTAACCTGTTGCCAGCCTGTGTGTGAGTGGTTCCTGCTTCTAGAGACTAATGGTACCTGCCTAACCCTGGAGATGCTGCTGTGCCCAGCTTGGGGTGATCCCTGGCGCTGCCGTGCCCTGGTTGTGCCCGGGGCAGGTGCTGAGCCGGCTGTTCTTCCCTCTGCCTTTTTCAGGGAGGAGCCAAAGGAGCCAGCCCCGGAGGGCGAGGCAGCGGGGAAGGAGCCAGAGCCAGCTGTGCCTGGGGACGAGGAGTCCAGTGAGAAGAGCACAAAGGTGTGTGCGAGAGAAGGGGACTTGTGTGGAGCCCTGTGCAGAGACTTGGGGGGCTGTGGTGGGGAGGACTTGTATGCAGGCAGGTGTAGACCCTCTGTGGGAGTGGGGTGGCTGAGCAGCAGCTGTGTGGAAAGGCATGTAGAGGCCTTGTCTGCTGTGCCCCATGCATGTGGGGCCTGGCCTGCTCCCCCAGAAGGGTGCCCCGTGCCTGTGAATGGGGGCTTGGGGCCTGCTCATCCCTGCAGCTCCCTTGTCTAACTTCCATCCCTCTCAGTCAGAGGAGGTGCCGGACAGACCGGACCGGGCTGAAGAGGAGCTGGGTTCCTGGGAAGAGACATTCAAGACCCACACAGACAGCAAGCCCAATGGTGAGAGCCATCCTGACCCCACCACACGGGGCTGGACAGGCTCATTGCTCCAATCTGGAGCAGACGGGTTACTGGGCTGGATGGGCTCATTGTTCTGATTGGGAGGTGGGGGACGGGGGGAGATTTAACTGGGCTAGTTGGGTCCATTGCTCTGATCCAAGAGGGGTAGGGATACTGGGCTAGATGGGTCCATTGCTCTGATCCAAGAGGGGTAGGGATACTGGGCTAGATGGGTCCATTGCTCTGATCCAAGAGGGGTAGGGTTACTGGGCTAGACGGGCCCGTTGCTCTGATCCAAGAGGGGTAGGGTTACTGGGCTAGACGGGCCCGTTGCTCTGATCCAAGAGGGGTAGGGTTACTGGGCTAGACGGGCCCGTTGCTCTGATCCAAGAGGGGTAGGGTTACTGGGCTAGACGGGCCCGTTGCTCTGATCCAAGAGGGGTAGGGTTACTGGGCTAGACGGGCCCGTTGCTCTGATCCAAGAGGGGTAGGGTTACTGGGCTAGACGGGCCCGTTGCTCTGATCCAAGAGGGGTAGGGTTACTGGGCTAGACGGGCCCGTTGCTCTGATCCAAGAGGGGTAGGGTTACTGGGCTAGACGGGCCCGTTGCTCTGATCCAAGAGGGGTAGGGTTACTGGGCTAGACGGGCCCGTTGCTCTGATCCAAGAGGGGTAGGGTTACTGGGCTAGACGGGCCCGTTGCTCTGACCTGGAGCTGGGGGGTTGCTGGGCTGGACAGGCCGATTGGTTATGGGGAGGACCAGTGCCCCTGCCTACCTTGCCCCCTAGAGCCTTTTGCTGTGGTGTCACTGGCAGTGGGAGTGTTGCTGGACCCCAGCCTGCACAGCAAGCGTGGGGGCACGGTGCTGGGGTGAGGAGGCCCCTTTCTGGGCAGGTCCTGGCGGTGCCGTGCTGCCCTGGACCCCACGGGCTGCTGAGAGCTACAGCGTTATCACAACCCCTTCGTTCCAGGGCCGACCTCGGTGGGGCTGGATTTCTCACTGCCTGGCTTTGAGCACGTCTATGGGATCCCGGAGCACGCCGACCACCTGCGCCTGCGCACCACCGAGTGAGGAGGGGGCCCGTTGGCGCTGCAGGGGGGTTCTGTGCCTGTCTGGGCCCATGGGGGATGCGGGGGTGCTGCCTCTGTTGGGGCTGAGGGGAGGCTGAGGGACTATTGGGGGAGGGGGTGCTGTTCCTCTCAGGGGTGGGGAGGGGCAGGGCAGGGCAGTGACCTGATGTGTCCCTGCAGGGGGGGTGACCCGTACCGCCTCTACAACCTGGATGTATTCCAATATGAGCTGTACAACCCCATGGCGCTGTATGGCTCCGTGCCGCTTCTGCTGGCCCACAACACCCAGCGCACCCTGGGCATCTTCTGGCTCAATGCCGCCGAGACCTGGGTTGACATCAGCTCCAACACAGCTGGCAAGGTACGAGGGCACTGGTTCCTGCTGGGCTGGCAGGGCGGGGTTCAGAAATCGTCTGCTGGGGGGCTGGCTCTGGAGGGGATAGTGTGTGTCTGTGAGGGGGGGGTGGGGGGGCACAGCTCTGTGTGGAGGTAGTTCCAAGTGGGGGGGGAAGGAAGCTGGCTCCAGTGGGGTACTGAGGGGTCTGTGTGGGGACGGGGGCTGGCTCTGGGTGGAGGGCAGTGAGGAGGTTGGAGGGGGACAGTGGGGGAGCAGGTACTCCCCTCCCCCCCATTGCTGACGGCTCCCCCTGCAGACACTGTTTGGGAAGATGCTGGATTACATGCAGGGGGGTGGCGAAACCCCCCAGACCGACGTGCGCTGGATGTCGGAGAGTGGCATCATCGATGTCTTTCTGCTGCTGGGGCCTGCGCCCACTGATGTCTTCAGGCAGTACACAGCCCTGACGGGTACAGGCCTGGGGGTGGGGGGGGTTACCCAGCCCTGACGGGTGGGGAGAGGGGGATACATGGCCCTGGTGGGTATAGGAGAAGAGGAGAGTTTACTTGGCCCTGATGGGGACAGAGAAGCGGGGATGGGGTTATGTGACCCTGACGGGTCCAGGTGGGGAGGGCTGGGTCAGGCCAGGCTAGGGAGTCGCTGCACAGCCCTGTCAGCAGGGCTGGGTGCGAGGGGAAGGTGGCTCCACGGGAGGGTGGGGTGCCCCATGTATTGGTTCCTATTTCCCCCAGGTACACAGGCCCTGCCCCCGTTCTTTGCCATGGCCTATCATCAGAGCCGCTGGAACTACAACGATGAGGATGACGTGGCTGCCGTGGACGACGGCTTCGACGTGCACGACATCCCCTGCGATGTCATCTGGCTGGACATCGAGCACACCGATGGCAAGCGCTACTTCACCTGGGACCCCAACAAGTTCCCCCAGCCCCGCAACATGCTGGGGCGCCTGGCCACCAAGAGACGCAAAGTGAGAGCCCCGCCGGCGCCCCCCCCACCTGACTTCTCTGGCACCTGCCCACTGATTCCCCCCCGCCCCCCTTTTCTCCGATGCCTGCCCACAAACGGTCCTCACCCGACTTCACCAGTGGCGCCCCCCCTCCCGACACGACTTCTCCAGCGCCTGCCCATCAACGCACCCCCCCCCCACCTGACTTCTCTGATGCCTGCCCACCAACATCCCCCTGACCCTGCCCCACCGACCTGACCCTACCCCGCCAGTGCCTGCCCACCAATGCCCCACCGACCTGACCCCACCGGCACTCTCCCGACCCAACTTCTCTGGCTCCCACCCAGTAAGGCACCCGCCCCCTCCACCTGACAACCCCCGCAACCCGACTTCTTCGGCGCCCACCCACCAATGGCCCCCTCCCCGACCCCGCCAGCGCCCACCTGCACTCCCCGATCCTACTTCCCTGGGGACCTCAGTCGGTTCCCACAGCCCTACAGCGTCCTGAGCCAAGAGATAGAAGGGAAGATGTCCCCACCACCTCGAGACACTGGGGCAGCTGCCGGCCGGAGGCCACGTGTGAGGCCCCTGCAGGGGTACATAGCCATAAGCCCAGCCCCGAATGGCAAGGAATGCCCTGCCCTGCCTGACCCCCCCCTTGGACTGTGGGGGTACCCGGTTCAAGTCTCTGACCCCTCCCCCCAGATGGTGTCCATCGTGGACCCACACATCAAGGTGGACAGCGGGTATCAGGTCCACAACGAGATCCGCTCCCGTGGCTTCTATGTCAAGACCAAGGATGGCAGTGACTATGAAGGCTGGTGCTGGCCAGGTGAGCTGGGGGTGCTGTTGGGATGGGGGGCAGGGCTGTGGCCCGGGACAGGGTGGGGGTTGGGCTGGCCAGGAGCAGGTGCCAGGCAGAGTGCTAGGCGTGGAGCCCCTGGCGTGTCACTAATCCTCCCCTTCCGCCCCCCCAGGCTCGGCTGGCTACCCCGACTTCACCAACCCTGAGATGCGCGCCTGGTGGGCCAGCATGTTCTCCTACGACCACTACGAGGTAGGGTGGAAGTGGGGCTACGGGCGGGGAGTGGAGCTGTGGGGTGAGCTGTCCCCACACTCGGGTTGGGGGGCCAGCATTGAGCTGTCCCTTGACTCAGCAGCTTTTCCCAGGTGGGGCAGGAGGACTGTGGTGCTACCTGTGTCTCATTGCCCCCCATCCCCAGGCCTCCATGGAGAACTTGTACATTTGGAACGACATGAATGAGCCATCTGTGTTCAACGGCCCCGAGGTGACCATGTACAAAGACGCCCTGCACCAGGGCGGCTGGGAGCACCGTGACCTGCACAACCTCTACGGCTTCTATGTGGTAAGGGGGCGGGGAGTCCTTGGGGGGCACTGCCACCTGCACAACCTTATATGTGGTGTGGGGAGGCACCAGGAGTGTTGGGAGCTCAAGAGCCTTCAAACCTTTGCGGGGGAGGGTTGGCCCATGGCTCAGGGGGATGGGGAAGTCACCCCCATGGTGGGATCCCAATGAGGGGGGTTCCCAGTGGGGGAAGAGTGTCACTCACCTGGGGTTGGGGATTGCAGCCCCATGGTAGGATCCCAGGGTTGCCTCAAGGAGTGTGGAGGTCCCAGTTGGGGAAAGGTGTTGGCAGACTCTGCCAATTACCCTCACAAGGTCTCTGTTTTCCCTCTGGCAGCAAATGGCGACAGCACAGGGACTGGAGCAGCGTTCGGGGGGCCTTGAGCGCCCCTTCGTGCTGAGCCGTGCCTTCTTTGCCGGCTCCCAGCGCTATGGTGAGTGGGTGGGGGGAGCTCTGCCCCCCAGTGCCCTTGTGGGGGTAGTGGAGAGGCTGTGATGGTTTTCAGGGGACCCAGGACTGAGACTGTGAGCTAGGATAACGGAGACAAAAGGATCCCACACAAACCAGAAGCAGCACCCACTTTCTTGAGACACGTTGCAGGCTGATCTGGCGAAAGCCCTTTCCACTCACCCCGAATATCATTTGCAGCCTTTCAACCAAGGCTGGTTGTGATCCTGTTTTCATGAATGTGATTGCACTGCCCAATTGCTTCCTATGTGCAGGAGAAAGGGGGGGCTTTTTGCCACCTTTTTATCCCCCAAATTTCCTTGTCTGTCCCCAGGGACACCCCGTGGCAGTGTGCCACCTCCCTGTTGATTTCATATCCCTCCCCCCTCTCGACTTCATAGGCAATCGGCGCGTCTGCAGCATTGGCTTACAATGCTCCATTTACATGCCACCCAAACGCCAGGTGAACGCATACCTGGCGTCGTGGGAAGCTGTTGGGCAGCTCTGCCTGGGTATCATCTGGCAGACTGCATGGTCAGCCTCTGCAGGTACCTCACGTCGTATCTCCAAACGTTTCACACCAATAGCCATGACCAGCCTGAGCCTAACTTTCGTTTAAGACTTGGCATGAGTGTTTTTGTTGCACCAGACTGCACATCCCATGATCGGGGGAGTCTTGTAAACCCCTTGCCAGTTGGGGGCACAGGGGGACTGCTCTGTCCTCACCCCTTTGCCCACCCCTTCGCAGGTGCGGTGTGGACTGGGGACAATGCGGCCGAGTGGGACCACATGAAGATCTCCATCCCCATGTGCCTGAGCCTGGGCCTGGTGGGCATCTCCTTTTGCGGAGGTGTGTGTGTGCATGGGGCGCAGCTGTCTGTGGGCAGGGCTGGCCTTGGCTGCTCTCCTTCCAGGCTGTGGCTGGGGGTTAGGGGTTGGCAGGACAGGGAGATGGGGGGCAGTTGGGGGTCAGACTGGTCACTCCTACCTTGGCACTGTCTCTCAGTGGGTTGGGGGCCTGAGGGGCTTAGGGTCAAGTTTTCACCTCTGGTGCTGGGCGGGGCAGGGGAGTGTTGGGGTTAGACCGGGCTCTCTCTCCACAGCCCCATCCATCTCTTAGGGGGCAGGAGGAAGGTTGATGGGGGACATTGGGGCCTGGGGTCAGGCCGGGCACTTACCTCGTCCCTCTCTGTCCTGCTGCAGCTGATGTGGGTGGCTTTTTCAAGAGCCCGGATGCGGAGCTGCTGGTGCGCTGGTACCAGGTTGGCGCCTACCAGCCCTTCTACCGGGCCCATGCCCATCTGGACACGGTGCGGCGTGAGCCCTGGCTCTTTGGGGAGGAGAACAAGGCCCTGATCCGTGCCGCCATCCGCCAGCGCTATGCCCTGCTGCCCTACTGGTACACAACCTTCTACCACAGCTACCGCTCTGGCCAGCCTGTCATGAGGTGAGCAGAAGTTGGAGGATGGAGATCTTGGGGCACAGACATCGCTGGATAGTGGGGGATCTCTTGGGCTAGGTAGTTGGGGGGCTCTTGAGTCAGGGGCATGGCTGGGAATGGAGTGGGAGGACCACTGGAGACTGAGTGGGTGGGGCACTGCTGGTGAGCTCTTGGGGGCGGGGGGCACTACTGGGGAAGGCACCATTGGGGAGGCGTTGCTGAATAATGGGGTTGGCTGGGGGCAGGGGCACTGCTCATAACAGAGTGCAGGGGCTTGCGGGGGCTCGTGGAGGTCAGGGTGTGGTCCCCCTCATGCCCTGCTCTGTTCCAGGCCGCTCTGGGTGGAGTACTCTGATGACGTCACCACCTTCAGCATTGATGACCAGTTCCTGATCGGTGAGTGCCCAACCCATGGGGATCCCTGGCTGGGGGGTAGGTGCCGCCCTCCCCTCCCCCCCATGTCCTTACTGCTGCTGACCTTGCTGTGTCCTCCCCCCAGGTAACGCACTGCTGGTCCACCCAGTGACAGAGCAGGGCGCCCACGGCGTGCAGGTCTACCTGCCTGGCAAAGGAGAGGTGAGGAGGAAGGCGGCTCATTGTGGAAGGGCAGCGGGATGCTGAGAGCTATGGGGCGCTAGCTGTTGACACCCCCTGTAACCTCTCTTCTCTTGGCAGGTTTGGTATGATGTCCACTCGCACCAGAAGCACCATGCCCCCCAGACGCTTTATGTGCCTGTCACCATGAGCAGTGTGAGTCATAGGGGAGCATCCCCTTTCAGGAATGGGACGTGGGGCCTTCCCTTCTAGGGGGCTCTGGCTCTGATCCAGCTCCAGGGTAGGGGGGTTGGCTGGCTTAGGGTGTGGGCAATGGGACACAGGGCCTTTCCCCTCCAGGGGCGTGGCTTTGATCCAGCCCCGGCTAGGGCCACTGACCAGTCCTCTCCCTGCAGATCCCTGTGTACCAGCGAGGCGGGAGCATTGTGCCGCGGAAGGAGCGGGTACGCCGCTCATCGGACTGCATGCACCACGACCCCTACACGCTCTATGTGGCGCTCAGCCCCCAGGTGAGTGATGCAGGGCCCCAGGGTGGGGGTTTCCTAGTAACCCTGCCCCTATTTACCAGCTTCTGTCTCCACACAGGGTACAGCAGAAGGAGATCTTTTCATTGACGATGGGCACACATACAACTTCGAGATCAAGGCCCAGTACCTGCACCGCCACTTCAGCTTTGCCAGCAACACTCTGACAGCCAGGTACCCACGTGGTGCCGGCCTGGTACTGCTGCCACACACACACATGGGCTGCCATCCAACCCTGTCCCACCGTGATGGCTGGTACCCACGCTGCACCACCACAGGGCTGGCACCCCCTCTTCCCAAATGGCACAATCCCTCCCAGACTGCCGGGTAACCTCCCTTCTCCCCACATACAGTGCTGGCCTAGCAGTGCTGCCCACCCTGGACAACCTGGTACCCCCATGACACTAGCCTGCCCCTGTTCCTTCCTACCACCATGCTGGTGCCAGCCTGGCTCTGCCCCCTATCCAGCAGCCTCTGACCCCCAGGCTCTGTCCCCTTTTCCAGATCGGCGGATTCCAAAGGCATCTTTGAGAGCCCAGCCTGGATTGAGCGGGTGGTGATCCTGGGAGCGGGGAAGCCAGCCGCCGTCTTCCTCAGACAGCCTGGTGAGTGGGGGCACAGGGCCAAGGGACCTTTGGGCTTCCTGGTCCAGTCATGGGGGATGGCAGTAAATGTCCTGTGGGGCTTGGGTCCAAGTTGTGGGGTGGGGGAGAGTGCTCCAGGGACCTCTCCTTTCTAATGGCTGCCCTGCCCCCTCCCCTCCTGCAGGCATGGCTGAGACACGCCTGGATTTCCAGCACGAGCCGGAGACCTCTGTCCTGACTCTGCGCAAACCTGGCGTCAACATCGGAGCCAACTGGAGCATCTCCCTGCGATAATGCCGTGCGGTGGGGGTGGAGGGGGGGGCTTGGAGTGAAGGATGATGTTTCTTTTCTCCCCCCTTTCCCCCCCCTAGGATACACCATGCCCAGACAGGGCTGAGGCCTTGAGCCAGCAGTACCCCACCCTTCTCCCTGTGTCTCAGGGCTGGTCTCCCCTGTGAAGGGCAGACAGGGGAGTTCTGACACCACCACCCCACCCCCAGCCTTCCACAGTATAGGGGTGGCAGGGGCATGGGAGTACCTAGCCCCTACCACCCTTATCTTTCTCTGAGCTGCTTTATAGACTAATTTCTAGCAATATTTGCTCCTGATTCTGAATGACAAATCCTTGGGCGAGGGACCAGGTTTGTGTGTTATAGCCCCACACCCCTTGCTGTTCAGAGGCCCCTTCTAGTAGGGGTGGGGGTGGGATGGACCGGGAGGGGCGGGGAGCAGCTGCCCAGTCACCAAGTTCTCCAGAACATTTAGGTGCCCCTGGCCGAACCGTGGGACCAAACACTTTGGCTGGCCTGATCCTTTGACACCCCCCTTCCTGTCCTAGACAGACTGACTCCTCTCAAACACGCTTCTGGCTTCCCTTTCTCTAGGGGTGGTCCCTCATCTAACTCAGCCTGTCCCCCAAGTAACACTGCTGGACCAGAAGCAAATCTTGGAATGTGTAGGTGCATGGAGCCTCCCTGCATCCCAATGCTGGTGGGGGAGGGCACTCCTACCTTCCTGCAGCCCCTGCCCCTATCCCACGGTGGGGGGCAGGTGGTGCGCTGCCCCCACTGCTGGGAAGGGGAGGGTTCTGCTGTGTCAGGTGTGGATGACAGTGACTCACTGTCACTTGTATTTATAGTGGTGAGGGAGCAATGGATCATGTGGGGTTGGGGATCAGAGTCCAGACTGTGGGTAAGGGGAGGGTGGGGGGACGGGGGGAACTAGCTGTGCCTTGGCTCACAGTGAGACCCAATGGGGCCTCTGAAGCTGCTAGGACTGGGCCCGAAGGCAGCCTCGACCCCTCTCCTGGCAGGAGAAGAGTGACACTGAGGGGTAATGGCGGGAGTGTTCGTCCCTACGCCCTCCCTCAGCTCTTGCAATGTTGCTGCCCCTGCCTTGACACTCTCCAGGTGTCTGTGAGGTAGCGTTCCTCATAGACTGGGCAGACCTGGCACTGGCGCGTGTCTTTTTATTCCCAAACTGCCTCCTCCCCCGAGATGGATGGACAAAGGGAGCCAGGGGTGGCTGGCCCTGCAAGGGGTGAAGCAGTCATCAACTTCATGTTTTGATAAAAGATGAACAATAAAAAGAAAAAAAAGTGATGCTGTGGGCTTCTCTGCTGGGGCTGGGTGTGGGGGGGGTCAGGAACAGCAATTGTCCCACCTCTGGTTGGCCCTGGGCCTGAAGGCTCAGTCCCCATCCACCCTGCTCCCGGGCCTGGGGCCTCAGGAACCCATCCTCCCCCCACCGCCCCAGCTCTCCCTCCCCCCAGGCTGGGGCCTCAGGAACCCCTCCCCCATCAGCGTGGCCTCCCGCTATCATTCTGGCTCTGGCCACCCCTGGGATTGACAGGTGGGGACCCGCCCCGACATCCCGGCTGTGGCCGCTCCGGGGCTGGCAAAGGCCAGAGTCGCTGGCGGGGCGGTGCCTGTCCCCCTCCCCCGTCAGGCTCGGTCCGCTCGGGGAAGGGGGCCGGAGAGGAGGGACGCGGCGCCGCTTCTCGCTGGGAGCCGGTGATTGGCCGGGACTAAGAACCAAAGGGTTCTGGGATCCTGCAATTGTGGCCGGAAGTGGGGGAGCTGCTGAAGGACCGGACCGGAAGTGAGTTGCTGGGGGCGAAGGAGACCCGCGGGGCCCGATGCTGAGTGTGACCCGGAGCAGACAGGGGGCCGGACCGGAAGTGCCGGGGCCGGGTGCAGAGGAGGCTGCTGGGCGCTGAGACCCGCTCCCCACCCCCCGGGGCCGGCGCGGTGAGTAACCAGCCGCGGTCTCCGTGGCAACGGCAGCACGTTCCCTCCCCATGGCGCGGTCTCCATAGCAACGGTGGGACGTTCCTGCTCTAGTGGTGCGATCTCCCCGGGACGGCGCCGTGCCCCCTGCCGCCCCCCGCCCCCATCCCCGTGGTGCGATCTCCCCGGGACGGCGCCGTGCCCCCTGCCGCCCCCCGCCCCCATCCCCGTGGTGCGATCTCCCCGGGACGGCGCCGTGTCCCCTGCCGCCCCCCCCATCCCCGTGGTGCGATCTCCCCGGGACTGTGCCGTGTCTCCTGGCGCCCCCCCCATCCCCGTGGTGCGATCTCCCCGGGACTGTGCCGTGTCTCCTGGCGCCCCCCCCATCCCCGTGGTGCGATCTCCCCGGGACGGCGCCGTGTCCCCTGCCGCCCCCCCCCATCCCCGTGGTGCGATCTCCCCGGGACTGTGCCGTGTCTCCTGGCGCCCCCCCCATCCCCGTGGTGCGATCTCCCCGGGACGGCGCCGTGTCCCCTGCCGCCCCCCCCATCCCCGTGGTGCGATCTCCCCGGGACGGCGCCGTGTCCCCTGCCGCCCCCCTCCCCATCACCGTGGTGCGATCTCCCCGGGACGGCTCTGTGTTCCTTGCCGCCCCCACCCCATCCCCGTGGTGCGATCTCCCCGGGACGGCGCCGTGTCCCCTGCCGCCCCCCCCCCATCCCCGTGGTGCGATCTCCCCAGGATGGCGCCGTGCCCCCTGCTGTCCCCCCCCATCTCCGTGGTGCGATCTCCCCAAGATGGCGCCGTGTCCCCTGCCACCCGCCCCCCCATCCCTGTGGTGTGATCTCCCCGGGACGGCACCGTGTCCCCTGCCCTCCCATCCTCATGGTGCAATCTCCCCAGGATAGTGCCATGTTCCCTGCCCCCAATCCCCATGGTGTGATCTCCACAGGAACTGTCCCATGTCCTACCCACCCCATGCCTGTGACGGGATCTCCCTGGGATGGTTCCACATTCTCCCAGTCCCCGTAGTGTAATCTCCCCGGGGTTGGTGCCGTGTCCCATGTCCAACTGCACATGTCTCCATGGTCCCATCTCCCGGGGACAGTGCCACATCTCCACCTCCCTGTCCCATAGTGCAATCTTCCCAGGGACAGGGCCAAGGCCTCCTGTCCTGGATCCACAGGTCTGGTTCTATGGCCCAAGCTTTGGAACAGCCTCTGTGAGGAAACCCCTGCAGCGTGCCAGACCCAGCTCTTCTTCCAGGATAAGCCACTTGGTTTCACCACCTCCTAGGCTGGACCTCTGGTCCATCAACACCCTTGCTTCACACTGTGAGCACCGGTCAGCCAGTGCAACTGGGATGGACCCCCTGCAGGAGGCTTGTACAATCTTAGGGAGCAATGTCCCACCTCAGGTATCTGCGGGGGCACTCAGCCAGCATTGTAAAATAGAAGCGTTTGTTAGTCTTGAGCTTAGCACAGAGAACAGAAAGTTACAGCATGGTGCATATTGGCCAGCCCAGAGCCTTATTCTGACCCCTCTTTTGTCCCTATTCAGGAGAGTCTCCAGCTTCCAGCAGCCCACACTTAACAACCCTCCACCTGGCCCCTCCTCAGTCCTCTGTTTCTGTTCCCCCACAGACATGGTTGGCTTCCTGCGGAGGGGAGGGCCATCCCTGGTCCTTAGTTGCTAGGTACCAAATGTCTGGGCAATGGAGTGACCATTGTCTTCTTGGACTCTCCAGGAATATGGGCCCCATGCCCCTGACAGCATCAGTCACACCTGGGTCCCTGCAGAGAGTAAACAACCTTTTCCCAGCACCTACTTAACAATGCAGCATGCAGGGGAAACTGAGGCATGCACACACTATTCATACAAAATATTACAGAAAATTCCCACTCCATCTCACCCCCGTCCACTCTATCCCTGTGGCGCGATGTCCCCAGGGACAGTGCCATGTTCCCCACCACCACCCCCATCCACAGGGTGCAATCTCCCCAGGGATGGTGGCACGTCCCTCCCATTCCCATGGCGCAATCTCCCCAGGGATGGTGCCATGTCCCCCCATCCCTGTGGCGCAGTCTTCCAGGGACAGTGCCATGTTTGCCCCCCATTCCCGTGGTGCAATCTCCCTCATTATGGGGTCACACTCTCCCCATCCCTGGGGATGGTGGCACATCCCCCATCTTCCCCCCCCCCGCTTCCCCGGGGTGTGATTTCCCTGGGGATGGTGCCATGTCCCCCTTTCCCCACAGTGGGCACAGTGGTTATGGTGGGGCTGAGATTTACATGGCTCCAAATCCTTATCCACTTCCTGCTGCATTGCCCAGCCTAAACTGAAGGCTCCTGTGAGGGCTGGGGGCCCAGTCATGCCAGGGGCTACCAAGAAACATGGTGAAAGCCCCACCTGCAGACATTTCCAGTGGTGACAGGTGCAGGAAGTCCAGGGTGGCCATGGTACAGAGATGGGGACTGCAGTGCGAGAGGTGCGTGTCCATGTGCCCAGCATTTCCTGGATGTGCTCACCATAGCAGTTCGGAGGCGGGGGGTGCTGCAGCAGGACACCCCCATAACCAGCCACTCCCTCCCCATCTCCCCAGGGGCCAGAGTGGCACCATGAAGGTGAAGCTGAAGAATGTGTTTGTCATTTACTTCCTAGTGTCGGTGATTGGGCTCATGTACGCATTGCTGCAGCTGGGTGAGTGCTGGGCTGAGCGCAACAGCTGTGGTGCTGGGGCTGAACTCAGAGCAGGTTTGTGGGCTCGGCCAGGAGCTGTTCTCGGTCCCCACCAGAGCACAGTGCCAACAGTCACTGGCCCCTGACCGTCCTCTCTCCCCCTAGTGAGACAGCCAGACAGAGAGGGAGCCTGTCTGGGTACCAGTGCCAGCCCGTGTCCTACTGGCTGCTAGCCCCTCCCCCAGCTCCAGTGGGCATCTGCATAAAGAGCCAGGAGTTCACTCAGAGGTGTGGGGTCAGGGCTTGGACTGCGGGGAAGAGCACAGCCCCTGTCTCAGGAAACTCGGAGAGTCACAGGAATACTTGAGGCTCAGGGGGTGGATTAGGAGGGAGCATGCTGGTTTGGGAGAAGGGATGGGAGCCTGGTTGTTCCCTGACCAGGGCTGGGTCCAGCTGGGGAATCGTCCCCAGAGGAGATCGGGAGCCACGCAGCTCCCTGTTGAGAATGGATCTGTCTGGGAGCCCCGCTGCTCCCCAGTAGGGAGATAAAGAAGGACTGGGAACACCGTTACTCAGCGGATTTTAAGTCAGGCATGAACACTCTGGGGACCATGCGGTTGGGCCCAGTCTTCCCCTAGGGAGGGGTGGGCTAGCTGCGACCCAGAGGGTCTCCCTTCTCTGACTTGTCTGCCTCCTCCTCTGCCTGGCTCCAGGGCAGCCCTGTGACTGCTCCCAACACCTGAGATCGGCCAGTGACCTCATGCATGGCAAGGACAAGAAGATCTCCCAGCTGCTGAGTGAGGTGAAGCGGCTGCAGGCACGAGGACGGGGCCCAGAGCTGGAGGGACAGGCACTGCCAATCATCTATGCCATTACACCCACCTATGCCAGGTGGGAGCTCTTGCTGGGGGAGCTGCAGGGGGCTTGGCCATGCTGGGAATAGGCTGGGCTTGGGGAGATGGGGGGCTCTGCTGGGGATGGGAAGAGTCTCCAAGTGCTAGGAACAGAAATGACTCCAGTGCTGGATTCAGCAGCCTAAACCCAGCCACAAGGAGAGCAGGAGCCTGCAGGTAGCAGGTTAGGGCCCTGTGGCTCCCACGGAACCCGCCAGCAGGCTCTGCTACAGTGTTAGCAGCCAGGGGGCTGAAAGAGGCCCTGCTCCCCCTGGCCAATGCCAATCAGTGTTTATGGAAACACTCCAGTTGCTCCCAAACAGCTGGGGAAGCAGCCTCTGCAGAACCTACTTAGCCATTTTGCTCAGGATCTAACTGTCCTGCCTCCCCCCAACCTCACCAGATGAGATCATGAGCGTGGGTTTACACACCTGCAGTTACCGTTGCCTTGCTGGGGTAAGACATGGCTGAGGGGAAGAATATCCCTCCAGCAGATAGAGCTGGTGTTAAACTCATTTGCGCCAGAGGAGCTGAGATTTCTCTAATGCCGAGAACTGGCAACTCCAGAAATGGATATTTCAATCCCCAAGAGGTGCTCCTTGGAACCCGACTGCTTCATCTCCGTTGGGAGGAACAGTCTAACTCCACTGCCTGCTCCCCCTTGCCCACCCCAGTCTGCCTCATCACCCTTTCCCTGAAGGCTGCTGCATGTCCTGGTTTCTCTCACACCACCACCTTCTCCAGCTGGTGTGCTTCTCTCTGGCTTCTCCCCCTTTATTGTTGCCCCCTCGTTCTCCTGGCCAAGCTGGTGCATTCCTCTATTGTTTTCCCTTCCCCCCAGGCTGAGCTGTTGCCTTTCTCTATTGTTTCCCCCTTCCTCCCCAGCTGGTATATTTCTCTATTGTTTCCCACTCCTCACCAGGCTGAGCAGGTGCATCTCTCTGTTGTTTCTCCTCCCGCAGGTTGGTGCAGAAGGCTGAGCTGGTGCGCATCTCGCAGACCTTTCTGCACGTGAAGAACTTCCACTGGATCGTGGTAGAGGACTCCCCAGTGAAGACCCAGCTGGTGTCGGAGCTGCTGGCCCAGAGCGGCCTGCGCTTCACCCACCTGCACACGGAGACACCCAAGGAGCACAAGCGCAAGGAGAGCGACCCCAACTGGCTGAAGCCCCGTGGTGTGGAGCAGCGTAACCTGGCCCTGCAGTGGCTGCGGGAGAACCGGGAGCTCAGTGAGGAGGGCGTGGTCTACTTTGCCGATGACGACAACACCTACAGCCTGCGCCTCTTCGATGAGGTGGGTGCTGTGCGCTTCGGGGGGAAGGAGTGGGGCACTGCGGAGGTGTGATGTGTGGGGTGACTGGGGAAGTGGGGGTGGCAGGTGTCACAGATCCATGTGATCGGTGCTTCGGGCCCAACTCTGGAACAGTCTCTAGGAGGAACCCCTTCAGTGTGCCGGTCCCGCTAGGGTCTCACCCTGGAGGAAGCATGAGCCACACGGTTTCACTGCCTCCTGAACCTGTTCCTTGGAGCCTCCAGCACTCCTGCTTCACACCATGAGTTTTGTTCACCGAGTCCAACTGAGACACCCCGATGAAGACTGGTACACTCCCCAGGGATTAATGCACCTTGCCAAGCATTTCAGTGACACTCACACAGTGTTAGTTCTCTGGAGCACACCATAGGGAGTCCTTAGGTTAGCACAGAGAACACATGTCAAAGCACAGTCCAATCTGGTTAGCCCAAGGTCCAGCCAAGCTGTACTGAGCCCCTTAGTTCAAGCTCTCTCTGACCTCTGTCTGATCTCCTCTGTCTCCCCACATATCTCTTCAGTCTGGATCTGAGATCAGCCCCCCTGTTGGGAGGCAGGGAAGTCTATAGTTTTCTGGGCCACTTGGTTACCAGGTATCGATGTCTGGGCAATTGGATTTGCCATTGTCTTTTCACAGGCTCTACTTCTAAGGCCCAGACAGTTAGGTGACACCCACACCTCTGTCTCCTAGCCTGCCCCAAGGCCAAACAGTCCTGCCCTGCCCCTCTCCCCATACCACCAGTGGGTAACAATGTAACATATAGGGGAAACTGAGGCGCACACAAGCTTCATTAAAATATTACCAAAAATTCCCACTTTGTCACATCTCTTCCCTCTTTGAGACCAAGCTGAGCAGGGTCACTTAAACCAGTCACCTGAGGAAGTTCGAACCCACAAATGTTATCCAGCGATACTACAGCATCTTCCCCTTCTCCTTGGTAGCTGTCCCACCCGGCACTCTCGAGATTCTTGTAGCACCGTTGCCATTCAGTCCAATTTATAGTTTCCAATACGCCGTGCCAAGCACTTTACCATCCTTTCTTAGGTCTGGTCTGTTAGATGGCACCAGCAGGGTGCAGCCCCGCGCCCTGTTTTAACCCAAAACCTTGAGTTTAAAACTGGGGTGGGGTCCGGCCACTCCCTTGACCCCCTCATTGGCTGGGGATTGAGGAGGGCAATGAGCCCCTGTCCTCCAAGTGTCAGCTTGGCTGCAGCCAGGGGTGTCCTTATCCTAGGTTGGGGTAGGAAATGACCCCTGGATCATTTGGTCTTCGCCCAGTCATATCCCTGGGGCTGTGGTGTCCCAGGGTCTGGTGAGGCAGGCATGCAAGAGGCTCCTGCACATTGGTGTGTCTCAACCCCAGCGCTGTGTGATGCAAGAAGCATCTCTCCCCACTTGGGGTCAGTCTGTTGCCTTTACCCCCAGGACAGTCCTCTCACCCCCTGCTCCTGGTGGGCTGTGATTCAGGCTCTCTTGGTTAAGAGAACGCATGTGGCCAGGGCCATCCTCCGATCAGGTGTCTGTTACCAGAAGCGGCCCCTTCACTGGGGCTTCTCTCCCCCTGGCCAGGGCAAACCTGTTTGGCCATCCCCCTGCCCTGCCTGTGTCCGCCCACACTCAGCTGGGATTTCAGCTGCCACAGGGCTCCACTCTGCCGCTACTTTCCCAGCGAGGGCAGGCTGGGAGCTTGCTCCCTTGGTCACAACATCAGGCACCAGGGAAGTTTCGCCTGAGCCAGTATGACTCACATCTCCCATGTGTAGCTGGCTGTGGCCATTCCCCTGCCCCACTCAGATCTGGCTTTATGGTTACAGACGGAAAGGTGTCCTGAGCTAACAGCCATTCCTTTGTGTTGCAAGCAAGGGGGGAAAACCCTCCTGCTCCCTGCCAGCCAAGCTATTTGCATTTTCACTGTCACCTCCAGTCTGAGCCTGTCCACTCGGGTGGTTCAAATCCTGGGCTGGTACAGAAACGGGCGGAATTTTGTCTTAAGGTGATACAGTCAGTCCCCAAAAGGATGTCAGAGCTGATATCCTGGAGACCAGCTACCCCGAGTCCTCCTGGGTCTGCACAGGAGTCAGAGCTAGACAAAAGGAACCTTAACCCAGCTGACACAGCCTTTCAGCATGTGATGGGTTGTACATGTGCTCTGACAAGGGCTCTCTGTCCCAGAATCTCTCTTCCGCAGGAACATCTTCCCAGTAACCAGCACCTTCTGCTCCCACTGGGGATCCCATGAGTCTGAGTCCACCAGAGTACCACAGGACACGTGTACAGTGCCTGGATCAGGAGCCCATCTGTCACCACCCCTGGTGCCCCCGAGGAGTTGGCTGTGTGGCTCCCGCTCAGAGCCTGAGCTACAAGGCGGGCTTCTTGGTTGGGCAGAGTGATGCAGCAAACTCTATTTCATCAAGCCTTGGCCATAGTCCCCACTTCTGTCCTGGTTTCCTACAGATATTACATCTCACGTCTCAGAGGTCCCTTGGAGGAGGTCTGCCGACATGGCTGCTCCCCCACTTTAGGTTTACCCGAGTCCCACTCCTGGGGTGCCTCCACTGGTTCCCTTTTCCAGGACCCATGCTTAGCCCAGTCCCCTTTGGGTCTCTCTTCATACCCAGACCTACCATCCACAAACTCATCGGCCAGCTGACCTGTGCTATGCAGGTCCTTCAGTTCCCTGTGCACTAGACACATTTTAAGCTCGTGAGGACAGATCTCAGAGTTCCTCCAACCCACCCAGGTTATACCAATCCTCCCATGTAATGTCCCTGCTCTCTTACCCCACTTGTGGAGATATTCTCCCATCAGGGTGGTGGCTTCCATGTAGGTCACACCCTGGGTCTTTTGCGCACCCTGAAACCTCCCTATAAGCCGCAGGTGTCAATTCAAACGTAAGCAGTAGAGCCTTTGTGAACTGTTCATAGTCCCCAGTATCAGCTCCATCCATGTGGCTGAACGTCTCTATAGCTGTGGGCCTGAGTAAGGGATGAGACAGCGGAGCCAGTCTGCAGGGTCATCCTGGTTCAAATCGCAAGCCTTTTCAAAGTCAGTGAGACAGGCATCAATATCCCCGCCCCGTAAATTAGGGCAACAATTTGGTATCTATGATCCCTGCAGAATCAGCGTCTTTCCCCACGTGCCCCTCTGCTTCTCCATATCCGGTTCCTGCTTTCGCTCCTTCTGCAGGTTCTTCCTCCTTGCTTCTCCCAGTCAACTGACTGGAGCTGAGTAGGAACAATCTGCTAGCGCCTTCACTCTCAGTGCCAAGTCCCACCACTTCAGATCTATCAGTGGGGAACCAGGTCGCAAAGACCACTGCTGCACGGGGAGCCAGATCTTGAGGCTGCCCTGGTTGCTGCCTTTTTCACACTCACACCCTTGGATCTGGAACCTGCTTCTTGGAGCGATCATCCTTCTCC
Source organism: Eretmochelys imbricata (assembly GCF_965152235.1). NCBI lineage: Eukaryota > Metazoa > Chordata > Testudines > Cheloniidae > Eretmochelys > Eretmochelys imbricata. The sequence goes on along the minus strand of NC_135578.1, from coordinate 33,804,117 downwards.
AGCCATGCAATCAGCTGCCCCTTGTTGAGCTTCCCAACGCTTAGCCCTCTTTGCCTGCACACATTTGCATTGCCTGTCTTAGGGAGCTGGTTACAGACCATTTAACTATCCTTGTTTACTGCTGCAAGTCACTTATTGCAAAATGCTACCGGTGCATTCAGCATCCCACCACTAACACCACCTGTCATGGATCCACAAGGTCGGTGATACGGTTTCAGTTTAGGAAGAGTCTCTAGCAGGAACCCCTTCAGTGTGCCAGACCCCCTGGAGGCAGTGTAAGACACATGGCTTCCCCGCCTCGTGAAACTGGACCTCTGGGCCTCCGGCACTCCTGCTTCACCTTGTGAGCTCCATTCAGCGAGTCCAGCTGAGACAGACCCCCAGTGGAGACTAGTACACTCCCCAGGGATTAATGCACGTCCCCAAGCATTGGCAGTGACACTCACACAGTGTTGTCAAAACACTTGGGTTTATTAGTCCTCTGGAACACACCATAGGGAGTCCTTAGGTTAGCACAGAGAACAGACGTTAAAGCACAGTCCAGTCTGGTTAGCCCAGGGCCCAGCCAAGCTGTAGTGAGCTCCTTGGTGCAAGCTCTCACTGACCCTCCATCTGATCTCCTCTGTCAGACTCCAGGTGAGAGCCCTGGCTGCCTCCAGCCACCCACTCTTGCCCCCGCAATCTCTCCAGTCCTTGGATCTCAACCTGGGGGAACATTGCTCAGCCCCCCCACCTCCTGCTGAGAGGCGTGGAAGTCTGTAGATTTCTACGAGGTTGATTGCTAGGAAGCAATGTCCAGACAATTGGATTTATCTGGTGTTTTTTGAGGTGTTCCACTAGTATGGGGATTGAGACCCAGACAGCAACATCCTCACCTCTGTCTCCTAGCCTGCCCTGAGAGCAAACAGTCTGACGTTCCCCCCCAGCCACCACTGGGTAACAATGCACTGTATAGGGGAAACAGAGACACTTACAGGTGTCATAAAAATATTACAAAAAATTCCCACTTTGTCACAGCAGGGCACTGGAGGCAGGGGGTGGGGTGAGGAGGAAGGGGGGGGTGGCAGGGCGCTGGAGGCAGGGGGTGGGGTGATGGGGAAGGGGGGGTGGCAGGGCGCTGGAGGCAGGGGGTGGGGTGATGGGGAAGGGAGTGGACAGCAGGGCGCTGGAGGCGGGGTGGGATGACGGGGAATGGGGGGATAGCTGGGCGCTGGAGGCAGGGGATGGGGGGAGCAGGAAGGCATTTGTCTCGCCTCTCCCATGTGGGGGTCTCTTTCTGCTGCTGACACCCCTCTCTCTTCCCCACAGATCCGCTCCACCAAGCGTGTCTCGGTTTGGCCTGTGGGGCTGGTGGGTGGCCTGCGCTTCGAGCGCCCCCTGGTGGAGAAGAGCAGGGTGGTGGGCTTCTACACAGCCTGGAAGCCCAACCGGCCCTTCCCCATGGACATGGCCGGCTTCGCTATTGCTCTGCAGCTGCTGCTGGCCAATCGCGAGGCCCGGTTTGACTTGCTGGCTGAGCGTGGCTACCTGGAGAGCAGCCTGCTGCAGTCACTGGTCTCCATCGAAGAGCTGGAGCCCCGAGCTGACAACTGTACTAAGGTGAGGAGCGGGGCTGGGAGCCAGGACTCCGGGGTTTTATCTGTGTTGTTGGGAGCGCAGTGGGTCGAGTGATTAGGGCAGGGGGTCAAGACTCCTGGGTTCTACCCATGGTGTTGGGAGCGCAGTAGGTCGAGTGGGTTAGGGCAGGAGGTCAGGACTCCTGGGTTCTATTCCCGGCTGGGAGTGGGGAATGTGAAATTTTGCCTCTAAGCAGAATGGTCCCAGGTGTCTTCAGTCCCCCAGCTGTGGTGACTGGCTGGGGGTGCTGGTTGGGGGAGGGGCGCAGTCTGGGGGGATCTCTCTGGACCCCACCTCTGTCCTGCACTCCTCCATTGCAGGTTCTGGTCTGGCACACGCGGTCGGAGAAGCCCAAAATGAAGCAGGAGGAGCTGCTGCAGAAGCAGGGCCTGGGCTCTGACCCAAGCATCGAGGTGTGAGTGGCACCTGGAGCCACGGTACAGGGAGGCCCGTTTGGGGAGCTGGCCCAGAACCCAGGACAGGATCAGGGCGGCTGCCAGAGCAATGGACTTGGGGACTGAACGCCCCAGACTGCTTTATTTATTGTGACGTTCAGGGGCCCTGCCCTCAGCCCCCACCCCACTGGCGGAGCAGCCTCTATCCCAGCATCTCCAGTGCTGCTGCTCCCTGCTGAGGGAGCCCCCCCCAGCCCAACATCCTGAGCTGCTACTGCCTGGAAGTCAGACCCTGCCCCCAGAGAGGCAGCTGCTCCAGGATTTATTCCCATTGAACACCCCCCCCCCCCCACAGGACCTCTTCCCCCTGCCCAGCATCTCAGTGTGCAGATCTAGGGGACCCTAGCCCCGCTGCATGGCGCCTGAGGATGGCAGCTCTGGTCCTGCCCTGCTGGGCAGGGCTCCTAAAGGCAGTGGAGCTGTGAGTGAGTGTGACACTATGTTCCTCCCCACACCCACCCCACTCAGCAATGGGTTGGGATCCCCTCCCCAGCTTCAGGGAGCCCTGTGTGTCCATTTTGTGTGTGTGGCTGTTGCATGAACGTGGTGGCTGTTACAGCAATAAGCATGTTATATCCTCAATAAAGCGCCCATCCCCCACTATCCTGGCTGTCTCTCTGCCCCTCGGCCCGCTGCCCCACATGCCCCTGTGGTTATGCCCAGCAGGCAGGGTCAGAGCTGCCCAGGCATAGAGGACAGTGCAGGGGCCAGGCTGAGCCTGGGTGGAGTCTCTCCCAGGGGCAGGTCCTGCCCTTATGGCACGGGGCTCCTGTAACCTTGTGCTCCCCATGAGGAGACCAGAGCCCCTTGGCCCCCAATGGGGCAAACTCTTGGAGGGTGGGGCTCTCCATGCCAGGCCAAGGGAGGGGTTCTGCCCCCCATCACATGAAGAGCTGCTCCATGTCCCTCCCATAGAGCAGCCCCAGCCCAGGGCAGGCCAGGGCCTCAGCAACAGGCTCGGCTGGCTCTGTGTTGGCCCAGGGGGGGCACCCCGCACGAGGGGCAGGGAGAGCGCCAGGGCCCAGTATCCCCGCCTGCCCACCCCAGTCGTCCTGCTGCCGATGGATCTTCATGTGGGCGTTTCGGCTCTTGATCTTGTAGAATGTCCTGGGGACAGAATGGCGGGGAGGGGTTAGTGCGTCATCGGTGGGGGCCCTTCAGCCTCTGAGCTGCTTCTCCCCCAGCAAGCAAGAGGCCTGGGGGACACTCCCACTCGGAGCCTGCCCCCCGCCCCCCTCACTCTGGTGGGAGCAGAGCCCAAAGAGTTAAAGACACTTACTTGCCGCAACGTTTGCAGGGGAAGCTGGAGCCAGGGGGCGAGTCCTGAGGCAGCTCCGGGGTAGGTGGGGGCTGAGAGAGAGAGACAGGGGGGACATCACGGACCTCATCACAGACTCCCGGCCCCTCCTCCCCCCCACCCACCCACCCAGAAGGACTACAGACATGGCTGCTTCCCTGTCTGGGCAGGGGCTCCCCCCATCCCTGTCCCTGAGGTCTCACAAACCTGCCCGGGGCCGGCCCTGCCCACGATGGCGCCCGTCTCTGACCCGGCACCACTTCGTTTGTGACTGCGCCGCAGCCGGCTCTTGTGCAGGTAATAGAACTCCACGCACTGGGCCAGTCGCTTGGAGGGCACCTGGGGAGCAGGGAGAACTCGGTCAGCCAGCATCCCCAGCCCTGCTGGGAGAGGCCAGGCCTGGAGTAGCCAGGAGTCCTTCCCCCTGCAGCCAGTGCTCCCACCCTGCTCCTACAGCGCCCCCTGCTGGGAGAGGCCAGGCCTGGGGTAGCCAGGAGTCCTTCCCCCTGCAGCCAGTGCTCCCACCCTGCTCCTACAGCGCCCCCTGCTGGGAGAGGCCAGGCCTGGGGTAGCCAGGAGTCCCTCCCCCTGCAGCCAGTGCTCCCACCCTGCTCCTACAGCGCCCCCTGCTGGGAGAGGCCAGGCCTGGGGTAGCCAGGAGTCCTTCCCCCTGCAGCCAGCACTCCTGTCCGGCTCCCTACATCGCCCCCTGCTGGGAGAGGCCAGGGCAGGAGTAGCTGGGTGTCCATTTCCCCCGCCAAGCTGGGACTATGAAGTTGGTTGGAAGTGAGGCGGGGAAGGGGGCTGGTGCTGCTCTCACCGCACGTTGAATCTGGGCAAAGTCCTTCCTATGCAGGGCAAAGGCTTTGGAGAAGAGGCGTCGCTCATGGGTGCTCCACATGTCACTGCCTGGGGGCGGGAGAGGGATCTGAGACAGGGAGTCCTGCCCCACCCCCCTCATAGCTCTTCCACACCCTCCTTTCTTCCCCTCCCCTCCCCGCCACAGCCTGGCCCCATCCCACCCCGCTCATAGACTCTGCCCCACCCAATGTTCCTGCCCCCCCCGCTTCTCACAGCCCCAGGGGCTGGAACTGGGGGTGCTGCTGCACCCCCTGGCTTGAAGTGGTTTCCATCATATACAGGGTTTAGCGTTTGCTTCAATGGCTCTCAGCACCCCCACTATACAACTTTTCCACTTCCACCCTGCCCCTTCACAGCCCCACCCCAGCCTCCTGTCCCCCACAGCCGTACCCCCTACAGCCCTGCCCCCAACCTCCTGTCCCCCACAGCCCTACCCTCTCACACTGCCATGGCTCCCAATCCTGCCCCCACTCCCCTTCCATCCTGTCCAGCTGCTGCTACCCCTGTTCCCTTTCTTTCCCCAGCACTGCCCCCACTGGCCCCCAGACTCTTCTAGCTACCCTGGCCATGCCACTTGCCCACACCTCTCCCCCCTTTACCTGTGTAATGGTAACTGGCCAGAGGGTGACATTTGGGCCACACTGGGGTTCGCAGCAACAGAGTCTCCAAGGCAACCTGAAGGGGGAGTAAAGCTGAGACGGGGGAGCTACCCTAGACCCTTTCCCTCCCCAGGGGGCTCCCCTGCCAGAACCATCCTGGCCTTGGGTCAGACACTGCTACTTACCAAGGCCCAGGCCATGGGGTGGGGGGTTCTCTTACCATGACATTCCCGCCAGCCTGGCACAGGCAGTGCAGCGCCAGCTCCTGATTGGTGCCACCCCCAGGGAGGGCACTGGAGCAAGCCACGTCCAGCAGTGTCTCCACTGCAACCAGAGAGCAGCCATCAGCTAGGCCCAGTGGGACCCCTCCACCCCCCTCACTGCACCCAGACAGCAGCAACCTGATGGGCCCTGGGAACCCCCACCCCATGGACCCCTCCACTCCCCGCACTGCACCCAGAGAGCAGCCATCAGATGGGCCCTGGAACCCTTCCCAGCTCATGGGACCCCTCAGTATACCCTCTGCTTCAACCACAGAGCTCCCTGCCCCTGGGCTGGTGGGGTGGTGAGTGTCCCCATCACAGATGGCCTACTCCCCCCAAGAGGCTGGGGACTGGCTGGACCATGCAGACTGAGCCCCAGAGGAGCCACTGGGGGTGGGCTTGTCCTGCTGCTTCTCCCCTCCCCACACTGTAAGGGACATATGGGCCTCCCCCACCTCTCCCTGCCTCAGCCTGTGAGTGTCCCAACTCCTCCCCCTGATAATCCCCAGTGCTACCTCTCACCTTGGCGCTGGGTCTCTGCATCTTGCTCCAGCCCTGGCCAGGGCCTCCAGGCCAGTTCAGCCTGCGGGGGGTCCAGCCGGGCAAGGTGTGGGTCCCGCAGCACTGGCAGTGCCGGCTGGAATGCGGGGCCCACATTTATCTGTCTGCAGGGGAAGGGGCAGGTGAGGGGGCCTCAACCACAGGCACGTGCCCACCCTACTACTGCCCCTCCCAGAACAGTCATTTCCCCCCCACTTACACTCCCCAGCCACCCCCAGCCTGGGGATTCCTCCCTCCGCCAGGAGATCCCTGGACCAAAAGTCCCACCCTGGGGCCCATCCCCTTTGCCACACCTGCCCCGGGGGCTGTAGCCTAGTCTCCCTCCACCCCAAAAGACAGGACTTACGGGATGTCCAGGCACTGGAGGGGGTTGGGGCTGCCACCTGTGGAGGGGAGAGTCCAGCTGTGAAGGCCCCTGGCACAGACACAGTCCCCCAACCTGCCCTGAACTCCCAACCCCCTGCCCATCTCCTAGGGCCCTGCAGAACCCCCCATATGGCTCTGTACCCACCCGACAAACCTTCATGGACTCCCCACCACCACCACCACAACCAGGGACCCAGCCCACGTGGTTCAGTGGAGGGAGAGACCCTCCCTTGCACCCCCTGCCCCTTGGCCACACTCGGCCGCATCTGGGAGAACCCAGGAGTCCTGGTTCCCAAGCGACCAATCAAGCCCCCCAGCCTGCATTGGAAGGTGGTGGGCACTTACCGCCCAGCGAGGCTCCCAGCTCAGCAAACAGCCCCGTGCCTCGGCGCAGCGGGTTGAGCATGGGGGTTGGTGTGTAGTGCGGGGGGTCCCTGGCCCGGTGCATCCGGCTCCAATAAGGAGTGCCCCGATAACTGGAGGCCAAGGAGCTCCCAGAAACCTGGGGAGGAGAAGGGGTCAGAGACTGCAGGGGCCTAGCCCATGGGGGGGGCAGTGAGAGGAACGGCATTATGGCCTCCCCAGTGCCAACACCCCTGCTGGGTCTGGTGGGGGCAGGACTCTAACAACTCCCCCTTTCCTCCGCCCCCGTGCTGGGAAACACCCAGCTAACCACCAAGACATCCTCCCAACCCCTCCTTCCCTGGCTATCCCCCTCCCCAGTGTCCCCCGCCCTCCCGTCCAATGGGTGATCAGGAGCCCAGCTGGATGCAAGGTTGTGAGCTGTGATGGGGACTTGGGAGTGGGGGGGGGCCTCCCCTGACTTCATTGCCCCACCCATGCCCCACCCAAGGAGGCAGCCCCCACTCCCCCAGGGTCCCACTCTCACCTGGGGGGTGGCAGTGTGGCCTGCCGTTGGGGGGCTCTGCTCATGCCCCAGCCTGGCAGCAGCGACCTCTGACTCTGGCTCCCGAGGGGAGACCCCCGGCCATGGGGCAAAACCAGCAGGGCGAAACTCCAGCCCCTTGCAGTAGCACTCAGTGTCCTGCAGGGGATGACGGGCTCAGTGCAGGGAGTCTGAACCCACAGCCAGGGAGAGAACCTCTGGAGTCCTGGCTCTCAGCACCAGCCCCGCTCTAACCAGTAGACTCCACTGCCCTTGCCGTTAGTCTTGGGGGAATCTCCCCACCCCCTCCCCTCCTCAGCAGCATAGTCCTGGGACTGGGCACCGCCCATTTCCCACCACCCTCCTCGTGCCAACCTACCTGGTAGCAGCAGAGGCTGGGGGCGGCATCAGGGGGCCAGTCAGGGGGGCCCAGGAGCCCAGCATACATCTCAGGGCCTGCGAGCCCCTGGGGAGCTGACACACAGGGAGGGGAGGTTAGGCTGTGAGAGCTAAGAGACAGGGTTTCCCCCTCCCATCCCAGCAGCCTCCCACCAAAGCTGGGGGCCGTCCATCGTATATCCCGTAACCCTCAGGGGTGGCCCCATAATTCCCCTGAGATGAGTTCCCCCTTCTGCCCCATAACCCACACTGAGCCAGGTGTCCCCTTTCCAGTCCCCACAGGCACGTATCGGCCTGTGTACATACCCCTGCATCCTCCTGGACCCACACATCCCAGTGGTGCCTCCCAACCCCATAACTCTCCAAGTTGGAATCCTCCCTCCATGCCCCCCACTGCCCCCCAAGTTGTCTCTTCCCCCCACCACAGCCCCGGAGAGCATCCCCTAGTCCCATAACCTCCCCAAAACTGGAGTTCCCCTCAGCTGGCCTCCCCCATCTTTGCCCCACCATCCCCTGAGGGCACCCGTAGCCACTCCGCTTCCCCCCCTGTCACTCACCGGGTCCCGGGTAGCCCTCTGGGGGGCTGTAGCTAGCAGGCTGGTTTTCCTGGTATAGGCACGGAAGCGGGGGCTCCTTGTGCTGCTGCCTGTACCCACCTCCGCCCTGCCCCTGCCTCGCTGGGAGGCTGCAGTAGGACAGAGGAGGCCCTGACCCCTCCAGCTGGCCTCCAGGGAGTTGCAGCAGCAGGGGGCTGGCAGGGGGGTATCCCTCCTGTGGGGCAATAGGGGGTGGCTGGGCCATTATCTCCTGCAAGCTGAAGCCCTGGCTCCTGGGTGCCTGAGTCCCCAGCACCCACGGCTTCCCGAAAGGCGGGTTGGGGAAGGCTTGGGCAAAGGGGTCCAGCCTGCGGTTGGCTGGCTCGATCTTCTGGGGCCAGAGCCCAGGGCCCAGGGCAGCATACATCCCCTGCGTGCTGATAGGGTCCCCGGCCTCCATGCTGCAGGGGGAATAGAAGGGGCCAGAGGTGCTCATCTCAGGCTCCATCCCTGTGGCGTTGAGTCCCATACGGAGCTGAAAGAGACCCAGAGAAATGAGGGGGCAGCACACCCCCACAGATCAAGTTCTAAGCAAAGGGGTCCTGACTCTGAGCCCCCCACCCTGCTTTAGCCAGCTGGACACACAGCTCTTCTGGAGCTGTGAATAGAACCCAGGAGTCCTGGCTTCCAACCCTCCTGCTTTAACCCACTGCTCTCCCAGAGCTGGGAAGAGAACCCAGCCGTCATTGTCCCCATTTTGCAGAGGGGGAAACTGAGGCAAAGAGGAGTGAATTGCCTTGCCCAGGGTCACCCAGCCAGCCAATAGCTGAGCCAGGAATCAAATCCTGGTCTTGTGTTTCCATTCCAATGATCTGTCCAGCCCCTCCCGCTCTAACCCACTAGCCCCACTCCCCTCCTAGAGCTGGGGATGGAACCCAGGAGTCCAGGCTCCCAGTAAGTCCCCCCGCTCCATTCTAATCATTAGACCCCAGTCACTCCTGGCGACAGGGATAGAACCCGAGTCCAGGCTTCCCCCTCCCCCCACAGTACCCACAGACTCTCGGCTGAGGCCCGCCCGGGTCCCTGGCTGTTTGCAGAGGGCTCAGTGCAGCGTTGTGGCACATCGTGCTGGTCCCGCAGAGACCCCCCCTCCCGCTTCCTGTCAGCGCGGCGGCTCCGACGCCTGCTTATCTCCCAGCGCGAGCGAACGAACAAACGGAAAACAGGTGCCTTCGCCGCGCGCCTTCCCAGCCCAATATCCTGTGTGAGAGCAGGGGGAGGAGGGCTGGGGGGGCAGACACAGACAAACGCATGCAGGGCATCACACATCGCAGGGTGGAGAAGGGATCTGCCCACCAGCTCATGCAGTTGGACAGGAATAGAACCCAGGAGTCCTGGCTCCCAGCACCCCTGCTCTAACCACTAGACCCCAGTCCCCTTCCAGTCAGGGATGAACCCAGGAGTCCTGGCTGCCAGTCTTGTCTGTGGGCCAAAAGGGTTCTCCCTTCCCTGTGTCTTGCGGGAGAAGCTCCATGCAGAGGAGGGAAGGCAAGGGGAACTCAGCAGGGCTACAGAACTGGGCCCAACTCCCCTCCCTCCAGCGCAACCCCACAACTCGGGGGAGGGTGGCACCCCGCTTGCCCCACATCTCCCCGCCCTGCTCCAGAACAAGTGATAACACTGTAGGGCAGGGTCCCACAGGGCACCTGAGATTGCCAGGGCCCCCTCCCCCGGGGCTGCCCAGAGGATTCAGGGGGTCAGGGGTCTTCGGCAGTGGGGGTCCTTCCACTCAGTGTCTTCGGGGCACTTCACCAAAGACATGGAGCAGAAGGACCCCCTGCCGCCGAAGTGCCGCCAAAAACTCTCTTGGGGGCTTGGGGCAAATTGCCCCACTTCCCCCACTCCCCCCGGGTGGCCCGGCCCTCCCCCTCCAGCATAACACACAGAGACCCAGCACCAGAGACCCCTGGCAGACAACACAGGGGATGGGGGCCCAGAAGGTACCAGACAGAGAAACCTTAGCCCTGACCTTGAGCTGAGCCCTGACCTTGACCCCAGCTCTGCCACGCCTGGCTCATTGGCGTCATGGCCCCAGACGCAGTTCTGGGTATGAGTGTGAGGGGGTGTCACTGAGCCCCCTGCCCTGGTAACCCCTGTGGATGGTGACCTGGGCAGGATAACGGGGCTGGGAACACTGGCACCCCGAGCCTGTGGCGCCAGGCTCCTCCTGCCCCGTCACCGCCCCGGAGCAATTAGTGCCACAGGCTCCTGTGCTCATGCCCTGGGCGCTTGGTTCCTTTTTGGGAAGGGCTGGGACCAGGGTGAGTTCTAAACATGTAACCCCACCCTGACGGGGGGGTCTCCCTGCATGGAGAGTCTGCAGTAGGCAGAACTTGGGCTGCAAAGCTGGAGTCACCCCAGCCCCCAGTGCCGGGAAATTTAGCAGTTACGAGGCAGGAGCCATGTGCCCATCACTGCAATCTGTCTTGTGTGACATGAATCCCCTGGGAGAATCTGCCGCACCCAAGCTGCCCTGGTCCCTGCGAGCCCCCCCACTGCCCTGCCTCAGCCGTGATATTCACTGGAGACAAAGTCGGCTCTGAGCTAGACCCAGCACTCCCCGGGCCTGCCAAGCCCACAGAGTCCTTGGTTCTATAGCCAGAGGGGACCACAAAGCTCATCTAGTCTGACCTGTGTGACACAATCCAGAGAATCTCCCTGCATGAATTCCTGGCTGCACTTGGGCAGATCTGCTAGAAAAACAGCCCCTGATGGTTTAGAAAACCATCCAGCAATGGCAACTTCCCCTATCTAACGGGCTGTCCCCCTAGCTGGGAACATTTACACCGTATTTCCACTCTGAATTTGTCTAGCTACTTCTCGGGTTAGGCCTTCATCTGCAAGGCTGTTACCCCAGGTCTGTTCCCAGTGTGGTTCTTAGGTCACTTTAATCTTTTTGTTCAATTACACAGATTGAGCACCTGGATCCCTACCCAATCTAATGCCCCCCCATCCAGCATTGTGCCCATGCAGGGGAGCTGGGAGCCAGGTCAGAGTCTGGGGCAGAGCAGCTGGCGGGATAGACAGAGACTGCAGGGAGTGCGGGGGAGAGATTCCGCCAACATCTGGACCCTGACACAAAGGCGAAGGGGAGAAGCTGCCTCCACCCCGGAAAGACAGAGACATCCACACACACCCCTGTGTCATGGAGCCATCACGCAGGGCAGGGACACAGGGACCCCATCTGGGCGGGGGCTGTACTCCCAACACAGCCCTGGGGTTCCAGCTGTGCCTCGCACTTCATCGGCTTGGTAACATCTTCTCAAACTGATCCCAAGGGCCTTTGAGCTATCCTGCCCGCCCTCCCCAGCTCACTGCCCCCTGGGCCAGGGGGGTCGCTGCAGCCCCAGCCCCCCCGACACACGTCTGGCTGGTCCTGCTCTGCCCTTGGGGGTGATCTAGGTCAGGCCCAGCGGGGCCAAATGGCACAAAAGCTCCCCCCTAGCTGTTTCTCCAGCCCTTCATGCATGCGGTGAGTTGCAGAGAGCACAGATCAGGTGGCCAGGGCCTGGACCGTGGTCCCCACTGAGCTGCCTAGTTCTGGCGCCAATTTCCATGGGGCTCAGACTCCTGCTAGGCACCAGGACCTCCAGCTCCTAAGTGCCTGAGCTGGTCAAGGTGCGGTTGGGACTCTTGGGGGTACATGGGTCTGAGCCCTCTGTCCCCTGCAGAGTGGGGTCCCGATAGTGGGGGGGGTGGGGGACTCCAACACTGTGTGCCTGCTCCAAGGGAAAGCCCTATGCATGGGGCGATCCCTCGGGGCAGCAGCCAAGGATACAGGGGGCAAATGAGAGCTGGGCTTGGGGATCCGGGGCCCTGTCTGGGTAAGAGTTTGTTTTCTGCTGCGGTGGGGAGGCTGGAATCCAGGGATGTCCCCTGCTCCTCCTTGTGCTGCTGGTGTGGGGGGGACTCTCTGTGCTGGTCGCTTGCAGCTGGCCCAGCTCGGGTGATGTCGGGGTCCCTGGGCAGGGGGACAGGTGATGGGGACAGGACGGGTCGGCGGAATGCCAGAGATGCCCTGGGCCATGGCAGGTTGCTCTGCCCCCAGCTGAAAGGGGTTTCTGTGTCTCCATTTGACCCTTATCCCTGAGCTGGTGCTGCCCTGGGACTCAACACCTCCTGTTGCCCATGGGGCCAGGACACTGGGGTGATAAGCTCTTGGGAGAGATCAGATACTGCCAGCGCACCAGGCAAGGGGCAGAGAGCCCCAGAGGCCCCATCTGTTGAAGCTGTTGGGAGAGTGCCCCACCCCTGGTGCCCTGCTCCCCTGGCTCCACTGGACCCTGGCTCCTGGTGAGAGCTCCCTGCTAGGCAATTGGGGTTGGAGGTACCCTCGCTGTGTCTGTGCAGGGCCTGGCCCCGATGGGGACCCCCAGCCCTGAGGGAGCCAGCCAGCCAGCAGTGCCTGGGGCCCTGGGAGTGCGGGGCTCTCAATGACTGCGACTGAGGGTGAGGAACCCGGCTGGGTGGGGCAGCTGGGCCTAGAGTCTGGGGCAAGGGTGCAGGCTGGAGCCAGCTCCCTCGCCGTCCGCCACCCCTGTGACTGTAAACCCTGACCCTAAGCTGACTCCTGACCGGTAAGCCCCTCACCCAAATCCTGATCCCTTGAGGCCTCACCCTGCCCCTTGAGTGCCTGAACCCCGCACTCCAGGAAAAGGCCATGTTGAGCAGCTAAGGCTCATGGCTTGGTCCAATACCCCCTCCCCTTACCAGGTGGCTGCAGGACAGGGGGGCCAGGCACCGGGGGCAGCCATGGGCAGAGGCTCTGGATGGTGGGAGACCAGCCCAAGGGGAAAGAGGCATCAGCAGAGCAGGGCACCCTCCCGCTCCACCATGGTACCCACAGCAGCTGGGGCCAGTGCAGAGAACTCACCCAGGGCCCGAGCCTGAGAACTGACCCAGCCCAGCAAACACAGCAATGAACTTACAGAGATCTGGGGGTCTTGCGGGGGCTGGGCACAGCCCCAACCCCAGCTGCCAGCTTAGCCCTACCCTGGGTGGGGCTGGATGCTCCCCGTCCCCTGCTTGCTGCCCTTGGGCCCAAGGTCATTTCTCTCCCAGCGCCTCCCCCACAGAGGGGGACCTGCCCCAGCACCCTGAACCCCAGGGTCCAACACCTGCTAGGAAGGCTAGGCCTCTCTGTGTGAAACATCCCCTGGCCAATGCCTCCTGGAGCTGATCCCCACCCTCCTCCCTGTCCCTCCAGTCCCACTCCACATCACGCACCCCACTCCCCGTCCCCAACAACTCCCACACCTCACCCTTCACCCCACTCCCTGTCCCTCTCCGGTCCCACTCCTCACCCCACACCCTGTCTCCCTCCTCACCCTTCACTCCGCTCCCCGCTCCGAGTCCCACTCCTCACCCTTCACCCTGCTTCCAGTCCCACTCCTCACCCCCACCCCACGCCCTGTCCCCCCCCCCCCAGTCCCACTCCTCACCCTTCACCCTGCTCCCTGTCCCTCTTCGGTCCCACTCCTCACCCCCCACCCCATGCCCTGTCCCTCTCTGGTCCCACTCTTCAGCCCTCCTCCTACCTCCCCGTCGTTCCCTGCAGCAGGACAGCGGCTCCAGGGGGGTGAGCTTGCCCATAAGCTTGGGGTGCAGTGGAGGGGGGGGGCCCTCATCTTAAAGCTCCCCCTGCTGAGAATGCCTGGGCCTGCAAGTGGGAAAGGGAGGCAGAGACAGCAGGCTCCCCACTTCCCTGGCAGGCTCTTTTCCTGATGAAGCCCCGTGTGCCAGGAAGGGAGGATCCCCACCCCAGGGCCCCTGTGCAGACCCCAGCGCAGACGCCAGCCCCAGAGCCCCATGTCCAGGGACTCTGGACAGACACCCAGCCCCAGGGAGATGTGCCCTGCAGGGGTCCAAACCCAGAGTCCTGCCCCCTCCCGCTGTCAGGACCCTACCTGCAGTGCCGCCTGTGCGCCGTGGTCCCGGCCGAGTGGCTGTGTGGGAGCCCTGGCCTCACTTGAGCAGGGAGGCTGCCACCCAATGAGGTGCGAGTGGGGCTGGGCCCTCGCGCTATGACTGTGCAGGATCCGGCTCAGCGCCAGCTGGGTTCACACCTTCCACTGGGGGAGCAGTGGGGGGCTCAGATTTGCCCCCAGAGCGGGGCGGCCTTGGAGGGAGCAGGGGGCTCAAGGATGGGACTGTTTAAATTGTGAGCACTCTGGGGCTGAGACTGGGTGTGAGCTCCCCTCATGATGGGGGCTCCCATCTCAGCCAGGGTCTGTGCAGCACCTGTTGCGATGGGGGCCCTGATCTCAACCAGGGTCTGTGCAGCACCTGTTGCGATGGGGGCCCTGATCTCAGCTGGGGACTGTGCAGCACCTGATGCGATGGGGGCCCTGATCTCACTGGGAGTCTGTACAGAGCCAGGTGTGACAGGGTCCCTGATCTCACTCGTGTCCCAGGCAGCACTGTTGTCATGGGGGCCCTGATCTCCCTCGGGGTCTGTGCAGTGCCTGGCCCTGATCTCAGTCAGTCAGAGATAAATTACAGCAATGTCTCCCAGCCACACAGTGAATTCCAGTCGATCAGTTGGGGGGCGGCTCCCGCGAAGCCCGTGGGGAGTTTCACTTTCAGGATGAATCGGGTCCAGCGTCGCTCTTTGTTGTGGGTATACGGCCCTGGGACTGACGGCCTCAATTCATTTTGAAACCGGGGTGTGTGGGCGCCATTATTACAGCGTGGCCCAGACGACAGCTTTCCTCTGACCGCACCTCCCTCAGCACCAGTTCGGGGCCCTGTCGGTCCCCACTGTGCAGGGAGCAGTCATGTCTCTGGCTCCCTAGGGAGCAGGCGGGGATCCTAGGCTGGGTTCCTTATGGGGCTCAGTACATCAGAAGCACATCAGGACACCCCCCCACTCCCCGGGATCACTGTGAACTTATCGTGAGAGGTGGGCCATTTCTGAAATCTCCATCTCACTCAGTACAGGGGCAGCTCCCCCTCCCAGGCTGCTGGTTGGGACTAAGGGGCACTGGCAGAGCTGAGTGGGGAGCCCAGGGCTGGGCTAGCAGGGGCTGCGGGTCAGGACTAAGGGGCACTGGCAGGGCAGCATCTCACACACACATTTGAAATGAGGCTTCTGGATTCTCCACTGTCTACAGCAGGGCCCCATCCCCGATCCTGGCTGGGAGGTTGTAGGGGCTGCATGGGGGGGCAGCAGGGGCTCCCAGTCTCACACTGAGCATCCCCTTGGTCTGGGAGAGTTAACCCTTCATGTACCAGTGCTGTGGCTCTGACCTACATCATGGGGCGTCCCGGCTTCCTGTACAGTAACCACAGCTTACAGTGCAGCCGCAGCCTCTCCCCACCTCCCAGTGCCTGCCTGGGGCTCTGCTAGAGATGCCTGCCCCACTCCCCATCAGCAAACCTCCATCCTGCACCAATCCACCCCTCCCCCAGTCCTGATCCTGTGCCTATCCCCATCTCTCCCACCTCACAGGGTGAGCTGGGCCTTTAAGGGGGTGCGGGGCTCAGCTCCCCAGGTGAGGGGAAGGAGGCCCAGGTCAGGAACCTGGGATGCAGGACTGGCCTGGTGGGTGAGGAAGGGTCTGACGGTAGGATCAGGGCCCTGCCACACCCCACCTAACCCCGATCCTCTTCTCCTGCTCCCAGCCCTGCTTCCACCCCCATCTACCCGGCAGGCACACTCTGACTAGCTCGGCAGGGCGCTGGGTTTCCAGTTGAATCACCCCTGTCGGAGAGAGCCTGGTCCTGACGGTGACACTGGTTGGGGGGGGCAGGAAGTGGGAGCAGCCGCAGCGGGAGCAGCCACCCACGGGACCCATAGCATGGTTTGGGGCCTGCTGGGGGAAATTTGCCCTGACTCAGAGGGAGAGCGGGGCTGGGGGAATGGGATGTTGGGCCCAGGTAAGATTGTGGGCTCTGGGCCTTCCGGGCCCAAATCACAGACACCGCCCCCATTTCCCACTCCCACCCCTCAACTCCCTGCTCATCACCACACGCAGATCCACGATCTCCCCCATATCACACACACAAACCCCTCCCCCACCTTCCTACACATCACACACACAGACCCCCCATCTCCCTCATATCACACAGACCCCCATCTCCCACATCACACACACAGACCCCCAATCTCGCCCTCATCACACAAACAGATGCCCCCATCTCCCTGCATATCACACACAGACCCCTCATCTCTGCCTCATCACACACACAGACCCCTCATCTCCCCCACATCACACACAGACCCCACATCTCCCCCCAGATCACACACAGACCCCTCATCTCCCCCTCATCACACATACAGAGCCCCCCATCTCCCTCATATCACACACACAGACCCCAATCTCCCCCCACCTCACACACAGACCCCCCATCTCTCCTTCATCACACACACAGACCCCTTTACTCCCCCACATCACACACACAGACCCCCATCTCCCCCCAAATCACACACACAGACCCGTCTCCTCATCATATACCCATCTCTCCTATCTCCCCCACATCACATACCCAGACCCCTCATCTCCTCCATATAATACACACAGACCCCACATCTCCCTTCATATCACAAACACACAGGTGCCCATTTAACCCCCCCATATAGATCCATGTCACACACACTCAGCTC
Organism: Eretmochelys imbricata; assembly: GCF_965152235.1. Classification (NCBI taxonomy): domain Eukaryota; kingdom Metazoa; phylum Chordata; order Testudines; family Cheloniidae; genus Eretmochelys; species Eretmochelys imbricata. The sequence goes on along the minus strand of NC_135578.1, from coordinate 33,787,612 downwards.
TCCCATCTCTCCCCAGTATGAGATTTCCCCTCCCTCCACAAGCTATGTGTGTCAGAAGTTAGGCACCCCTGGGCCAGGAGCCAGGGTCACATGTACTATGGTGTGGGTGGGCAGTGCTGTCCCGAGCACCCATGCCCAGTTCTGTCCCATGCCTGGAACCAGGGGCCTGTCTGTCCAGCTCAGCCTGGTACCCAGCCCTGTTCTGCCCAGTCTCCCTGGGACCCCCAGGATGTCAGGGTGTGAGGGCTGCAGTGCGATGCCTGCCTCGTGCCATACAGGGGAGCTAGACACACTGAAATAGAAGCCAGGTACCATTGCAGCCCTGGGGGAGGGGTGTCTCTGTCCCCTCTCACCACATTGTGCTGGGTGGGGTGATGGGAGTGTGAATCCTGACACTAGTGCCCTGGGGTGCAGATGCCAGAATCCTGGCACTAGTGCCCTGGGGCATGGATTCCAGTGGGGTGTGGGGGGGGGAATCTGGGGGTGTGAATCCTATTGCTAGTGCCCTGGGGCATGGATCACAGTAGGAGGGTCTGGGGGTTGCTAGTGTCCTGGGGCAGTGGTTCTCAACCAGGGGTACACAAACCCCTGGGGGTACATCAACTCATCTAGGTCCAGGGGGTACATCAACTCATCTAGATCTGTGTTCTCTACCTGGGGGTGGTGACCCTCAGGAGGGCCACAGGACAGGTTCAGGGGGTAACAAGTGCAGGACTGGCATTAGGGGATAACAAGCAGGGCAATTGCTTGGAGCCCCGCAAAGCTAAGTTCCATGCTTCAGCCCTGGGCGGTGGGGCTCAGGCATCAGACAAGGCTGGCAAGTGAAAAACAGGCTAAAGTATCACACTTAAATGTAAGTACAATATTTATATCCAATCAGTTTATTCCAATGCGGTATACCCCATACTTATATGGTAAAAATGGGAAAGTAACAGTGACCTGTGACACTTCTGTATTTTTATGTCTGATTGTGAAAGCAAGTAGTTTTTAAGTGAGGTGAAACTTGGGGTATGCAAGACAAATCAAAGTCCTGCAAGGGGGACAGTAGGAAAGGTTGAGAGTCACTGCCCTGGGGCACAGATCCCACTGAAGGAAGCTAAGGGTGGGAATCCTGGTGCTAGTGGATCCCAGTTGTGTGTGTGAGGGGGAGGGGGGTTGGGATTGTGAATCCCTGGTGCTAGTGTCCTGTGGTGCAGATCCCACTGGGGGTGTGAATCCTGCCACTAGTGCCCTGGGTGGGGCTGGAGGTTGAATTCTGGCACTTGTGCCCCGGGTCATGGATCCTGGGCCCTGGGGGTGGCTGGGACTGTGTAGTGCCCCGGATCCCACTGGGGGTAGCTGACTGACTCTTCTACCCAGTGGAACCCGTGGCCCCTGGACCAGGCTGGGTGACTGCGTGTCCTGGCAACCAGGCCCTGGCAATGCAACGTCAGCACTGTGGGGGCCAAGGAAAACAGGAGCCACTTGCTCCAGCCCGGGATTTTCCACCTCCCAGGGCTGCCTGCCCAGCCTGACTACAAACCAGCCAGCTCCAGATACTGGCTGCAGAGCCCCCCTGCCAGGACCCTGCCCCCAGCCCCACCAAATTCTGGCTGCAGAGACCCTCCACACAGACCCTGCCCCCCAACCAGTGCTAGGGGTAAGCAGCTGAAGCAATTCCTTAGGGCCCTCAGCAGCTCAAGGGCCCCCCCATTCGGTTTTTATTATAAGAACTTGCCTGTTTTAGTACTGGGGGGAGGGGAATATTCCTGCCTAGGGCCCCTAGTGGGCTAGCAATGCCACCGCCCCCAGCCCTTGGCTCCTCCAATCCAGAGGTGGATGGGACATTACTATCGGTGCCCAGGTGATCCAGTGCATCCCATATGTGGGGGGCTCCCTCCCATTCAGTGTCACCCCTCACCCTGTTAAGAGGGCTGGGGGGCAGGGTTCCTGGATTCTATCCCGGGCTCAGGGAGGGGAGTAGGGTCTAGTGGTTAGAGCAGGAGGCTGGGCGCCTGGACTCCTGGGTTAATTTTCCGGCGTGGGGACGAGAGTGGTCTGTGTCTAGTAGTTACTGTGTGTGTGGTGGCGGTGGGCTTGGGAGCCCGGAGCTTAAATTTAATCCCAGCCTCTAGGAGGAGAGTGGGGTCTAGTGGTTGGAGGTGGTGAGTGCTGGGAATCAATGCACCTGGGTTCTGTCCTCTAGTTCTGAGAGGGGAGTGGGGTCTAGTTTGTGTGTGAGTGGGTGGGGGTTGTGAGCTAGGACTCCTAGGTTCTAGCCTCTGCTCCGGGAAAGGAGTGGCTGTGGGGTCTCGTGGTAGAGGGTACAGGGAGCCAGGACTCCTGGGTCCCCTTCCGTTCCCCACCATGCCCTGTCTCTCTGGGTGCCCTTTCGCCTTTGGGGGCTCTCAGTTCCTGGGCTCTTCGTCCCACAACTCTCACCTCTGGGTTTGTCGCTGGAGTCGCTCGCGGCTCCGGGCAGCGAAGCGTTAACCCCCCTGCCTGCCCCTAGCCGGGCGAATCCGGAGTCACACCGGGATCGGGCCCGGGCTGCGAAGGGGAAATGACACGGCGCGCCGCTTCCTGGGGTGGGGGAGCAGCGGCCCCAGCGCTCGCTGCCTCCCTGGCGCTCACACGGCGAGTCGGGGCGCCAGGGGCGCATGGCCCGCGGCGCTATGGACCGGTGCTCGAACCACAGCCCCGCGGGTGAGTGCGGGGGGCCTGGCCAAAGGGCTGGGGCCCGGGGCGGCCCGAGGTGCCAGCTCCCAGGCGCGGCTCCCCCGCGCTCCAGACCGCCCGGGGCCCGTGTTCCGCCCGGGGCCCGCTAGCGGGTCGGGGGCTGGAGGGGGCGCTGTGCGGGTGGGAGCCGGGGGCCTGGCGGGGCGGGGACGTGTTGGGGTACATGGGGAGGGTGTGGGGGTGCGTTATGTGGGGGTGCAATGTGTGCATGGGGTCGGGGTGGGGATGCAAGAGTTTGGGGGACCATGAGAAGGGGGTGTGTTTGGGGGGTGTTATAGGGAGAGCATGGCCTGGGGAAGGGGGATGCAGGTGTTTGGGGGCCTATGGGGTGTATTGTGGGGGTGCAGGGGATATTGGTCAGCTGGAGGGTGCTCTGTGTTTGCAGAGGAGTGGGGGTGTTGGCTGCATGGAGGGTACTTGAGGGTGTGTGGAAAGGTGTTGTACTTTGTGTAGGGGGTCTGTGTGGAGGAGAATGCACTGCCTGGGAAGGAGGTGGGGGCTCAGTTATTGGGGGCACTGTGTGTGGAGGGGAGTGGGCTGGGTGGGGGAGGGTGTGTATAAGGAAGGTGCTAGGGTGTGCACAAGAAGGCAGGGGTTGTGGGGGGGTGCATGTTGTGCTGGGGGGGGAGTGGGAAGCTTTTCCTTCTAGGACAGAGTTTGAAATTCCTGTTTTGGGGTCCCCTTCTCTCTGATGCCCCCCCAAATACTCCCAACCTGCCAAACCACCCTTCCCCATTGCACCTTTCTCTCCACAGTGACTCAGCCATAGCTTTATCCATTTCACAGATGGGGGAACTGAGGCTCAGAAAGATCCCTAGGGACACACACAGAGCTGGGAATAAATCCAAGAGTCTTGGTTCCTAGTGCCCCTCCAACCCACAATACCCCCCTGTCCCGAAGCTGGGGATAGAACCCAGGCAGCCTGGCTCCTGGTCCAGTCCCTTAACTGCAAAGTTGGCCTCCTTCCATCTCTGGACAGGCTGGCCTAGCGTCTGCAGTGGGGCTGTGTGCCCCCTCTCTGCAGGATTGTTGGCTCCCCATAGCACCCCTGGTACTGCCTGGAAACATCAGTGCTTCCTCTCCATCCTGAAGCCAGGAGGAAGCTACTGCTTCGGCCCAGATATTGCAACAGCCAGCGCCAAGGCAACCCAGCCCAGAGACATGGGGAAGGGGGGAAGACTGGAGAGCGGGGTGTCAGGTCACTGGTCAGAACTAGGGGGATCAGAGGAGGGAGTTCAGGTGGTGTCTGTCTGGGCTTCTCCCCCAACTCTGCTGCTTTACAGGGCTCCCCTGCCATTGGACCACCAGGCTGGTGGGGCTCCTGGCCTGGGGCTGGCCTTGCCCCACACTCCAAGTCCAAAGGTTGGGTAGCATCATGCACTGGGTCCAAAGGTCCCATCAGTCCTGGCGTCCTGCCCCACCTCACACTGGCAGCTGCTCCCTCAACCCCACCCCTCTCCTCCTTCGTATGTGCAGAGGGCCAGGGACTTGGGTCCTGAAGGGGGGGGGGGCCTCTCTCTAGCCTGTGTCTGCCCATCAGGGGCACAGAAACTAACAGGTCCCTTTGTCCCCCCCCCCCCAGCTCTAGCCAGTCCCTGCTGGGGTTCATGTTGTAGCACAGATCCCATAGGCACATGGGGAGGGGGGGGACAGAAGACCTCCCCCCCCACCCTCTCCCCTCTGCCCATGTCCCAGTGGTGGTGGAACTAGGTGGGCTGCGGGTGCTTGAAGTAGTAATAACAAACACCAAAGACCTGGTTTCCATGATTTGCACTGTCAGCACCCCCACTATAAAAATTGTTCCAGCACCCTTGGGCAGTCCCCGTGTCCAGGGAACAGAACCTCTAGGAGGTGCGACCCCAGTGGGGCAGGACCAGGGCTGAGGGCTGGGTTCAGAGGCTTTGTTGGCCGGGGTGTTGGATGTTGGATTCACAAACTCAGGCCCTCCCCCCGGCCCCCCCAATCCCATCTCCCCAGATCCAGCTTGTCCTACTGATGGCACCAGATCCAAGCCCATGTAGACAAATGTGCGGTGGTGGAGGGAAGCCAGGAAATGGGAAAGCACCCAGCTCAGCCCCACACTCCTCCAGGCCTGCCCCCACCAGCTCCAGGCCTATTCCCGAGGCCTGCCCCTGGACCCATCTCCCAAGCTGACCCCTTCTTCTTCTTTGGGTCTATCCCCCAGGCTGGGCCCCTACTCCCCATGGGCCTCTCTCCAGGGTTTGGGTGGCTGAGCGAGATCAGAGTGCTGGGAGAACCCCAGGGCAGCAGCCCCATTCTCCGGCACCCAGTCCTACATCTCCCCCCTGCAGCTGGCAAGGGAGCACCAGGCCCCAAAGGGTTAATGCCAAGCTGAGCACCTCACCCAAAAATGTCACCCAACGTGTTTCCCTGCAGGGAGGTGCCGCTTCCTGTGAGGAACTGTGAGAAAAAGCAACTTTGTGGTGTAAGGCACAGGATGGGTCAAGGATGCCTGGGTTCTAGCCTCAGCTCTGAGGGGGTTGGAGGCTAGTAGTTAGAACAAGGGAGGCTGGGAGCCAGAGTTCTTGGGTTCTAGCCCAGCTCTGGAAGGGAAATGATGGGGTCCCGTGGTGCCCAGCCCAGCCAAGTGTGCCCAGCCCCTCCCTGTCTGGTGCTTGGCCTGCCCAACTCCTGGCTTTCCTGATCAGCATCTTGCCAGGCTTCCCCCCCCCACACACACACACACAGTTGCCCTCCCTCTCTGGCTGGGGCTGGGCTGTCAGGCGGGCGCCTGGCGGGGAGCTGTAAATGCCATTGAGAAAGCAGCTTTGTGTTTGGCTGGGGCTGCAGCTCCCTAGGGACAAAGCAGGGCCTGTCCAGGGCTGGGGGTGTGGGGCAGTGGGGGTGGATGTCATCAGCCTATCATGCTGCAGTCTGCTCAGAGAGCTGCCCCAAGTGTGTGTGTGTGTGGGGGGGTACCCTCTGGGGCAGGATCCCATTCCCTCTAGCCCTGCACAGGGCCCCCAGCCCTTTTCATCCTGGGCTTCCTGTTCCTCCTCAATCCTCCATGTGGGGACTCATCCGCTGGGGCTGGCCTGGGTAGAAGTAGGGCTCTGGTCCTCGCCCCATGCAGCAGGGGCTGTCGGGGTGGGGAGTGGCCCCAGTGAGCAGGCAGTGTCCAGCCCCTTCTCCCTGGCGTCAGCTTCCCCGTCTCTCGGGATTGGGTGTTAAGGGTCTTCGGGGCTCCATTCCATGTGAGGAGGTTAGAGGAGGGGGGTTGGGAGCCAGGACTTCTGGGTTCTGTCCCTGCTCTGGGAGGGGAGTGGGGTCTAGTGATTAGAGCAGGGGCTTGTAAGTCAGGACTCCTGGGTTCTATCCCCAGCTCTGGGAATTGCATGGGGTCTAGCGAGTTAGAGCAGCAGGGGGCTGTGGGTCAGGACTCCTGGGTTCTGTCCCCACTCTGGGAGGGGCATTGGGTCTAGTGATTAGAGCAGGGGACCTGGTTTGGGGGGCAGGAACCTGCCCAAGTGGCTGGAGCTAACGATTCTGATGCTGCCCCTGCTAGATGAGACCATCTCAGCCCTGCGCCCCGACCGGTTGGCCAGCCTGGAGCTCCGGCTGCAGAGCCAGGAGGAGGAGCTGACACTGGTGAAATCGGCACTGGCTGATGCGCTGCGGAGACTCAGCCTCTACGACCAGCAGATCCCACTCCTCACACAGCAGCTACTGTCAGGTGGGACACACAGGAACTGGGATAGGAGTCTAGCAGGAGGCGCTGCAGGGAGCAGGGCAGGAGCGCTGGCTGTGGGCAGAGCTCTGGGTTATTCCAGCCCCAGGCTCTCCCAGAAGAGGGCGCTGTAGGGCCCAGGGCAGGAGCAGTCAGGGCACTGTGGAGGGCAGCGTTAGTGCCATCTGGGGAGTTGGGAGTTTCCCTTGGGGCTGATATCTCTCTGTCATTTCCCTGCAGCGAATGATGCTGTCCCGGACACCCGGCTGTTCCTGGATCCTTCGCTGGGCCATGGGACATCCTGGATCCCACTGACCGCCAGCTGCAGGTATCACCCAGGCTGTGCCCCCACCCTGGCGCAGGGACCCTAGGGACTTCTGGACCAGGGACAGGGAGGGGGCCGGGGCCAGAGCCAGGGCCATGAGGCAGGCATGACCCTGAGGTTCAGGATCGGTACTGAGGGGGGAGGGAGTGCCAGGTTCTGGGGAGGGGACCCCAGGGCAAGCCCCCCCCGATGGGAGTGAAGAGGGAATGCAGGGCAGTGGGGGTGTCTTTGGGGAGACAGTAGGCAGAGGCCATGGGGTCAGGTCTGGGGAACTGGAGGGTAAGAGGTTTTGGGGAGGGCAGTGTGGTCAGGTTGAGGGGGGTGAGGTGGGCACTTGAGGGGCCTCCCACGCCATGGGGCGTTCTCTCAGCCCATGCTGTGGTGCTTTGGTTCACAGCCCAGTGCTCGCATCGGGAGTCGTGTGCCATGAGGAGTTGGGTGCAGGGCGCCCACCGGGAGCCCCCATCAGCACCGGGACCCAGACTGATGAGTCGGCCTTGTTGGGCGTGAAGTGGGGCTGGAGCTCTCCAGGGATCGGGCTTGAGTCAGAAGAGCCAAATGCCCTGGGGATGCCTCACAGTCCACTAGGCCTGCCCCAGCCAGCCTCAGCCCCTGACATACTGGGAGCAGGGCCCCCCCAGGACTCCTCCGAGCCTCCCCATGACTGTGAAGCAGCCGCCCCACTCCAGGGCAGTGCAAATGGCAGCCAGCCCCCTGAGAGTCAGCTCCACAGGGAGGAGATGCTATCCCCGGAGCCCCCATCCGAGGGGAGCAGCAGCAGCAGCGCCGCAGCCTCCCCGGTGCCAGCGGTCCATGCCCTGAAAGGCACCAGGAAAGAGCTGTGAGTGGGGCACGGAGGGGGCACCCGGACACCTGGGCTCGAGTGTCAGCTCTCGGAGGGGAGTGGGATCTAGTGGTTAGAACAGATGTGTGGGAGCCAGGGCTCTGAATGGGGATTGGGGTCTAGTAGGTGAGTGTGTGTTTACAGGGGCCAGAAGGTGGGGGGGGGGAAGGAAGCTGTCTGGGAACCAGGATTCCTGGGCTCTGTTTCCAGTTGATATGTCCAGCCGCATCCCCCAGTGCAGCCTGAACTATGGGGCTGGTAAAATCAGATTCTGTCTGTGTCTTAGGCCCCCCACACGGGGGGAGCTGGGGTGGGGAGATCCTCATTGGGAATCGCTGAACGAAGGGCCCCATTCTCCCCTTTGCCGGAGATGGGGCGTGGGTGGATTGATGTGGGAAAAGGGAGTTCATGTGCGGGTGCCCTGGCCTTGGGGAGCTGGGGGATGGCTCATGCTGACCCCCACCCAGTGCATGTAGTTAACCTGACTGCTCCCTCTCCCACCAGCCTGCGCAGGAACAGCTCCTCCGACAAGCCCGACAAGGCCAAGGCCCGGCAGCGCCTTAGCAAGAAGGCAGCATCCTCCGCCAACCTGCTCACACGCTCCAGCAGCCTGGAGAAGTAGGGACACTCCAACACCCCCCCGAACCAGTGCCCCTTGCTGGGAACAGCCCCCACTCCCTGCGGCGATTCCTGCTGGGAACGGCCCGCACCATGCACACCCTGCCCCCCACAGCGATCCCTGCTGGGAATGGCCCCCACCACGCACATCCTGCCCCCCGCAGCGATCCCTGCTGGGAACGGCCCCCACCACGCACATCCTGCCCCCCGCAGCGATCCCTGCTGGGAACGGCCCGCACCATGCACACCCGGCCCCCCCGCAGCGATCCCTGCTGGGAACGGCCCCCACCACGCACATCCTGCCCCCCCGCAGCGATCCCTGCTGGGAACGGCCCCCACCACGCACACCCTGCCGCCCCGCAGCGATCCCTGCTGGGAATGGCCCCCACCACGCACACCCTGCCCCCCGCTACGATGCCTTCTGGAACACGCCCTCCCCACCCCCACACACACTCTGCTGCATAGAGCTCCCCCTGCTCTGCTCCCCACAGTTAGAGCCAGAGCCCACTCCCTACAGCCCCCCCCGCTGATGCTCTGCTTTTCCCTTCTAGCCGGATGAAGGACCCTAACCTGAGCCCAGGTGAGCTGTGGGGAAGCTGAGTGGTGATCAGTGCCCAGGGGGTGTCATTCCACTGGTGCCAGTGCCCTGGGCAGTGTGGGGAGGGCAAGTGTGGAGGGAATTCAGCCCCTTGCCCTGGTCCTTTGTCCTGCCACACATGGCCCCAAATCTCTTGACGCTCCCTGTTTCCTTGCAGGGCCCTTGGGGTCTCGGCGTGGAACCTACAACCTTGGTGAGGCTGCTGGGGCAGGCATTGGAGGCTGTCCTGGGTGGCTGGAGCCACAGGGGGATGGGACTCAAAGCATGTTTTTGATGGGGCTTGTGAGATGATGTACCCAGGGGCTGGGTGCCTGCGGGGGGGGAGGGGGCAGCCCAGGGGATGGTGTTGTAGGAGCTCGGGTGTGTGGGACTGGTGCACGGGATGGAGTGTGGGGGGGTTGGGTGGAGCCTGGGGGGTGGGACGGCCTGGGAGTGTGGCGCTTTTGGGGGATGGGGTGGGTGGAGGTGGCAGGGGGCTGGATGTGGTGGGCATGGGCAGGCTGCATGGGATGAGCCTGGGGGGTGGTGCTGGCTGTGACCTGTCTCCCTCCCACCCCCGCTATCCCCCAGAGGGCCTCTCGATCAAGATGTTCCTGCGGGGCCGGCCCATCACCATGTACATCCCATCGGGCATCTCCCACTACGAGGAGCTGCGTGCGGAGCTGCCTCCTGAGCACCTGCAGCTCGACTGGGTGTATCCTTCAGCCGGGCAAAGCCCCCCTCCCACAGCCCGCACCTGCCCTGCCCCAGGCAGCACAGCTCCCCCTAGAGCACGATGTCCCCTGCTCCCTCCAGAGAGCGCTGTGCTGCCCCCACCCCCAGGGTGCGCTGTGTCCCCCCTCCAAAGGGCGCTGTGCTCCTGGCCTCCCCGCCCCCACAGGGTGCACTGTGTCCCGCTGTTTCCCCAGCCCTGGGGCTGGCTGGCGGCCCCCTCGCTCCCCTCTGTGCTCCTTGACGGGCCCGCCCAGCTATGGGTACCGCGGCCGGGACAGCCGCTCCAATCTCTACGTCCTGGCCTCAGGGGAGCTGGTTTACTTCATCGCCTGCGTGGTGGTGCTGTACCACATCCAGGGCCGCAGCCAGCGGCACTACCTGCGCCACACCGACTGCGTGCGATGGTGAGCGCCCGGGGGCCGCGCCGGGGGCGGGTTGTGGACCGATGGCCAGGGCCTGGGGGGCGCTGACTGCGGGGGATGGGGAGCGCCCGGGGCCGCGCCAGGGGCGGGTTGTGGACCGATGGCCAGGGCCTGGGGGGCGCTGACTGCGGGAGATGGGGAGCGCCCGGGGCAGCGCCGGGGGCGGGTTGTGGACCGATGGCCAGGGCCTGGGGGGCGCTGACTGCGGGAGATGGGGAGCGCCCGGGGCAGCGCCGGGGGCGGGTTGTGGACCGAGGGCCAGGGCCTGGGGGGCGCTGACTGCGGGAGATGGGGAGCGCCCGGGGCAGCGCCGGGGGGCGGGTTGTGGACCGATGGCCAGGGCCTGGGGGGCGCTGACTGCGGGAGATGGGGAGCGCCCGGGGCAGCGCCGGGGGCGGGGTGTGGACCGAGGGCCAGGGCCTGGGGGGCGCTGACTGCGGGGGATGGGGAGCGCCCGGGGCAGCGCCGGGGGCGGGTTGTGGACCGATGGCCAGGGCCTGGGGGGCGCTGACTGCGTGCGATGGTGAGCGCCCGGGGCAGCGCCGGGGGCGGGTTGTGGACCGAGGGCCAGGGCCTGGGGGGCGCTGACTGCGGGCGATGGTGAGCGCCCGGGGCAGCGCCGGGGGCGGGTTGTGGACCGAGGGCCAGGGCCTGGGGGGCGCTGACTGCGGGAGATGGTGAGCACCCGGGGCAGCGCCGGGGGCGGGTTGTGGACCGAGGGCCAGGGCCTGGGGGGGCGCTGACTGCGTGCGATGGGGAGCACCCGGGGCAGCGCCGGGGGGCGGGTTGTGGACCGAGGGCCAGGGCCTGGGGGGGCGCTGACTGCGTGCGATGGTGAGCGCCCGGGGCAGCGCCGGGGGCGGGTTGTGGACCGAGGGCCAGGGCCTGGGGGGCGCTGACTGCGGGAGATGGGGAGCGCCCGGGGCAGCGCCGGGGGCGGGTTGTGGACCGAGGGCCAGGGCCTGGGGGGCGCTGACTGCGGGAGATGGGGAGCGCCCGGGGCAGCGCCGGGGGCGGGTTGTGGACCGATGGCCAGGGCCTGGGGGGCGCTGACTGCGTGCGATGGTGAGCGCCCGGGGCAGCGCCGGGGGCGGGGTGTGGACCGAGGGCCAGGGCCTGGGGGGCGCTGACTGCGTGCGATGGGGAGCGCCCGGGGCAGCGCCGGGGGGCGGGTTGTGGACCGAGGGCCAGGGCCTGGGGGGCGCTGACTGCGGGAGATGGAGAACGCCCGGGGCAGCGCCGGGGGGCAGGTTGTGGACCGATGGCCAGAGCCTGGGGGGCGCTGACTGCGGGGGATGGGGAGCGCCCGGGGCAGCGCCGGGGGCGGGTTGTGGACCGATGGCCAGGGCCTGGGGGGCGCTGACTGCGTGCGATGGTGAGCGCCCGGGGCAGCGCCGGGGGCGGGTTGTGGACCGATGGCCAGGGCCTGGGGGGCGCTGACTGCGGGGGATGGTGAGCGCCCGGGGCAGCGCCGGGGGCGGGTTGTGGACCGAGGGCCAGGGCCTGGGGGGCGCTGACTGCGTGCGATGGTGAGCGCCCGGGGCAGCGCCGGGGGCGGGTTGTGGACCGAGGGCCAGGGCCTGGGGGGCGCTGACTGCGGGAGATGGAGAACGCCCGGGGCAGCGCCGGGGGCGGGGTGTGGACCGATGGCCAGGGCCTGGGGGGCGCTGACTGCGTGCGATGGTGAGCGCCCGGGGCAGCGCCGGGGGCGGGGTGTGGACCGAGTGCCAGGGCCTGGGGGGCGCTGACTGCGTGCGATGGGGAGCACCCGGGGCAGCGCCGGGGGCGGGTTGTGGACCGAGGGCCAGGGCCTGGGGGGCGCTGACTGCGTGCGATGGGGAGCACCCGGGGCAGCGCCGGGGGGCGGGTTGTGGACCGATGGCCAGGGCCTGGGGGGCGCTGACTGCGGGAGATGGTGAGCGCCCGGGGCAGCGCCGGGGGCGGGTTGTGGACCGAGGGCCAGGGCCTGGGGGGCGCCTACTGCGGGAGATGGGGAGCGCCCGGGGCAGCGCCGGGGGGCGGGTTGTGGACCGATGGCCAGGGCCTGGGGGGCGCTGACTGCGTGCGATGGTGAGCGCCCGGGGCAGCGCCGGGGGCGGGTTGTGGACCGATGGCCAGAGCCTGGGGGGCGCTGACTGCGTGTGATGGGGAGCGCTCGGGGCAGCACCGGGGGCGGGTTGTGGACCGATGGCCAGGGCCTGGGGGGCGCTGACTGCGGGGGATGGTGAGCGCCCGGGGCAGCGTGCCGGGGGGGCGGGTTGTGGACCGAGGGCCAGGGCCTGGGGGGCGCTGACTGCGGGAGATGGTGAGTGCCTGGGGCAGCACCGGGGGCGGGTTCTGGACCGAGGGCCAGGGCCTGGGGGGCGCTGACTGCGGGGGATGGTGAGCGCCCGGGGCAGCGTGCCGGGGGGTGGGTTGTGGACCGAGGGCCAGGGCCTGGGGGGCGCTGACTGCGGGGGATGGTGAGCGCCCGGGGCAGCGTGCCGGGGGGCGGGTTGTGGACCGAGGGCCAGGGCCTGGGGGGCGCTGACTTCGGGGGATGGTGAGCGCCCGGGGCAGCGTGCCGGGGGGCGGGTTGTGGACCGAGGGCCAGGGCCTGGGGGGCACTGACTGCGGGGGATGGTGAGCGCCCGGGGGGCGGGTTGTGGACCGAGGGCCAGGGCCTGGAGGGCGCTGACTGCGGGGGATGGTGAGCGTCCAGGGCAGCGTGCCGGGGGGCGGGTTGTGGACCGAGGGCCAGGGCCTGGGGGGCGCTGACTGCGTGCGATGGTGAGCGCCCGGGGCAGCGCCGGGGGCAGGTTGTGGATCGATGGCCAGGGCCTGGGGGGCGCCTACTGCGGGGGATGGGGAGTACGTTGGGGCACAGAGCGGCTGGGGAGCACCGACTATGTCGGAGGGAGCGTACGTGGGGGAACGGACTGAAGTGGAGACCTAGGCGAGGGCACAGGGGTCGCCCACTGCGGCAAGGGCACGGGGGGGGGGGGTCCCGGGCCGGTCTCTCCACCCTGGCTGTGGCCCCTGAGTTTTTGAGCCAATAACCGCCTCCCCCCATCTCTCCCCTGCAGCCTGGCTGTGCATCCCGACAGAGTGCGTGTGGCCACAGGGCAGACTGCTGGCGTGGACAAGGATGGCAAGGTACCCACCAAGGGGGGACAGATCCTGCAGGGCTGTCCCAGAGTGGGATTTAGGGGAGTCCCACTGAGCCAGCTTCCTGGAGAGCCGGGTGAGAAACCCTGCCACGCCCTGGGCTCTGGCCCCGCAGGGTGGGGAGAGCAGGGGTCTCAGTGCAGGAGGCCAGACTTACCACAGGGTCCCTGTCCACGAGGCCCTGCCTCCTGGGACCTGCCCCCCAAGTCCCTGACACCCCCCACCTCCTGTGTCTGTCCTGACCCGTCTCCTCTCTTGCAGCCCCTGCAGCCCTTCGTTCACATCTGGGACTCCTCCACGCTGCTCACCCTGCAGCAGATTGGCCTGGGGAGCTTTGAGCGAGGCGTTGGCTCCCTTGCCTTCTCCACTGCTGTGAGTCCAAGTGCTAGCCCTGCCCCCGCTCGGTTCCCTGTCTCACGTCTCCCGTCACCCTGCCCTCCCTTTCTCCACCCCCAACTCAGATCCCTGCCCCACACTCTCCCATTGCCCCACCTCAGCTTGGATCCTTCCTTGCCCCCTTGGGCTCTTGGGGGGCAGGACTCCCTCAGGACAGCCTGACAGGAGGTGAACCCAGCTGGAGTGCCCCCAATTCCCCCTCCCCTCCCAGTCCTTGTCAGCCCTGGCTGTGCTGGGGGCCTGGGCTGTGCAGTCGTGGTGGGGAGGGGGAATTGGGGGGGGAATTTGGAGGGGGTGGGGAGGGAATTTGTGTCCCCTATCCAGACCCCCCACATCCCTTTGCATGTTCCCTACGCCCCTGTGTCTGCATATTCCATTCTTGAGGAGCCCCCATTGGCAACTGTCCTTCCCGGCTGCCATCTGCAGGACCAGGGGGCCTATCTGTGCGTGGTGGACGACTCCAACGAACACATGCTGTCAGTATGGGACTGTGCCCGTGGCACCAAGCAGGCCGAGATCAAGGTGAGCCAGGGGGCAGACCCAAGGCTGCATAGCATTGCAGGGGTGGGGGGACCACAAGGAACAGAACCCAGGAGTCCTGACTCCAAGCCCCCATCCCTGCTCTCAGCCACTAGCTCCTACTCCCCTCCCAGAGCTGGGAAGAGAAACCAGGCGTCCGGGCTGCAGCCCCCGCTCTCCTTCACTGGGTGACGCTGCAGTGCTGCTCCTGCTTTTTGGGTGCTGTCTCCATGGCAACCTGTACATATTTGGGGAGCTGAGGTCATTGTGCTTCCCCCCCACCACCACGCAGGGACCCTGGGCTGGGCCAAGGGTCTGAGTCTGGGCTGTGCATCGATCTCCCTTCCCTGGGGATGGAGCTGGCCGCAGGAGGAGGACTCCCCTGGGGTAGAGGTGCCACCCAAAACTCAGCAAGGGACCCCCCCAGCCCATGGGCGTCCCCCTGCCCCTGGTGCCATCCACTGGTGGGAGAGGAGCAATGAGGGGTCTCCCCATCCCCACCCTTGGGGACCCCACACAGAATCCTGCTGGGCACCCACAATCCCCACATGTCCCTGTCCCTCCAGTTGCCCCCTGTCCTGTCATGCCTCTTCTCTCCCCTCTCCAGAGCACCAACGAGTCCGTGTTCACGGTGGAGTTCAACCCCCAGGACAGTAGCAACTTCATCACCAGTGGGAAATCCCACGTCTACTTCTGGACCTGGAGTGGCAGCACCCTGAGCAAGAAGCAGGGCATCTTCGGGGTGAGGGGCTGGGGGCTGGCTGGAGGGGGCAGTTCTCAGCCAGGTCAGGGGCCTGTGCTGAACCTGGCTGGGGAAGGACTCTGGGCTCAGCCTGTGAGGGGTTGAGCCTGGCTGCCCTGAGAGCACCCCCCTCAATTCACTTCTCTCCCCCCACATTTCTAGAAGTACAAGAAGCCCAAGTTCATCCAGTGCTTTCTGTTTGATGCCAATGGGGATGTGCTGACGGGGGACTCAGAGGGGAATATCCTGACCTGGGCGCGCACGGCCGCCGACATCCGCACACTGGGCAAGGGCGCCAAAGGTATTGGGGAGATGGGGGGGGCTGCAGCTGCACAGACCCCTGGACTGGGGGGACACCTGCACAGACCCCTGGGCTGGAGAGCAGGGACCCCTGGACTGGGGGGAGGCCTGCACAGACCCCTGGGCTTGGGGGCAGGGATCCCTGGGCTGGGGGGAGGCCTGCACAGACCCCTGGGCTTGGGGGCAGGGATCCCTGGGCTTGGGGGAGGCCTGCAGGGATCCCTGGGCTGGGGGGAGGCCTGCACGGATCCCTGGGCTTGGAGGCCGGGACCCCTGGGCTGGGGGGAGGCCTGCACAGACCCCTGGGCTGGGGGGGGTGAGAGTGGAGGGGACCTGGAGTGGAGGGATGCAGGGATCCCCCTGGGCTGGGAGGGGTCGGGGGGAGAGGGCCCAGCAATGACCCCACCACCCCATTGCAGAGACCTACCAGATCGGGCATCAGACCCGGGCACACGAAGGGAGCATCTTCTCGCTCTGCTTGCGGCGCGACGGCTCAGTGCTGAGTGGGGGTGGGAAGGACCGGCGCCTTGTGCACTGGAGCCCCAGCCTTGCCCTGCTTCAGGAGGTGGAGGTGAGGGGGGAGTCCGATGGGCTCAGATCCAAAGCAGGAACAGGGCAGTGGTCCTTGGGGTGGCATCTGCATGGGACTGGGGTGAGGGTGAGCATGGGGGATCCACAGAGGATTGTAGGAGGCAGGGATGGGGTCAGAATCTGCTAGTGTTGGAGGGGGGATGGGCAGGGGGATCTGTGGGGAGGGTTGGGGTGTATGCAGGCGTTGGGCAAGGGGATCTGCGTTTGGACATGGAGATGGATGGGGATTTGCCTGCAGGATCTGTTGGCAGAGCAGCAGGGGAGGAGTTTGGGGGTCGGAGAGGGGTCTGTAGTGGTGGGGGGGTGGGTGTCACGAAGTCACCGGGCAATGCTCTGGAACTATTTCATATGAAGCCATCCAGGACTCTGGGGAAGCCTCCTTTCTCTGAGCAGACTGTCTCCAGGGCAAGAAGCTTACACAACTTCCACCTTCCTGGGTCTGACCTCAGAGCATTTAGCTTCCCCTTCCACACCATGCGCTTCCCGCAGCAATTTTGCACAGGTGGGGCTCCTGAGGAAGCCAGAGGGCCCTGCACCCCAACTCCACTGTCAGATGGGACTCTCAGCCAGCCAGTAAAACGGAAGGTTTATTAGTTGACAGGAACACAGAATTTGTTAGCAGAGAAACCAGTGACTTTCAGACAAGTCCAACTTGGGAAGTCTTGGACCAGAAGCCCTAGACTCCCCCCCTTCCAGTCCCCCCAAGCAGACTGCCAGCTTCCAGCAACCTGACCTCAGACACGCCCATTGGTCCTCCTCCTCTTTGTCTCACTTCCTGGGCAGTCACCTGGTTGCATCCCCCTCCTGGGTCTCCGGTTATGAAGGGCACTGGTTATATGTGCAGGCAGCTGGAGCAGCCTCACCTGCCCCAGAGGTCTCAGCCAGAGTCACACACCCCTATTCCCACCACCGAGGTATTGGTGCAGCACACAGGGAAACTGAGGCACACACAGTATTCATGCAAAACAGTAAAACTCACATACAACATAACAAGGGAAAATCTCCACTTTCTGACAGTGGGCAGGAAGTGTTTGAGGGGTCAGTGAGGGGGCTGTAGTGGGTGCGGGTGGGGATCTGCAGAGGTGGGCCGGGGGTGTCTGGAGGGTTGGTGAGGGGGCTGCAGGAGCTGGGGATCTGTGGGGGGCATGGTTGGAAAACTATAGAAGTCATGGGTAGGAGCTCAGGATCTGCCGGAGGCGTGTCCGGGGTGCAGCAGGAGGCTGTGGGTGGGAGGAGGGGGGATCTGCCGGAGGGGAAGAGGTCTGTAGGAGTCATGGGTGGGGATCAGGATCTGCAGTGAGCATGTGGGGGGATCTGTGGCTCCTGCTGTCCCCACCCTGCTCAGTCAGCCCCTTGTGCCCCCCAGATCCCGGAGCAGTTTGGGGCTGTGCGCACCATTGTCGAGGGCCCCGGGGCTGAGCTGCTGGTTGGGACTACGCGCAACGCGCTGCTCAGGGGCAGTCTGGCTGCTGGCTTCACCCCCATTATCCAGGTGAGCGGGGAGCTGGGGAGCCTTGGAGCTACAGAGACTGAGGGGCTGTGGGAGGTCTTGGGAAAGGGAGGGGATATGGGGAGGAGTATGGGGGTGCAGCAGGGTGGGGGGTGCTTGGGAAAGCAGGGGGCCCTCTGGAGTGGCAAGGGGGACAGATGGGTTGGGGACTGGGGAGCAGTGGGGGGGAGGGAGAGATGGGATTGAGGTCATGGACAGCAGCGTACAGCAGGGTGAGCTAGGTCCCCGCCTGTCCCCCTCAGGCTTTCCTTGGTTTCAGGGTCACACGGACGAGCTGTGGGGTTTGGCCACCCACCCCTCACGGAGCCTCTTCCTCACCTGCGGGCATGACAGGCAGGTCTGCATGTGGGACAGCGGGGAGCACACGGCGGCCTGGAGCCTCACCCTGGAGGTACCGCCCTGGGGGGGAATGGGGGGGGGTTCACGGCAGCCTGGAGCCTCACCCTGAAGGTACCATCCTGAGGGGGATGGGGAATGCAGTGGGCTGGATCCTCCCCTTGGAGGTACCGCCCCAGGGGGGATGGGGAACGCAGTGGGCTGGAGCCTCCCCCTGGAGTTACCACCCTGGTGGGGATGGGGGTTGCAATGGGCTGGAGCCTCACCTTGGAGGTACTGCCTGAGGAGGTGGGGTGGGGTGGGGTGGGGTGGGTAGGAGGAGGGTCAAGGTCCTTACAGGGTGTCTCTCCCCTGCAGGAGACCGGGCTCTGCGCTGATTTCCACCCCAGTGGCCGGGTGGTGGCTGTAGGACTCAACACTGGACGGTAACTCTCTCTCCACCCCCCCCCCATTGCCCCCATTCTGGCCCCTCAGGGGGTGCTGGGGAAGCTCTTCCCACCCCACTGGAGTCACACCCAAAGGGGTTGAGGGGCTACTGGTGGCCCTGCAAGCAGGACCCTGAGATTTGGGGCTGTGACCCCCACTCCCTGAATCTGGCCCCCTGGGGTTAAGGGTTTGCCCCCAGGGTCGGAAACCCCCCCTCTGTTGCCCCTTCTCCCCGGGGCGGGGTTCTCTCTCTGTGTCTGCACATCCGGTGCCACGGGAGCTCTGACCCCCTCCTGTGTCCCCCCAGGTGGCTGGTGCTGGACACAGAGACACGGCAGGTGCTGTCAGGGGGCTCAGACGGGAACGAGCAGCTCTCAGTGGTGCGCTATTCACCAGGTCAGACCCCCCTCCCTTCCCCTGCAGGCCCCATTCCCACCAGGTTTCTCCCCCACTACAGCTCTGGCTCCCTCCGTCCCTCACCGCTCCATGGCCCCATTCCCACCCCATCTTCCCCACGTTGTAGAGACAGCAAGTTCTTCCCATTCTCCCCATCCCCCATGGCTCTGTTTCCACCACCTCCTCTGCCCCCCTTTTGCAGCTGCCCCCCACGTGGCCCCTTCCCACCTCTCTTTTCTCCCCCTTGCAGACGGTGAGTTCCTGGCCATCGGCTCCCACGACAACTTCATCTACATCTACAGCGTGGGGGAGGGGGAACGCAAGTACAGCCGTTTCGGCCGCTGCACGGTGAGGGGGGGCCAAGGAGAGAGGGCTGCCAGGAGGAGGCTGGGGAGGATGGGGCTACTGGGATGGTGGAGGAGGTCACTGGACCAAAGGTGGAGGAGGGAAGGGGAGAGGGTCTCTGGGAGATGAGGGGCGGGTCCTGGGAGCGAGGGGGGTGTATGATTTCAGGCCCCTGGATTGTGCCCCCTTGAGAGATGCCTGAGGCTGGGCTGGGGGGATCTTTGAGTAACTGGCTTTGATGCCCCTGTTCCTCCCCCTCCGCCCAGGGACACTCCAGCTTCATCACCCACCTGGACTGGTCCAAGGACAGCAAGTTCATCATGTCCAACTCGGGAGACTATGAGATCCTCTACTGTGAGTGCCGGGAATGGGGGTGCTCAGGAGCCCGTCACCCTGGTGCCTGGGCGTGAGTCGCCCTCATTGTGCATGGGCCTGTCCATAAGCTTCCGTCATGGGTGGAGGTGGCTCTGGTGACCTGGGACAAGTGTGTGTGTCGTTCCTTGAGTACCTGTGGCTGGGAGCCGTGCCCTCATGTGGCAGTGCCTGTTTCTGCAGTGGGACCCTAACCCCGCGTGTCTCTCCCCGGTTTGCAGGGGATGTGGCTGGCGGCTGCAAGCTGTTGAGGAATCGCTTTGAGAGCCGCGACCGGGAGTGGGCGTCGTACACCTGCGTGCTGGGCTTCCACGTTTTTGGTGAGGGTTGGGGCCCATGGGATGTGGGGGGAGAGGGCGAGCGTCGGGGTACAAAGGGTCCCTGGGAGAAGGGAGAGAGAAGAGTGTAGCTGGGGGGAAAGCGGTCCCAGGGGCTCTGAGAGCCATGGTCAGGAAGGAGCACTAGCATGTCATAGAAGCAATCATAGAATATCAGGGTTGGAAGGGACCTCAGGAGGTCATCTAGTCCAACCCCCTGCTCAAAGCAGGACCAATCCTCAATTAAATCATCCCAGCCAGGGCTTTGTCAAGCCTGACCTTAAAAACTTCTAAGGAAGGAGATTCCACCACCTCCCTAGGTAACGCCTTCCAGTGTTTCACCACCCTCCTAGTGAAAAAGTTTTTCCTAATATCCAACCTAAATCTCCCCCACTGCAACTTGAGACCATTACTCCTTGTTCTGTCATCTGCTACCACTGAGAACAGTCTAGATCCATCCTCTTTGGAACCCCCTTTCAGGTAGTTGAAAGCAGTTATCAAATCCCACCTCATTCTTCTCTTCCGCAGACTAAACATCCCCAGTTCCCTCAGCCTCTCCTCATAACTCATGTGTTCCAGTCCCCTAATCATTTTTGTTGCCCTTTGTTGGACTCTTTCCAATTTTTCCACATCCTTCTTGTAGTGTGGGGCCCAAAACTGGACACAGTACTTCAGATGAAGCCTCACCAGTGTCGAATAGCGGGGAACAATCATGTCCCTCGATCTGCTGGCAATGCCCCTACTTATACATCCCAAAATGCCATTGGCCTTTTTGGCAACAAGGGCACACTGCTGACTCATATCCAGCTTCTCGTCCACTGTAACCCCTAGGTCCTTTTCTGCAGAACTGCTGCTTAGCGATTCGGCCCCTAGTCTGTAGCGGTGCATTGGATTCTTCCGTCCTAAGTGCAGGACTCTGCACTTGTCCTTGTTGAACCTCATCAGATTTCTTTTGGCCCAATCCTCCAATTTGTCTAGGTCCCTCCGTATCCTATCCCTACCCTCCAGCGTATCTACCTCTCCTCCCAGTTTAGTGTCATCTGCAGACTTGCTGAGGGTGCAATCCACACCATCCCCCAGATCATTTATGAAGATATTGAACAAAACCGGCCCCAGGACCAACCCCTGGGGCACTCCACTTGATACCGGCTGCCAACTAGACATGGAGCCATTGATCACTACCCGTTGAGCCCGACAATCTAGCCAGCTTTCTATCCACCTTATAGTCCATTCATCCAGCCCATACGTCTTTAACTTGCTGTCGTGTCTCTCCCATGCAGGTGTGTGGCCGGACGGCTCGGATGGCACAGACATCAACTCCCTGTGCCGCTCCCACAACGAGCGTGTAGTCGCTGTGGCAGATGACTTCTGCAAGGTGCATCTGTTCCAGTACCCCTGTGCCAGGGCCAAGGTGAGACTGGTAGGGATTGGGGGGTTAACCCTGTGCCAGGGCCAAGCTGAGACTGGCAGGGATGGGGGGTTAACCCCTGTGCCAGGACTGAAGTGAGACTGGCAGGGAAGGGGAGTTAAACCTGTGCCAGGGCCAAAATGAGACTGGTGGGGTGGGATTAACCCCTGACCCCAGGGCCGAGGTGAGAGGAGGCATGAAGGGGGTAGGGTGGAAGATTAACTAGGGATTTTGTCTGCCCCTTTTCCCATTGGCTGGGGACTGCCCTGATGGTTCGGGGTGTGGGGATGCCCAGGGGGTCTTGGGCAGGGAACTGGGGACTCTATGAGGGGACATCCCAGGGGATCAGGGAGTCTCTGTAGGATCTTGGGCAGGGGAATGGGGTATCTCTGGGGGTTCTGAGTGGGGTGGGGGGGGTCTCAACTGGGGTATCAGTGTGGTTCTGGGAGGTCCTGGGGTTAGTGGCAGAGCCCAAGGGCCTTGACCAGGGGGTTGGGGAACACTCTGGAGGTTCTGGGTGGGGTGGGAGACCATTGGCAGCGCCCACGCCTGACCCCACTCCCTTGTTCTCTCTTGCAGGCGCCCAGCCACGTGTATGGGGGCCACGGGAGCCACGTGACTAATGTGCGCTTCACGAATGATGACAGCCACCTGGTCTCACTGGGGGGCAAGGACACCAGCATCTTCCAGTGGCGGGTGCTGGGAGGCAGCCTCCCCCACAGCTGCTCGCTCTCCTCTGCCTCCCTCTCTTCCCAGGAGGCTGGGGGCTGCGCCTGAGCTGGAGACACTGCAGGGACCAAGCCTCATTGCCTGTGGGCCTGGACAGCCCTGGCACATGGATCCCAGCGAGCCAGGCCCAGCCAGAGGGTTCCCCCACCCCCTGGGACTAACGCGTGCTAATAATGCGACCTGCTTCATTAACACTGGGGGGCAGGCCTGGATTCTGCTCAGGGCCCAGCACAGGTCAGAGTGGTGGGGCAGGGCCGAGGGCCTGTTGGCAGCTCCCACCACCAGGGCCCAGGGGCTCAGCTGGGAGGGTGCTGGGATTGGGGCTCTTGCCTTGAAGTCCTCATTGCATGAGGGCTGGGGCCGGGGGGTGTCTGGCAGGGGAACTTATGGGGTTAGGGGAACCATGTGGGTGTTAATGGAGGCAGCCTATCTTTAGGGCTGGGGCTGTCCCTTATCTACCCTCACTCCGTTCCCAGAACATGTGTACGATGGGGCCTGTCCACCTGGGGACACTCTCTCCCTCCAGGGGCCTGAGGGCTGACCCCAATGCTGGGACCAAGCCTGGAGAAGCAGGACACTGCTCTCCCCGCTTCGTTTACATTCCCGGCTGCGCCAGAGCAGCAAGACGCTGAACACTGTGAGAGGCAGCAATAAAGCCTTGGCATCAGGGGCTGGGCTCCTGTCTCCTTCCTGTCAGGGTTGGGGAGTAGGCACACAGCAGCGGTACGGGGTGGGGGGCATAAGGCTGTGGGCAGGGGCCACAGCAGTGGGGTGGGGGAGAGGAAGGCATGCTAGGGGCAGCAGAGGGTGCGGCTAGCCTGCGTTAGGATGGTACAGTGCAGGGATCACTGTTAACACCGCCCTGAGGATGTGGGGGAGGGGGGAGCGTGCTGAGGCTTTGGTTCTAGAGTCGCGGGAGAGGGAAATAAGGGATTTAGCTCCCCAGGTCTAGTGAGATACAGAGAGAACATCTCTGCCTCTCTGCTGGGGCTCTGTCGTTCCTACATGGCAGGACACTGGAATTAGTGCAATGGTGCCCCACCCCAGAGGTGGCTGCATCTCACCTTTGGATGCAGGATCCCCCTGCAATCAGTGAATTCCTGAGTATAAGGGGTAAATTAGTGACTATTTTGGGCTGCACAGCTGTAAATTTGCATATGTACATGTATGCAAATAACTCTAATGCGGTTGAGGCTGCTGGGAATTGCCCCTTGTTCCAGGGGCAACCTTGCTGCAGAGCCCATCGAAGAGGAAAAGGTTAAAAACCCTGCGCTGGGGTCTCCCTCCGGAAAGGCCCGAGCGGGGAAGCCTCTGTCCGGAAATAGCCGAATGCTGCAGTCTCCGGATTTATCCGAAGGTCTCCGGCCATCAGGACCGGAATCACTGGCCGGAAGGAACGGGTCGCCGGGAGGCTGTCGTCGGCGCTGCCCGAAGCGTCTCCAGGTGTTTCCGGAAAGAGCCGAACATTTCCGGAGAGACCCGATTTCGTCCCGAAGCCGCCTCGGATATTTCCGAGCCTCCCCGATCCTTTCCCGGAGATCCCCGAAGCGTGGCCGGAGGCGCCCGAAGCCGCCTGGCCCCGGCCTTGCGTGAGGAGGAGGAGGCGGCGGCGGCGGCGGCGGCGCGGCGAAGCGGGAGGAGATGAAGAGCGGCCGGGAGCGGGGCTAGCGAGGGCCCGAGCGGAGCCGGACGGAAACCCCCCCCCTTTCCCCCATCGCGCGGCGGGGCCATGGCGGCCAATATGTACCGGGTGGGGGGTGAGTCTGGGGCCGGGGCTGAACTGGAGGGGGCCGGGGGGGGGCTGGGCGGTGAGTGCGGGGAGCCGCGGGGGGCTGAGGGAGCGGGGCGGAGCGGGGCGGTGCTGGGGCGCCCCCAGGAGGGTGGCGCTGCGGGGCAGTGGGTGGGCTGGAGGTGTCAGAGTGGGGGGAAGCGGAGCCGGACGGGGCGGCGTGTCCCCGGCACTAGCGGATTGGGGGGGCTGGGAGGTCCTGGCGGGGGTTATGGACGGTGGGGGGAGGATGCCTACCTAGTGCCCTAGAGGAAGAGGCTGTTCTCCCCCCACATGCTGCGCCCCTGTGTCGCGGAGGGAGCTGACCCATAGGGAACAGGCTGTGTGGGGGGTGGCAAGGAGCGGGTTTGTTATGTGGGGGTTGGGGGGTTGTTATACGGTGGGGGCGCTGTGGGTTAGGGAGGTGGTTTCATCAGGTATGGGGTGTTCACAGCCTCTGGAGGCCATGGGGCAGTTGGGGGGATCAGGTTGGGGGGGAAGTGGATAATGGGGGTAAAGGATGATGGGCTAGTTATGTGGGGGCAGGGGAGTCTGGTGTAGTGAGCTGGTGGCATGGTGTGAAGAAGTTCAGGGACTGTGGGGAAATAGGGCACTTGGGGTTCTGGCTGGTGGGTTGGGCTGGTTATTTGGGGATGAGGTCGGTTGTGGGGGGAGCTGGCAGATTATGGGGTGGAGGGAATCCTTGAGGGGGCAGCAAGTTTGGTTACATGGGGTAAGGGAATTCACCGGGTGTGGGGCCCATAGGGGGTCCAGGGCAGTGAGCTGGTTTATGGAGTACAGGACTTGGTAAACTGTGGGTATGGCTGTTGGGGGAGCAATTGGGGAATGGGGGTCAGTGAGGTGTTTATATGTGGTCAGGAGTTTTTTGGGGTGTACATGGAGCAGTTGACCAAGTGGGGTGTGAGGTGCTTGGAAGAAGAGTCTGGGGGGATCTTGTTGTGGGGAGGCCAGGGGGGCAGGTTATGTGTGGGGCAGTTTGGGGGCGTGGGTTGTGTAGGGTGGGTTTCGAGGGCTGGGTGAGGTGTATGTAGTTTTGGGGCTGTTGGGGGTGGATTATGGGCTATGGGAGGGGGAGGCCTGGTTGGGGGACGTTGTGTGTGGTAGTTTGGGGGTCTGGTTATGGGGGTGGTGTGTGGAGCAGTTGGGGAGTGGGTTGGGAGGTGGGGACAGTTGTGCAACATCTCATTTTAGAGCAGTTGGGGTTGGCTTGTGTGGAATCTGGTTGAGGAGGTCAGGGGGTTGGGGGATCTGATTTAGGGCACTTGCAGGGGCCGGGCTGCCCAGGAGACCTGTTCCCTGGTCCCTGCGTTTGAGCATGTGCTGAGGAGCCTGGGGGCATTGGTGCTGCACTTGAGGAGTGGCACTTTGGGGGAAGGGTCTCTCCTTCCTGATGGCTCTATTTATAATGTCTTCCCCTTGTGCTGACTCTGGGGTGTGTCTCACGAGGGGGGTCTGATCTCACACTGAGATCCTCTTGCTGTTGTACTACTTTGAGGGGTGGGGGTGGGGGGCTGTCTCCTCCTGTCCTTACAGCATTGTGCCTACACCAGTATCTGGCTGCTCCACTGCCTGGGCACTGTGGCTCAGCTACCTCCCGAGCCTGGTAAATGCTGCCCAGGCCTAGCTATTGCTGTTCCAGGCTGGAACCTATCACCAGGCACTGGCAATGCTGCCCTTAGACTGGGCCCTGTCCATGCAGATGTTTGGCAGGGGGTGCTGCCTGGTGCCTGGCTGGGAGTGGCGGGGGGGGGTCTGGGTGCTACAGAGGGTGGGGTAGGAACTTGGCCCCTGCTCTGGGATGCTGCAGCCTAGGCAATGTTGCCCATGTCGGCAAGTGGCTGCGGATGGGAGGAATGTGTTGGTGCCTGCTGCTGTACTGCCTGGTGAGGTGGAGACTGGGAGAGGAACTCCCCCTTTGGGGGCTGCCTCGCTACTGCTGTTTCAGGGCCTGGCTTAGGGTGGGGGCAGGAAACCCCATGGATACACAGGGTGCTTGGCAGGCGAGTATGAAACAGTTGGGGCAGTCTAGGTGAGGCAGCCCCATGGGGGAGGAGATGAATGCCCCATTGGGAGAAGGTGGCACTGGGGTGGAGACTGAAGGTGGTGTGCCCCCATGGGGACGGGTGGCTCGTTTGATGGCTCTGAGCGTTCAGCCTGTCCTTCCTGGGTGCCTGCCTGTTCTCCTGATTTCCCTCTGACGGCTTTGGTCTCAATTCTCTCTGCAGATTATGTCTATTTTGAGAATTCCTCCAGTAACCCCTACCTCGTCCGGCGCATCGAGGAGCTCAACAAGGTCAGCGGCCATGGGACCATACCCAGAGACACCCCCCACCCCATCTCCTGCACACACCCGTTAGGGCCACAGAACCATAGCCAGTACCTGTATGCTCACCCCCACCAGCTGTGCACCTGAGACCCACCCCCTCCACCTCCCTCGGGCTGCAGGACCAGAGCTAGACATCCGTACCCCCTCTCACACCAGAGAGCCACAGCCAGACCCCCTCCCTCACCACCTTCGGGGATTTGCAGCCATACCCTTCTCTACAGGAGGGACCCATTGGCCAGATTGCAAGGTTGCACCTGAGGGCACCGCAGCCTCTCTGAGCCTGCCATTTGTAAGTACAGGAGGGAAATGGGATCACCTGGCGGTTGCCTCGGTGCCCCATCTGGGAGGCTGCACTGAGTGCTGTGTCCAGGGCGTGGGAGTGGTGAGGAGCAACTCCCAGGGGAACAGCAGTGCCAGCTCCTCCCCTCAGGCAGCGTCCTGCTCTCATCCCCAGACAGCCAATGGCAATGTGGAGGCCAAGGTGGTGTGTCTCTTCCGGCGACGGGATATCTCCAGCAGCCTCAACAGCCTGGCTGACAGCAACGCTCGTGAGTGCTGGGGCCCATCCCCATAGCCCTGCTGGCAGGCCCAGGGCCTCTGGGGGTCTTCTGAGGGGGTGAATGGAGTGGGGTAGAAGTCTTGGGGGGTTATTAGCTCTGTCTCAGGCTAGCAGGGGGTGGGTGTATCTTTGGGGATGAAGTAGTAGGGGCATGCATAGGGTTGTTGGGGAGCAGTGGATCTGTCTCAGTTGAGGAGTCTTGGCCTCTGGGATGTGTGTGTGTGGCCTATCGGGGGGCAGTGGGGCATGTGTGGGGTGGGGCTGGTTGGGGGAAGATTATGGCCCCATGCCTATGATGCAGGGCAGACATGCTGCAGATCTGCTGCCGCCTAGAGCTTGTGGGTGAAAGGCCGCGCCGCCTGCCCCTCCCTGGGCAGCTCCCTGCCTGCCTGGCTAGGAGAGCTGCCAGCTCCTTCCCCTCCCCTCCCCTCCCCTCCACCTAGGCTGCAGGCACTGGGAAAGAGTGGCACTAATCCTTGTCATTCGTGGTTTGGGACAGGGAGTGTCTCTGGGGTGATGAGCCCCCCAGCACACAATATAGTCTGGGTCCCACATCCTCCTCCTCCTTGTCTCACGCCTATTCACCCTGCACTGGGCAGTGCCCAAGGGTCTGTGAAGGGTCTTGCAGGTGCCAAGACTTTGACCTTTCTCCCCAAGAGCACTGGTGTCAAACACACAATTAGCAAATGCAACTGTGGAGACAGAGTCTAGGGTGTGTGTGAGTGTGTGTGGGGGTATGTTAGTTCATTTCCCAGCCCAGAGCTGGGGTAGCAGGGGGCTGCAGATTGGGAGTGAGGGGCACCAGCAGAGCTGTGGGGGAGGGGCTGCCATAGCAGAGGACTGTGGGTCTGGAGTGAGAGGTGCCGGGGGTGGAACTTGCCCAGCTCTCCCTAGCGCCTCATGTATGAGGCTGGTGCAACATGGAGGCCATGGGCAGTGCAGGGTTAACAGGCCGTGGGAGCTCTTCCGGTTGGGGCCTGTGCTAGCTGCTCGCCTGGGCTTGGGGTTTCCGGGCCTGTTCAGTGGGGGCCACCCTTGACTCTGCCCCAGTGGGGTGGGTGAGGAGTGGGACTGGGTCCCAGGGGGCTGCCCCCACCCCACAGGGCTTCCTGAACACATGAGCAGGGGTAGAATCAGTGCCGTCCCCCACTGGGCTGCTGCCAAATGCTGGAGACAGTGGGGCTGGGAGAACAATGAGCTTTTTGGCGGTGGTGCAGCTTGGCCACTTCCTGCTGTGGGGAGTGGGGGATGGGCCTCTGAGAATAGGGGGCAGCGTGCTTTGCTGGGGGGAGGGTTCTTGGGGGGGGTGCATTCTGCTCTTGGGCAGCGGGCGGGGGTTAACCTAAGGCCGCGCTGTGTTCCGGGGGTTATGGGGGGGACGGGACACGACACTCTGCTTTTCAGCACGGGAAGGGTTAACCCCAGGCAGGTGCTCTGCTCCAGGGGGAGTTATGGGTGCTCCCGGGCAGGGAGGGGACAGTTAATCCTGGGGGTTGCCCAGTTCTTGGCAGGGTGGTGTGCTGTGAAGCTGTGGAGGTGGTAGGAAGGGGAGGATTCAGCCTGGGGGCTGAATGCGGGGGTAGGGCAGTACTCTCTGCTCCTGGGGGATAGAGTGGGTGATGGGAGCAGCAGGGCTTTGCTCCTGAGACAGTGGTGGGGCTGGGGGCTCTGTGGGAGCTCTCTGTCGGGGGGGAAGTGGTGAGGCTGGGGGCTCTCCGTCGGGGAAGGGGTAGCTGGGGGCTCTGTGGGGGCGCTCTGTCAGGGGACGGTGGTGGGGCTGGGGGCTCTGTGGGAGCTCTCTGTCAGGGGACGGTGGTGGGGCTGGGGGCTCTCTGTCGGGGGGGAGGTGGTGAGGCTGGGAGCCCCTGACCCTCGTGTCCTGCCACAGGCGAGTTTGAGGAGGAGTCGAAGCAGCCGGGGGTGTCCGAGCAGCAGCGGCACCAGCTGAAGCATCGCGAGCTCTTCCTGTCGCGCCAGTTTGAGTCACTGCCAGCCACCCACATACGGTGCGTGGGGGAGCTCTGCTGGGCACAGGGGCTAGGGCTCTTCTGAGGGAGGGGCCTTCCTTGGCCTGGGGGGCCTTATCCTGGATTTTGTGCCTCCCCGTTGCCATCTCCCGACTCTGTGCCCTCTGGGGAAGCCCAGCACCAGGCCCGCTGCACAGGGAGGGGTGTGAGTCCGGAGCAGCAGCTCTTTGGGGCTGGCTCTGTGCTGCTGCTGCTGGGTCCGGCAGGATGTGGGGATCCCTCAGGGCCCCAATCCGGGGCATGGGGAGCCATGGGGCCAGCCTGTGACGTGCCCTATGCTTGGTCCCTGCAGGGGGAAATGCAGCGTCACGCTGCTCAATGAGACTGACATCCTCAGCCAGTACCTGGAGAAGGAGGTGAGGAGCTGGGCCTGTGGAGGGGCTTGGCCTGCATGGGTTGAGGGGCTGTGATCAGCCCCCTGGAACTGGTCAGGGATTGGGGGCAGGGAGGAAGGAGGACTTGCCCCCTGGCCTGGCTGCAGGTGAGAAGGGTTGAAACCAGGGCAGAGCTCTCTCTTGTGAGGGATGGGAAGAGCTGTTTCTGGGTGGGGCAGGGTTGGGGGAGGCCAGTCTGCTGGGGTGCCCTGCCTCACCCCTCTGCCCCTCCCCCAGGATTGCTTCTTCTACTCGCTGGTCTTTGACCCTGTCCAGAAGACGCTTCTGGCCGACCAGGGGGAGATCCGGGTCGGCTGCAAGTACCAAGCTGAGATCCCTGACCGGCTGGCTGAAGGTGATGGGAAAGGGTGTCTCCTGGACTGATCTGTGCCCCTGGGGGAAGTCAGCCTTGCTCTTTGGGGGAGCCGCGACCCGGGGGGGAGGTCCTCAATGCCCTAGGGGAGCTGTGTGCCTTGCCTGCCCCTCTCTCAGGGTGGAGGGGGGAAGAGATGCAGCATCGTCTTTTCTGACTGGCCCCTCCCGACAGGCGAGTCGGACAATCGGAACCAGCAGAAGATGGAGATGAAGGTCTGGGACCCCGACAACCCACTGACTGACCGGCAGATCGACCAATTCTTGGTGGTGGCTCGGTGAGACACCAGCTGGGGAGACGGGGGGCATGGTGCTCAATGGACTGGGGGGGTGGGGGTCTCTTGGTTCAAGTGGGGCCTCCTTGGGCTCTGGGTCGTTGCTAACCTGTGTCCCTCCCCAGGGCCGTCGGGACCTTTGCTCGAGCTCTGGATTGCAGCAGCTCCATCCGGCAGCCCAGTCTGCACATGAGTGCAGCCGCCGCCTCCCGGGATATTACGCTGGTGAGAGGGAGATGGGGGGCAGGGAACAGGCTGTGTGTTGTCTGAGTTCTACAGTCCATTTGTGGGGTGTTCCTATCCCCACTGGCTGCTGGCGGGGCCCCTACAGCCCCAGGTGACTCACTGGATGTTACGGGGGCTTCTGGAGCTGCCTCAACCCTCCTGACTCAAAGCTGGGGGGCTTGGGTTGCCCCCTGCCCAGAGGGTTGAGAGACGTAACCCATGGGGAACATTGCACTCCTCTCATGGGGTGCTGGGGTGGTGGCTCCGGGCCTCGTGTGTCTCCCAGCAGCAAGGAGCAACAGCCTGCTAACAGCCCCCTTCCCTGCAGTTCCACGCCATGGACACGCTGCAGAGGAATGGCTATGACCTGGCCAAGGCCATGTCGACGCTTGTGCCCCAGGGGGGCCCAGTGTTGTGCCGTGACGAGATGGAGGAGTGGTCAGCCTCAGAGGCTATGCTCTTTGAGGAGGCGCTGGAGAAGTACGGCAAGGACTTCAATGACATCCGACAGGACTTTGTGAGTGGGGATGGGGGGAGGGATCCACCTGGGACCAGTTCTAAGTCCCTCCTTTGTGGGGGTTGTAAGAACCTCCCAGGTACCCGCACTGGACTGCTCCATCTTGGGGGGGATATGAACCCAGGAGAGGGGCTGGGAGCCCTGGAGATTGATCCTGCACTGGCTCGGGTGTGCGGGGGGTGCTGTGGCACTGCTGTCTGTCTCCCTCCCACCCCATGCCTCCAGGGGCTGGGTGTGTGGGGCTTTCCTGGTGCTGTCTGACCACCTCTGTGGCCCTTGCAGCTGCCCTGGAAGTCCCTGGCCAGCATCGTGCAGTTCTACTACATGTGGAAAACCACCGACCGCTACATCCAGCAGGTGAGCTAGGCCCAGGAGGTGGGGGGGCTCTGGGGCTGTGCCTTGCTCCTGCTGGAGGCGAGTGATGGGGCCCTGTTTCCTCCCCTGCTTAGGCTGTGTCTCTGTTTGCAGAAAAGGTTGAAGGCAGCTGAAGCTGACAGCAAACTGAAGCAGGTCTACATCCCTACCTAGTAAGTATGGCGGGGGGGGTCACCTCAACTGAGTGTGAGCATGGGGGAGAGGGGGGTCAACCCCTGCCCCCAGTGTGAGCATGTGGAGGAGTTAGGACCGGAGGCTAGGTCTGGGGGAGGGGCTATGTCCCCTTCTAGTCAGGGGCTAGGATAAAAGGGGCCTGTCCCATGTGCTGTGGAGAGCAGGCCACCTGCCCTCCCCCTAGGTGGGGGGGGGGCTGGAGATGGAGTTGGGTGTGACATCATCTCTTTTCCCCTGGCAGCACTAAACCTAACCCCAATCAGATCATCTCGGTGGGCTCCAAGCCTGGCATGAACGGGGCTGGCTTCCAGAAGGGGCTGACCTGCGAGAGCTGCCACAGTGAGTGCTGATGTGGGGCTCCAAGGGGTGGGGGTGTCTGTGCCCAGTCCTGGGGATGGAGGGCCCTGACTGCTGCCATGGATCTTGTCCCAGGAGAGGGGAACGGGTCCCTGGGCCTGCCTGCCAGCGGGTTGCTCAGCTGTGGAGTCCCCTTCCCCTAATGCTGCAGTCTCTCCTCGCCCTCAGCCACCCAGTCAGCACAGTGGTATGCCTGGGGCCCGCCCAACATGCAGTGCCGCCTTTGTGCCTCCTGCTGGATCTACTGGAAGAAATACGGGGGGCTGAAGACCCCGACGCAGCTGGAGGGAGCCGCCCGCAGCGCCACGGTAATGCCTGCTGAGAGGCATGGGCATGGCACCACGGTAACACCTCCCAGGGGCTGGGCATGCAGGGCACTGACAGTGTTGTGGCAATCCCTGCCTGGGGGCATAGGAATGCAGGGAGCTGCATGCAGTGCCTTGGTAATGCCTGCTGGAGTGGATGGGCATCCATGGTTAATGTCTGCATTGGGGGCTGGGTGTGGGGGGCAGAGGTGTTAGGCTACACTGAGGAGGCCCTCATTTCTTGTGGTCCGAGGGGGGTGCATACCCCACAGGGTGAGATCTGGGAACTGCCAGCACTGAGCCTTGGGCTCCTCTGTCTCACCTGTGCTGGGTTGTGTCCCTGCCCCCAGGCTCTCCCAGTGTCCCATACTGGGCCCTGACCCACCTACCCTTCTGTGTCACAGGAGCCGCACTCCAGGGGCCACATGTCAAGGCCTGAAGCCCAGAGCCTTTCTCCCTACACAACCAGCGCCAACCGGGCCAAGCTGCTGGCCAAGAACCGCCAGACCTTCCTGCTGCAGACCACCAAGCTGACTCGCATTGCCCGCCGCATGTGTCGCGACATCCTGCAGCCACGCCGTGCTGCCCGGCGCCCCTATGCCCCTATCAATGCCAACGCCATCAAGGCTGAGTGTACGTGTGCAGGGCTGGGAGGGAGGACATCATGGGCTCCCCCATCTCACACCCGCTCTCTGCTTCCCTCCGTAGGCTCTATCCGGCTACCCAAGGCAGCCAAGACTCCCCTGAAGATTCATCCCCTGGTGCGGCTGCCGCTGGCCACCATCGTCAAGGAGCTGGGTAAGGGTCTTGGGCACAGAGCTCTAGGCACAGCAGGGAGAGCCCAGCTTGGGAGGACTGAGGCTTGCAGCCCCACACCTGCCTGGCTCCCCATGCCCCACACCAGCCCTTTCCCCCTTGGGATGGGGGTAACTCCTCAGACCCCATTGACCGGACAGCACTGCTCTCCACTTGAACAGGGCTGTTGCTCCACTGTCTTTGAGTGCTTGTCTGAGGATCCCACTCTAGGTGCATCTGCATGCCCCTGGCATAAAGGGCAGAGTGGATGCAACCGTCCCTCAGTTCCTCTTGCTGCCCCTGGCAGTGAGATGGAGCCAGGCTGTGGCTGCCTGCTGCGTTCGGCATGTTTCCTAGTGGTAGATAGGTCACGTTAATCCCTTAAATGCTTTTTTCCCTTAGTTTTCTTAGCGATCCCCTCCCCACTCCTCCCAAGTTCCTTATTTTTCTTCGGTGCTTTGTGGATTGAAGGCCCTCAAGCTTTCCATCCTGTGTGTGTTCCCCTTTCCCATGGACATGGCCCTTAACTGTCTGCCTAGGCGAGAGCTGTATCTGATTGGTGCACTCTACTGGTCCTTCTTGTCAACAAGACAATCACGGACACTTGGCTGAAATGCTTCCTTCTGGAGCAGTTGGGGGTGCTTTGAACCCAAAAGAACGGGTATCAGGCTCCACGCAAGACCTTCCACTTCAAGTCCCTGACAGTCAGTGCTGCTGGCAGCTGGGATGCAGCTCCTGAGACCAGTACCGTTGGGGGGAATCTGAAATGGTACCAATGGGCCAGCCACAGCTGCCAAAAGTCAGCTTGGCATCCCTGGCTGTTCCAGTGCTGACGACTGGTTCTATGTCCTCCCCTCTGAGGCAGAATTGCCCAGAACACCAGACCATACATGGCCCCAGGCACCAATCTTCCTTCCCTGAACCAGGAGGTACCGAGAGGCCTAAGAAAAGTCCTTGGCCTTCGGTTCCCTCCCTCTCAGAATCCAGGGGCAAGTGACAAGGAATCGAGTGGTCCAGCACCCGTGTGTGGTACTAAAATGACAGATTTGTCGGCACTGGAACTGTCGGCACCACTGATAGACTCCAACAGTTTCTGGTGTTGGGAGTTGCTACTCCTCTGGTCCCAAGGATGCTACACACAGAACAGTCTTCAACAGCTGTACTGACACACCGGCCAAGAGGTCATGCTGCTGTCACAGGAAATCTCCTCTCCCTCTCCAGACCTCACCACTTCCTCCTGCCCATATACCGGGCTCTGAGAAGGGTTCCTCTCCAGTGAGCACCACTTGTTTCAGAGCGCTGGTCTGTTCTCTGGCACCCACCTCCATGGCAGTGGTCTGACCAGCCCCACTCTTACAGCTCTCCACTGTGGCAGTACTCGGCTCTGCTCTGAAAATCCTCCAGAAGTGGCTCTCCCTCTAGCACACTGGCAAGCAGAGAATGTTCCACTTTCCTGCAGCTTTGACTACAAGGCCTCCTTGAGACACGACCCAGATCCCTTGGCCGTGAGACGCTTGAAGGGTTAGAGATGAGGAAGAACATCCTGCAGAGGAGGGAGAGACAGGTCCTGAAACTGAGGAGCAGTGTCCCCAACCTCTCCTATAGATCCCTCCTTGTCTCACTTGATGCAGCGGTCTCTGCTCTGGATGCCTACAGAGTATTTCAGGAGCAGACTACTCAGACTCTGATGCCCTAGAAACTGAGACCTCAGTGATCCAAGACCCCTCATCCCCCAGACTATTCGACAACTCTGCTCTGGGCAGGATGGTGATGCCAGTTGGGAAGGGCACAGTGGAGCCAGCCACAGATCTCTGGAAGCCCCTGGGTACCATCACCCGAACTTCAAAGCAAACAGAGAAAAGAGAGATCAAGTTCTGCAGAAGGGAGCTGAGAAGTTCTACTCCCTCCTGGTCCCTGGATCCCTGGTGGTCTCGGAAGGAGAGAGACAGACAATGTGGTCCACTGATGTCTACTCTGAAAGACAAAACCCCGGATAGAAAGGTCGACCTCTCTGGGGTAGAAAAGCTTATTCCTCTGCCTTGCCCCACGTACAGATAGCAAAGTACCAAGCACTGTTCTGAGCTGGACTCTAACTTAGGAGAAAGTAGCTCCCTTTATCAGTAGACTTTAAGAGGACAGACAGTATCTAAAGGCAATAACATCTGTCACTGGTGCAAACATCTCTCCAAGCAACTGCTTTGGATATGCAGCTAGATCCATGGCTGTGGCAGTCACCACATGGCTACAAGCACCAAGTGTCCCAAAGGAGTTGCAGAACACCATTTCAGAGCGTCTGTTCAAGAGATATTTAGCCCCTGTACTACGATGCTCTACATTCCCTGGACGGTTCCAGATACCTGTTGCGATCATTGGGCATTTGCACCCCGGCCTCCCGAAGGAAGCCGGAACAGCCATCTTCTTGCAGTGACAGCCTAGGTTTTCTCGTCCACCACTAGCCATCCTAACTTCATTGTCTAGGGAGCAGTTCAACACACAGGTCAAGGGTCACAATCCAGAGCTGCTTTCCCCAACCTTATCTTGGGATGCCCCCTTTATTCACTCTGATGTGGAGTGGAGTAATAACTGACCAAGGGGTACTAATAAGTCCTCTCCCAGGGTACTCCCATTCCAGTCTCTACCCCCTTTCCTATCCCTCTCCAGAGACCCTTCTCATGAAAACCAATTGCAAGTGGCCTCCCTGCTTTGCCTAGGAGCAGGGAAGAGATTTCTACTCCTGATAGTTCTTTATTCCAAGAAAAAAGGGGGTCCACGTCCCATCCTCAACTTGAGAGGACCGAACAGATGCATATGCACCTTCCTGGATGGCAACGCTCAGATCCCTCATCCCTTCGTTACAGGCTCAAGGCTGGTTTGTGGTTCCAGACTTACAGGATGCGCCCTTCCTGTGGGCTAGAGTGATTGTGCTATGGAAGTGCCTCTGACTGACAGTAGGGGGACAACCATTATCACTGCAAAGTGCTGACCTTTGGTCTCTCCAGAGGACCAAGAGTCTTCACAAAGTAGCTGGTGGCGGCCATGCATCTGAAGATACAGAGCATGGATGTCTAGGCAGCCCCAACAGGAAGTCTCCCTAGATTCTGTCCTTGGCCTGTTCAAGAAACTCGACCTTATAGAACTAACTGGAAGGGAATTTACTAGGTCATCTAGTCCAGTCTCCTGCACTCAAGGTAGGACTAAGTAATAACTAGACCATCCCTGACAGGCGTTTGTCTAACCTGCTCTTAAAAACCTCCAATGATGGAGATTCTACAGCCTCCCTAGGCAATTTGTTCCAGTGCTTAACCACCCTGCCAAGCAGTTTTTCCTAATGTCCAACCTAAACCTCCCTTGGTGCAATTTAAGCCCATTGCTTCTTGGCCTATCCTCTGAGGTTAACAAGAACAATTTACCTCCCTCCTCCTTGCAACAACCTTTTATGTACTTGAAAACTGTTATCATGTCCGTCCGTCCCTGTCTTCTCCAGACTAAACAAACCTAATTTTTTCAGTCTTCCCTCATAGGTCATGTTTTCTAGACATTTAATCATTTTTGTTGCTCTTCTCTGGACTTTCTCCAGTTTGTCCACGTTTCCTGAAATGTGGTGCCTAGAACTGGATACAGTATTCCAGCTGAGGCCTTATCAGCATGGAGTAGAGAGGAACAGTTACTTCTCATGTCTTGCTTACAACACTCCTGCTAATACATCCCAGACGGATGTTTTCCTTTTTTGCAATATTACATTGTTGACTCATATTTAGCTTATGATCACCTATGACCCCCCCAGATCCCTTTCTGCAGTACTCCTTCTGAGGCAGTCATTTCCCATTTTGTATGTGTGCAACTGATTGTTCCTTCCTAAGTGGAGTACTTTGTATTTGTACTTATTGAATTTCATCCTACGTACTTCAGAGCAGTTGTCCAGATCATTTTGAATTTCAGTCCTATCGTCGAAAGCACTTGCAACCCCTCCTAGCTTGGTATTGTGTGCAAACTTTATAAGTGTACTCTCTATGCCATTATCTAAATCATTGATGAAGATATTGAACAGAACCGGACCCAGACCTGATCCCTGCAGGACCCCTCTTGATATGCCCTTCCAGCTTGACTGTGAACCACTGATAACTACTCTCTGGGAACTGTTTTCCAACTGGTTATGCACCCACCTTATAGTAGCTCCATTTTAGGTCAGGGGTCGGCAACCTATGGCACACGTGCCAAAGATGGCATGTAAGCCAATTTTTAATGGCACGCTGCTGTCTGCTGGGGACCCCGGCAGACAGCAGTGTGCCATTAAAAATCCGGCCCTGCCCACCGCTCTCTCCTTGCAGGGCAGGCAAACTTCCCCCTCCCCCTGCCTCTTCCCCCAGTGTGCTGGGTTCCTGCCCTTCCTCCCTGCCGCCAATCAGCTGACGGCCCTTGCTATGGAGGGGGAGAAGCGGAGCCGCAGCATGTTCTCTGCTCTGGAGACCTTGGGAAAGGGGGTGGAATCAGTATATCCCCTCCAGCCCCCTGCCGTGAGTCACTCAGGGCAGGGGGCTGGTAGCACCCCCACAACCACAGCCCGCACCCCCACAACCACAGCCCACACCCCCACCCCACCCTGAGCACCATACGGGAGCTCCTGCACGTGCCCCCATTCCCACCTGCACCCCTCAAACCAAATGGGAACCCCCCAGGTAAGTGCTCCACACCCAAACCTCCTGCCCCACCCCTGAGCCCCTCCCTCATTCTAGCTCCTGGTCAGACCCTGCACCCCAACCCCCAGCCTGCTCCTTCACCCCCCAGCCCTGTTCTCAGCACACTCCCACCCTCATCTCAGTGCAGAGAGAGGAAGAGAATGGCTAGAACCAGGGAGAAGGTAGGTATCTACTCTATGTGGACAGGGCCGGGACCCCAGACCGGCAGAGGGCTGAGCGGGGCCGGCAGCCGGGACCCTGGCTGGCAGGAGCTGGCAGACGGAACCCCAGACTGGCAGTGGGCTGAGCCACTCAGTCCACTGCCGGTCTGGGGTTCTGGCTGCCGGCCCCTTGCCAGCTGGGGTCCCAGCCGGAGGCCCCAGTCAGCCCGCTGCTGGCCTAGGTGAACGGAACCCCAGGCCGGCAGCGGGCTGAGCAGGACAGCGATGTAAGATCAACATTTTAATTTAATTTTGAATGAAGCTTCTTAAACATTTTGAAAACCTTGTTTACTTTACATACGACAATAGTTTAGTTATATAATATATAGACTTATAGAGAGAGACCTTCTAAAAAACGTTAACATGTATTACTGGCACGCGAAACCTTAAATTAAAGTGAGTAAATGAAGACTCGACACACCACTTCTGAAAGGTTGCTGACCCCTGATTTAGGTTATATTTCCCTAGTTTGTTCATGAGACGGTCATGCACAACAGTATCAAAAGCCTTACTAAAGTCAAGATATATTGCATCTACCGCTTTCTCACTATCCACAAGGCTTGTTACCCTGTCAAAGAAAACTATTAGGTTGGTTTCACAGGATTTATTCTTGACAAATCCATGCTGATTGTAATTTATCACCTTATTATCTTCTAGGTGTTTGCAAATTGATTGCTTAATTATTTGCTCCATTATCTTTCCGGCTACTGAAGTTATGCTGAGTGGTCTGTAATTCCCCAGGTTGTCCTTATTCCCCTTTTTATAGATTGGTACTATATTTTCCCTCTTCCAGGCCTCTGGAATTTCTCCTGTCTTGATGATGATAAACTCCAGCAAATCATCCCACCCCAGATGGTTTATAGTAGCTCTGATTGACTCCCAGTTCATCAGTGGAGTACCTTCCCGAGGAGAGATTTCCCCAGACAATCATCGGCCATTGCAGGGGCCTCAAGCAGTGGTGCACTTTGCTCCCCCCTAGCCTCTGCCTGTGGCACATACTAGTTTAGTCCCCAGAGGGCTGTAATACTTAGTCTAATCCAGGTTATTGAGCCCAATAGCCTGAGTTAATGGGGTGGGGTTGAGTAGTCTGTGCTATACGGGAGGTATAGAGACTAGATGCTCTCATGGAGGTCCTGGCTTAAACTCTGTGACCTCCCACATCAAATTAAATCAATCAGCCATGGTGAAAACGTGTTCTCAACTCTTAGGCTGCTCTGACATGATGCTGCTAGCCAGGCTTCATCTCCCCCAGCACAGGACTGGCTCAGATTGGTATATTGCCTTACAAGACAGCCATGCACATCATCGTCCCAATTCGTACCATCGTCATTAAACTGGTGGACAGAAGCTCTGCATCTCCATCCTTCCACCAACAAAGACCTCAATCCCAGATACTTCTGGGACAGACTGAGGTGCTCGGATGGACCAACTTCAGATAGGGGAACCATTGTCTCTGGGAGAGATGAGACTGCGTACAAATGTCTCTCTAGTTGCTGGATCTCATTTAAACGTAACCTCTGCCTTCAAGAGCACTACCTGATTGACCTGATATAGTTTCTCAAAACTGTGGCCAGATTCTCCATCCGGACGCAAACATCTAACTACCTGCTTGCGTTGGCTGGCTAAGGGCTGCTGATACAGCCTGTTCATTGCAAGTCTGAGGACTGATTTTACCAAGCCTAAAGCCCTCAACAAGGAGAACCAACTTCTCACAATGGAGAAAACTCTCTCAGTCTGGGAGCTCCATGCAGCCATGGCTCTTTGGAAAGCCCTGGTCACAAGATTAACTGTCGTCTGCATCTGAATCTCTGTGGACTTTAGATCAGTTCGGTAAAGGTCCACCTTGCAACAGCTAGAGCATGCCAGCCCAGTCCAGTCATGTGGTGTATTCTCTCCCCTACTGTTCCTCCAACAGTTAAAAAGCCAAATAAAGGCCTGGAAGGGCTCATGTTCTCTTCAGCATGTTACTGTCAAAGTAGCTCTTCTGGTGGCCATTCCGTCAGCCAAGCAGGTGGGCAAACTCCAAGCCCGCTGGCTGCCCCAATATACAATGTTTCATCCAGATCAGGCGGTGGCAAGACTACTTCCTAAAGTTGTTTTAAGATTCCCACTGAATCCAGAGAGTGAATTTCCCTATTTTCTTTCCTAAATACAATTCCTCTTGGGGCAAAAGA
Organism: Eretmochelys imbricata; assembly: GCF_965152235.1. NCBI lineage: Eukaryota > Metazoa > Chordata > Testudines > Cheloniidae > Eretmochelys > Eretmochelys imbricata. Next base: position 33,748,610 of record NC_135578.1, on the reverse strand, counting down.
AGCAACTCCACTCGGGAGAGATCTCTAGGGCCCTGATCTCTTACCTAGAAGGACCAGTCTCCCTGCCTTTTTGGTTGCATTAAATGGCACCACTAAGGGACAAGTGGTCTCTTCCCAGAGCCCATCTAAATGGTTTCCCCAGTGGATTCCAGTGTTATCACATGGCAGGCGTTCCTTCTCCCCAGGTATCACAGCTTTTTCAGCCAGAGGTCAGGCTGCCTCCTCTGCACGTTTCAAGAACCCTCCTGTTGGAGTAACCCACTGCCCTGTGCCCACAGCTGTGTCCCAGACTGGCCTTTGAGCCCAGAAGCCAGGTTCAGAAAGGCCATGTTCCAATCATTGTTCAGGGCCACTGATGGCACCTGGGAAGGGGGACTGCTGGCCAGTCACCTAGGATGAGATCCATGCAGGGGCACACACAAGGGAACAGAGGGATGGTCACGGCCATACCGTCCTTCATACCCTTAGGTGTGCAGAGAGGGAACATGGACAGGGGCAGGACACTGGCGTGGCCCCAACAGGCACCGCTGAGCAAATGATTCCCATCTCGCTTGTGGGGCTCAGGCACTTAGAGGGGGATTCCTATGAACACCACCATCCCCAAGCCCCCCAGTTAATGCAAGGAAAGGAATGCCCAAGGGGAGTTTGACGTGCAGCCCTGCAGGAATCCTCATGGGGGTGCAATGGGGCATTGTGGTGGGGGAGGGCTGTGTTTGGTTAATATATTGGGGTGGGGAGGATGGGGGAGGGTGGTGAACTAGGCTGTGGGATCCTCATGGTGCTGTCTGGTTTTCCAGCTGCGCAGGCCCCTCTGAAACCAAAAACGCCACGTGGCACCAAGACGCCCATAAACCGGAATCAAATGAGCCAGAACCGGGGTCTGGCCGGCATCGTGGGCAAGAGGGCGTATGACAGTGTGAGTGCCACACACACATACACACACACACACACACTGTGGGGTGGGGGCAGGGATGGCATGAGTGACCTGGGGGGTCCCCACCCGTGGGTGGGTGCTTGCTGTCAGAACTTCCTGCCTGCGCTCCAGAGCCCCTTCCCAGGGGAGTCGCTGTTCAGGCAACCCCATGGGAGTTAGGTTAGTGGGTCCCAACAGAGGGTGGGGCTCAGCTGATGGCTCTGGTCTGTGATTGGTGTAGGGGTGGGGTCCATGCAGAGGAGGTGGTGAGGCCCAGCTGATGGCTCTGGTCTGTGATTGGTGCAGGTGGCAGGGAGTGGGGTCCCGTTTTCGGCCAATGGCCGGCCCATGACCTCGGGGATGCGGTCGAGTGCCCAGCCAGCTGTCAAGCGTCAGAAGCTGAACCCAGCTGATGCCCCCAACCCTGTTGTCTTCGTGGCCACTAAGGACACCAGGTACCTTGCGGGTGCGGGGCAGAGGGGGCCCCAGGCAATGGGGGGAAGGGGAGCCACTAGGTCACGGAGGACAGGTCCCACTAGGCAATGGGGGAATCATGGCAGATGGGGGGACAGGCAGAGGGGACACTTGGTAATGGGAGGGGATGGGTGGGGCATACCCCAAGACCAACTGGGGGAGAACTGAAGCTCTCAGTTGGATGGGGGGGAAATTGGGGGGTTTAGTCTCACCCCCACTCTAACCCACTAGTTTTTGAATGGGGAAGGGCATTCCATCTCTTCTCTCCCCGCCACCAACCTCCAGGAGGAGGGCAGGGGCTGTGGCCTCATTCTTGCTGTGACTTGTTGCCCCTCACCGAGCTGAGGGCTCTGTGTGCTGCGGCAGCAGGAGCTAGCTGGCTTGTGCCTGTTCAGACCCAGAGCTGCCTGTGGGGGTATTTGGAGGGGCCCTGAGCCCCTGCTTGCAGGCTGTCCCACTCTGACCTGCTGTCTGTCTCCTGCAGGGCCCTGCGCAAGGCTCTCACCCACCTGGAGATGCGCCGAGCTGCCCGTAGGCCCAACCTGCCACTCAAGGTGAAGCCAGCGCTGCCCATACGGCCTGTGGTAGCGCCGCTGGTGCCGGGGCCCCCGGCCCACCCTGCCAGCACCAGTGAACCCATCATCCTGGAGGACTGAGCCTGGCCCCTCTTCCCGAAGCTGCACCTCCCGTCTCCAGAGCCTGTGTGCGTGGCAGGCTGGGCTGCAGCGCCTGGTTCCACATGGCTCCCCCAGCCCCCTGAGGGATCAGCCCAGGGGTATGGGGTGCAGGGGTGTGGCTTCCACTTTTTTTTTAATTTTTTATTTCCACAAACTCCCCCTCCTTCTTCAGGGCTGGGGTGTTTGTGTCAGGATCTTGGGGGTGGGGGGGAGGGGGTTTGAAGTGGGGAGCCAGGGGCTCCATCTGCCCCCTCTCCCCAACTGCAGTTACTTCTTGTCTTTTCTTGTTTCCCTGTGTTGGTTCTGCTGTCTCTGCTCATTTCCCACAAGCCACAGCTCCGCGTCCCCGCTCCCTGAGCCTGTCCCCGCAGCTGGGCCCGGCTCCCCATCCCCCCAGCCGGGCCTGGGTTTTGTACATGATCAGAGAGGAGAATCTGTCTGTTTTTTTAACTCAACCTGTAACCAGTTCTTATAGCAACCAGGAAATAAACCAACGCCTTTTCTTCACCTGCCCGCTGCTGGCGGGGGAGGAGGTGGCTGGGGGCTCACTTGGTTGGGGAGGGACAGGAGATTAATGGAGCCCTCACTTCATGGGGTCTACTGGGAGAAGGGAGGGGACTCCTCATGCTGGGCTGCTGCCTTTGGGCAACCTGGTGCTGGTCACATGACTGCATCTCACCCTAAGGCTGGGCCCTATTGTCCCAACGTGGAGGGGGAAGATAGGTGGCATTGGGACCAACTTCTGGGGGGGAGCAGGGGGTTGGGAAGGAAGCAAAGGGTGATTGGGCCCCACCCTCTGAGGCGCAACTCAACATCAGGCACACTCCAGGGGCAAGGAGCCAGTTTAATGTCCTAGCAGGGGAGGGTTGCCAGGGGGCCATCTATGATGTGTGTGTGGCTACACAAGAGAGTGCCCTCTGTCTTCTCCAGCACTGCCAGAGGGCCAGCTTCCTCCCCTGGGGGTGGCTGGGTTGGGAGAAATGGCTGTAGCAGCTCAGTCAGCTTCCTGCAGGAGCAGGATCCTAGACTCTGCTGCCTGTGAGGACAGGTCTACACAAACAAAACCTCTTGCTGTTTGTCTGTCTCAGGGAAGGTACATGCTTCCCCACCAGACCAAAGGCGGGAGAGGAGGAGGCTGGCTCCAATAGGGCTACGGCCCCTTAGTCCAGCCCAGAGAGCCTTGCCTTTCCACCACCACATACTTCCCCAACATCTATGGGCTGGCTTCCAACCCCTGCATCTCCCCTTCACACGCATGTAGGTCAGGGGCCCAGGGTGCCCCTCAGCTGAAATAGCTGGTGATGAGCTCTTGCCGCAGGCACTGCGACTCCTGGGAGAGGGGCTCAGGGTGGGGAGAAGCCTGGGCAGGTTGCCTGGCACCCAGCTCTACCCCCTCAGGCATGGCAATGCCCCGCCCCACAGCCATATTGTGCAAGACACAGCAAGCCACGAAGATGTGACACACCTTGAGGGGGCTGTATTGGAGCACCCCCCCTGCCCGGTCCAGGCACCGGAACCGGCCCTTTAGTGCCCCCACTGTACGTCCCACCACAGCCTGTGTGGCCATGTGCGCTGTGTTGTATCGCTGCTCAGCTGCTGTCTCTGCTGTCTCCACTGGTGTCAGCAGCCAGGGCTTCAGGGGGTAGGTGCCATCCCCTGTGGAGAACCAGACATGGGTTATGCTCTGCAGGTTGACCCTCTGGCTGTCCCTGTCCTTCCACCCATCCCCATAGCAGGCTCCAGCCTTTAAGATGGGGCCTCTCCCCTCTGTAGGATGCCAGCTCCAATCAGGCTGTGGGCACTGGCAGGCTCAGGAGGGGTGGGGAATGGAATAATGGGGGTCCTTCCCTGTCTTGGGCAGCTTAGAATTTGCAAGTCTCCATGATGCTCCAAGAGGGAGGAAAGGCCTATCAAGACCTAATGTGTCCCTCTCCCCTATGGGGTTCTTCCAGGCAGGGCAGGCTGAGGCAGGTAGCAGAATCTGGTAGGTGGGTGGGCATTCCCTCAGGGCCCCCTGCACCTAGTGGGGAATTCAGGCTAGTGTGGGGGATGCAGGTGCCAGCAGCTGTCATGGAGCCTTCACCACACAACCTGTGTTCGAACCACCCCGGGCAATCTCACCACTGGAGCTTGGCCCGTGGTTCACGGCTGGTGCAGTTAGCCTTGATTTCTTCCCTGGCTGCTAGGTGCAGCCAGGGCTGCTATGATGGGCTAGGGGTGGGATCCAGGTTACTCTGCTGAGATAGGAGTCCTACTTCTGTGGTGGAGAGTGGAGACACTGGGGAGTGGGGACAGCCAAGTAAGGTGCAGCAGGTGCATGAGATTGGCAGATGGGGCAGCCGAGGGAGGGGTCCCTAGGCCATGGCTCACCCAGCAGCCAGCCATTCATGTTCTGGTGCCCCTCAAAGATGCCCCTGAGGCTGGAACAGCTGAGGATGTGGGCATCCGGCACAGAGCCAGGGAACTCGGCCACCACATGGGTTATCATGCCGTGGGCATCGCACACCAGCTGCATGTTCATGGAGTGGAATCGCAATGGGTTGCGGTAGAGGTTCTCGTGATCCGAGGGCGGCTTGAGGGCCACGTGGGTGCAGCCCAGTGTGCCCAGCACATTGGGGAAGCCAGCAATGCGCAGAAACTCCTCTTTGGTGCGGGCCTGCTGCCGAGGCTGGAAGGGGAAGCGGATGTAGGCATTGGCACGGCGGGTCAGGGCGGTCGTGACTTGGGAGACACAGCGGGACATGCTGGCCTGGCTGATGCCAGCCGCGTCGCCCGCCGGCGTCTGAAAGGTGCCCGAGGTGTAGAAGTTGAGGGCAGCCGTCACCTTGACGTAAACAGGGAGAGCATGGCTGCGGCCAGTCGAGGGCTGCAGGTCGCGCTCTAGTGCGTGGCACAGGTCTCGGATCATCTCAGGGTTGAGCTGGTAGCGCCGCATCACCTGCTCCTCTGGCATGTTCAGGAACTGGATCCGGGGCTTGAACACCCGCTCCTGGGGCAGCCGCCGCCGCCGGCGGGCATGGGCACGCTGAGCCAGCAGGTACAGCGCCATGGGGGAGCCGCAGCCACCCGGGGGGAACGGCTCGAGCTGCAGAGAGCAGGCCTGGGGGAGGCTCGACAGGGGCGGCGGGAAGGAAGGGGTCGGGGAGGGATCTCCTCTTGCCCGAGGGGGGAGTGGGAGGGTATTTAGGATTGGGGGCAGGTCCCTACTTGCCCCGACCGGGGGTGGAGGAGGAGCCGGAGGGCGGGGTCTCCACGTGCTCCGGCACCGGGGGTATCTAGATATTAGAGTTCCCCCCCCCACCACCACCCTGCTGGTGGGGAGGCTCCGATCCGAGCCAAAGGGACCCGCCGCCAGCGGCTCACCGCCTCCAGTTCGCCGCGGACCCTGCGCAAGACACGCCCCCCCACTTCCACCAATCAGCGCGCCCCACTCGTGATGATTAATGAGGCGTCAACCCCTACGCCACCAATACGGCATATTCTAATTAGCCCCGGCGGAAGCTGTAGTGAAGTCAGACCACTTCCGGTAGAAACGATCACTAGATCGGGGCAATTCCGGCGGAAGTGCTTCCTGGTAGGGCCGATCAGGGAGGGAACACTTCCGGTGGCGCGTAGTTCGGGCGCGGGATGGAGCCGGATGTGGAGTCGCTGCCCCGCGGAGGCTTCCGTTGCCGCCTCTGTCATGTGACTGCGGCCAACAGTGAGGGCCGCAGGGTCGGGGTCACCGGGGTCGCGAGTCACTTGGGGGTGGGATGCTACGAAGCCAGGGTGGGGGCTGGGGGTGAAGTTGAGGAGTCAGCGTCAGAGATCACAGTCTGGTGGCTAGGAAGCATTGGGGTCATGGCACCACTTAGGTCAGAGGTCATGGGAGGTCTGGTCCTGGGGTTAGAGGTCACAATTGGTCAGAGGACGTGGCACCTTTGGACCATAATCTGAATGGGTCGCTGTCAGGTCACCATGCAGGTCAGAGGTCACAATTGGGGTCAGTGTTGAGGTGTTATGGTGTGTTTGTGGGGGTAGGGGGTTAATGTCAGGGCAAACAAAGCAGAATTGTGGGTGTAAATGTCTCTGTCTCCATCCAGGTCAGGTCACAGACTGGGAGTGCTTGTGGGGGGTGTTAGGTCAGAGGTTGCCATATGGGGGTTAGTGGCAAGTTAAAGATTGCCCTCTGGCTCAGGGATGTCAGTATTTGAGGGAGTTACAGTAGGGGGACAATGTGATCTTCCTCTGCCCCTGTGTTTCCCCATCATTCCTGAGCTGCATGTGCCTCCCCTGCAGAGCCCAGCCTGCAAGATCATCTGCAGGGGAAGAAGCACCAGCGGCTGGAGAGCTTGCGTGCCAAGCGGCAAGACCAGGAGCTTCGCAGTGTCTTTGTCAGTGGCTTCCACAAGGGTACGTCAGCCTCCGAGCTGAGTGAATACTTCCAGGCCTTCGGGGACGTGGCCAGTGTGGTGATGGATAAAGACAAGGTGAATCCCAAGGTCGGGACAGGGGCTCCCTGGGGCAGATGAGACTCCTGCCTGGTACTAACAGCTTTTTGCCCACAGGGTGTATATGCTATTGTGGAGCTACAGGACCAGAAGGTGATGGAGAAGGTGCTGGCTCAGCCTGAACATTGTCTGGGGGGGCAGCGGCTGCGGGTGAAGCCCCGGGAGAAGAAGGAATTCAAGTACATGCCTCCCAAGAAGCAGGGATCTGCACATCGTGAACAACTGAGTCCTGAAAAGCTGGTCCAGGCCCTGTGCCAGGCTGATGATGTGAGTGTGGACAGGGACCTTGGGCCTGTCCTGTCTGCTGACAAGGGTGGCTGCTGAGCTGCATGGGGCAGGGACAGTGCTCTCCAAACTGGGGTGTGGTGCGCGAGATGATCCCAAGGGGTGCGCAGTAGCAGGAGCGCTGCTGGATGGCACTCCACCATTCTTTTTCTTCTGCGGCAGCTCTGCACATCCACGGCTGGTGTTCCCCTCTGGCGGCATGTCTGCAGCAGGTCTTCCGGTCTTCACCCTGGGGGTGTGCGAGCCAAAAAGTTTGGAGACCACTGCCCTAGGGTGTGTGTATGGGGGAGGTTCTGAGCTGTCTGGGGCCAGGATGATCCCTGGAGTGGGGGTTTGGGCTGTGTGCTTACAGAGTTTAGGGGTGGGGAGAAAGAAGGACACAGGGGTTCTGAGCTGGGTGGGGTGGGGTTTTGGGCTGTGCAATCCCAGGCATATGTGGGGTGTGTGTGTTTGACGATGTTGCCCCCTCACTCTCCTCACACACACCCAGGTGGATTCCCAGATGTCACAGCTGGTGCAGCTGTTTGAGCTCTCCGAGAGTGAGAGGCGGCTGCGACACCTACTGGTCACCCTGTTCCAGGAGGTTTTCTCAGAGTTCTTCCCTGGTAAGTGCCAGCCCCGTGTATGTGCACATGTGTCTGTCTGTCTGTCCCTGCCCCATGTGCCACTGCCCATGACCTTTGCCTCCTGTGTGTGCGCAGGATGCGCCATCCTTCCCTTTGGTTCGTCGGTGAATGGATTTGACATCCATGGCTGTGACCTGGATTTGTTCCTGGACCTGGAGAAAACAAAAACCTTCCAGGCATCTGCAAAGGGACCCCAGGGGGCACAGGTGAGAATGGATGGTAACAGGGACCCCGGGAGATCGGGGGGTTGCGGGGTAGGCACTGGTACCAGGGACCTTTGCAGTTGGGGGGCATGATGAGTGCTGGTCACTAAGTGCACCCCCTTGCAGGCCGAGGAGGAGGCAGGGCCAGGGCCAGACTCTGACTCAGAGGACTCCATCCTGAGTGACATTGATCTGACAACAGCGACAGTGCCCGAGGTGCTGGAGCTGGTGGCAGCTGTGCTACGGAAGTGCGTACCAGGTGTACACAGTGTCCAGGCAGTGCCCAGTGCCCGCCGCCCTGTCGTCAAGTTTTGCCACAAGGACTCCGGGCTGCTGGGAGATATCTCCATCAACAACAGGTGCAGAGCCTGGGAGGCAGGGCCCAGAGGCCAGGGAGTGCATGTGGGGGATGGGGGGAGGCCATGTTGAGCCAGGGGTGGGAGCCAGCTCCATCTGGGATGGATAGGGGACCTCTCCCATCTAGAGCATCCCTCCAGGTCAGGGTGTGTAGAGAACTGTTGACCCCGCTCTGGGGAAACATGGAGCATCCTGGCTCCATGGCCGAGACTTGTTCACCAGCTCCAAATCCACATGGGGCTTGGCCAGGTGGGGGGTGGAGTGGGCAATGGCGAGGGTTGGGGGTGCCTCAGGGGGTGTGTGTGGGGGGGGTGTTGGTGCTGCCCTCCCAATGTGTCCCATCTCTCTGACAGGCTGGCGCTCTGCAACACACGCTTCCTACAGCTCTGTACAGAGGCTGATGAGCGGGTGCGGCCCCTGGTCTATGCACTGCGCTACTGGGCCAAGCAGCAGGCCCTGGCGGGTAAGGACTCCCTCTTCCTGCACTAGGGGGGGTACATGGTTAGAGTTCCCGTCTGGAGGAATCATGCTGGGGGTGCATGGGTCTAGGATTTGGGGGTATGGACACCGCCGTCGCCTTGTCTAATGGCCCCCATCTTTCCTCAGGAAACCCCTTTGGGGGTGGCCCCCTCCTCAACAACTACGCACTGACCCTGCTGGTGCTGTTCTTCCTGCAGACGCGCAGCCCCCCGGTCTTGCCCACACTGGCCCAGCTCAGGGAGCTGACAGGTAGGAGTTACCCCACAGTGTACCCAGCTGGCGTTGCTGCATTAGCCCATTTCATCCCTGGGGTAGTGTTTATCTCACCCCCCCCAACCTCTGTCTCCTCCCCAGGTGATGGGGATCAGGCTATTGTGGACGGCTGGGATTGCAGCTTCCCCCAGGACACGTCACGGCTGGAGCCCAGCACCAACACGGAGAGTCTGTGTGAGTGCTGTTGGGGGCGGGTGGGAGGGTAATGGCCTGCAGGACGTCCCCCCACCCCATGTACACAGCCTACACACGGGCCTGCTGCTTGAGACCAGGTGGGCTCACTCTGCCTGCTTGGGGTGGGGGCCAGGAGGAAGGGGATCTCAATCACCAGGGAGCTGGTGGACAAGGCACAAGGATGTGAGTGATTGTCCCAGCTCTCGGGTGGTTTCCCTTCCCATCATGCTCTTGGGTTGGGAGAGAAGAACGCTCCCCTGAGCTGCTGCCCCAAGGTCCATCCAACCTGGTTTCCTGTTGGCAGTCCCGTGCAGGCAGGTTCCCTGGTGCTATTGCTGGGGAGGGGGTAGAGAAGAGAATTTCTCCTTCCCCAGATCCCCAGATGTCCTGCAGGCTGGGAGGCCCGCAAGTTCTTCCCCAGCCCCTTTGTGTTCTCATGGCTGTGCAGGGGTTCCTATCTCCCCATCCTCACCCCGCCTCTTGCCTACTTGATTCTCTTGCAGCCACCCTGTGTTTCCTGCATAAAATTATCTGTTACACACACTCTAGGCCCCCACCTTCTGTAGGCTCAAGGCGTAACTCTGTCAATTTAGGCACCCCACCCTTTCCCAGTTCCTAGGGCTCCGGGTATAAGGCACCCAACTTTACCCTAAATTTGTTGACCATACACTCTAGGACATTCCACCTCTACCTACTTCCTAGGGTGCAAGGTTCCCATCTCTACCTAGTTCTTAGGACTCAAGGTGTAACCTGGTTGATTTAGGTACCTTCTCCCTTTCCCAGTTCCTAGGGCTCCAGGCAAAAGGCACCTAACTTTACCTCTCCATGGGCTCCAGGCTCTACCCCTCCATGGACTCAGAGCTTAATCTTCTATGGGTTTACAGGGTTTTTGATCAGTGAAAGAGCCTTACACAGTAATATCCTACTTAATGTGTATTTATTAACAATCACCAAAACAGAATGCACTAAGCATATGGTGCTCTCTACTGCCAATAAGGCAGATGAACTTTTCTTGAAGGCCAGTCAGGATCAGGTCGTCTGTGGGACTCCAGCCTTTGCACGGTGTGGTTGGTAGGGAGTTGAGGTCTGGCAGCTCTGATCTTGGGGCTGTGTCCTGGAGTTGGTTCCAAAGAACTTCCTTTTGGACCTCCAGTTTATATAGTGAATCTTAAGTCTTGCTTGGCTGTACCTTAACCAATCATTTTACTAAAATTATTACTAAACAATTGTCTAACCAATCCTAACATTGTAAGACAATTATACCCCACCACCATAGTTGATTTACACTTAGCAAAATTAGTTCTGCAACAGACAGAAACAATCAAAGAACCAGAGACCATACAGATAAACAATAGAAAAGTAGGGAGCATAAAGGCAAAACAATCGAAATATAGATTCTACAGTCACAACTGTTGTAAGTGATTTCTCGCCAGACCGAATGTCATCAAACAAAGTTTTCTTTAACCATCTTAAGCTCTGTTTCTTTATCTGGTGGTGGGTACTACTAAGACAGGATCACCAACAGCCCAATAGCATGTTGTTTTAATACAGTAGTTCTCAAGCTTCATTGCACCTTGACCCTCTTCTGACAAAAAAAAATTACTGTATGACCCCAGGATGGGGGACTGGAGACCGAGCCCGCCCGAGTCCAGCTACCCCGTGGGTGGGGGGCAGCTGAAGCCCAAGGGCTTCTGCCCTGGGAGGGGGCATGTAACCTTAGGCCTGGGCAGCGGGGCTTGGGCATTGGCTTCGGCCCCATGCGGTGGGGCTTGGGCATCAGACTTGCTGGGGTCCAGGGCCAGCACCAGTCTTGGCGACCCCATTAAAATGGGGTCCCGACCCACAGTTTGAGAACCCCTGTTTTAAAGTCATTTAGATGGAATGTGAGGACGTGACTTTCTGCTTCTTGGAATACAGCTGCATTAAAAAGAGACCTCAGACCTTACAATATGGCTACAGGAAAAGGCCTTATCCTAACACCTGGGCTCACCCTTCCCCCTTCTTCCCCCAGCCACCTTCCTCTCATCTGTCTGTATCTCCCTGCAGGTTCCCTCCTGGCCGAATTCTTCCGTGTCTTTGGGGACCATGACTTTGCTGGCTGCGTGATCTCGCTGAAGGAGGGCCGGGCACTGCCCCTCCCCAGCTTCCTGCTCTTGGAGGTGGGTGCCAAGCTCAAGTTGGGCCCCTTCAACGTGCAGGACCCCTTCGAGCTGAGCCACAACGTGGCAGCCAACGTCAATGAGAAGATAGCGCTGCGGTTCCAGCACTGCTGCCGGGACGGGGCCAAGTACTGCCGCAGCCTGCAGTACCAGCGCAAATCCAGCAAGGGCAAGGCCTGGGGGCTTGTGCGGCTCTTCCAGCCAGGCGTGCCGGAGGCTGGGGAGCTGGGCCCCGATGGGCTCCTCATCACCATCCCTTTCACGCTGATGGCACTCTCCCCTGGGAGCCGGCAGCAGTTGTGCCAGGCTAGGGACTTCCGGCGCTGCTGGTTTGACAAGGTGTGCGCTGCCATCACCTTTGTGCTGAAGGATGTGCTGAAGTGCAGCTGCACGGGGCCTGCAGGAGAGCCCCTGGGGCAGGAGCCCACAGAGCAGGGTGGAGGTGAGCAGCCTATAGTGGGGTCCAAGCACCCCCGGTCTGATGAGGGAGGAAGCTTGGCTGTCTCCCCAGCCAAGAAGAAGCCAAGAGCAGAGGGCCCAGCGCCCGAGGAGGAGGAGAGCGTGAGCTGGAGCTGTGCTGTGTGGCATCGTGTCTGGATGGGCCGGCGTCGCATCCGGCGCCAGCTCCGACACCTGGGCAGCCCACAGCCAGACGCAGAGCAGGAGGCTGGCTCCCTGGAGGTGGAGGAGAAGGTGTCAGAGGCCATAATCCAGCAGGAGGGAGACTCCATGGGGTCAGAGCCGCTGCTGAGGTTCACAGCCTGTGCCCAGGTGGGCAGGGGCCAGGAGGACACGCGGACCCTCCTGTGCTTCACCCCAGGCCCCCAGCAGGGCCTCCTGTTCCAGGACTTCTATCATTTTCTACAGGGTTTTCTGCCCAGAATGGTGGAGCGGTATGTGGGCAGAGCAGCCAGGGGTAGGCAGTGACATCCATGCCAGCACCCTGAGACTGGGGTTGCTATTTTAAATGGACTTTTCTGTGTGTACCATGCGACTGGGAAGGGAATAAAGGGCCTAGCCAAGTGCCCCTCTGGGCTGTGCCTGTCCCGCTGCTTGGGGGCTGGGGGGAAGTGGCTGGGGGCCTGCCTTGAGTGGGGAGCGGGTACTCCCCAACTGGATGCAGGCCTTTCTCCTACTACCCTACCCAGCCTCTTGCGAATGTGCTGCTGTGTGTCCCCTCTGGCGCCCCATAGCACTGGGATTTGAAGTGCTGGCACGTTATCGGGGGTGAGGCTGATTCTTCACTGGAGTGGAGGCGGACTATCAGCAATGGCCAATGGGGCACGAGTGGTGAGTATAAATGCAGTTGATGCCTAGGGGGGCAGTTGCAGAGCAAGGAGTTTCAGAGTAACAGCCGTGTTAGTCTGTATTCGCAAAAAGAAAAGGAGTACTTGTGGCACCTTAGAGACTAAGGTAACCAAATAAATTGGTTAGTCTCTAAGGTGCCACAAGTACTCCTTTTCTTAGAGCAAGGAGTGAGAGGCCTGGGGTGGATAGACCTTGACTCTGGCCAGTTCAGCTCCTTTCTATGCAGCAGTACTATGCGCTCCATTTGTGGCTACTGGGGAGGGATCTATGGGAAGGGGGCAGTAAGGGGTTGGGGGATGTACTGGGAAGGGACGGGGCCCCAGGAGAGGCAGCTCAGAGCAGGCTTGGCCCCGCTCCCCCCCAGGGCTTTAGGTGCTGCCTTCCCCAAGTGGAATAGGTCAAGGATGCGGGGGGGGGAAGAAGAAAAGGTATTTAGGGCCCCAGAGTCTGCAATACTCCCTCCCTCAGGGGCATGCAGGTGAGGCAGCATGGGCAGAATGGGGCCAGGCTAGGATTGGGATTCTAGAGGCAATATAGCACCTTTCCTCCATAGCACCTCACTGGTGGGCACCATACCTGAGGGCATTTCATACGTGAGGTTAAGCCAGGGGTTGGGGTGCAGGGCAGCAGCGTGGTCTCTGGTAGTTTCCAGTGGAGCCCGGCAGTGCAGTATGCGATTTAACGCAGATCGATTCACTGCATCTACTGAGTTCTGAGAGGTGGGTGGGTCCAAGACCCTTCCCCCAGCCTAAGGCGGGGTGGGGGGAACCAAATGATACTGGGGGACAGCTAATAAAAAATTGGGGACAGGATTGAGATATAGGACCCTAAGCAGGGAACTGGAGGGGGACAATGAGCAGAGAACCCTAGACTGCCTACTTCTCCTTAAAGGGGTCTAGGGAGCCAGTGGATGCCGCCCAGTCACTCTGCCCGGATGCGTGATGGAAGGGAGGAGTGGAAATAGGCCCCACAGTCTCAGAGCACTTCCCTGTCCAACATCCTCCTCCTGGAGTTATAACTGGCCATTTTGGCCAGCGCCAGGAGGAGGATGACAAGGAGGTCTGGGGACTTTGTGGTGCCCTGGATAGGATGTGCATAGATCAAGAGGTGGGGGTGAAAGTGCAGCCAGAACCGTAGGAGAAGGTTAAACAGCAGCAGCCTGGTGTCTGGTAGTTTCAAGTAGAGCTCTGCAGTGCAGTACGCTATCTAACGCTGGTCTGTACAGATTTTCACTGTAACTGCATAAGCAGTTGAGCCAGTTTGGACTGAGTTGCAGACTCCAGGGTCCACGTGGATTTACAGGGGAGGCTGAACTGCTTCTCCAGCTGCACTGATCACCTTCAGCCCCCAACTAAAACCTCTCCAACGCATCATCAAGGATCTACAACCTATCCTAAAGGACGACCCATCACTCTCACAGATCTTGGGAGACAGGCTAGTCCTTGCTTACAGACAGCCCCCCAACCTGAAGCAAATACTCACCAGCAACCACACACCACACAACAGAACCACTAACCCAGGAACCTATCATTGCACCAAAGCCTGTTGCCAACTGTTTCCACATATCTATTCAGGGGACACCATCATAGGGCCTAATCACATCAGCCACACTATTAGAGGCTTGTTCACCTGCACATCTACCAATGTGATATATGCCATCATGTGCCAGCAATGCCCGTCTGCCATGTACATTGGTCAAACTGGACAGTCGCTACGTAAAAAAATAAATGGACACAAATCAGATGTCAAGAATTATAACATTCAAAAACCAGTTGGAGAACACTTCAATCTCTCTGGTTACTTGATTACAGACCTAAAAGTTGCAATTCTTCAACAAAAAAAATTCAAAAACAGACTCCAACGACAGACTGCTGAATTGGAATTAATTTGCAAACTGGATACAATTAACTTAGGCTTGAATAGAGACTGGGAGTGGATGGGTCATTACAGAAAGTAAAACTATTTCCTCATGTTTATTCTCCCCCCCCCCCCACCTTCCTCACACATTCTTGTCAACTGCTGGAAATGGCCAACCTTGATTATCACTACAAAAGGTTGTGTACCCCCCCCTTGCCCCCCGCTCTCCTGTCTCCTGCTGGTAATAATTCACCTTAAGTGATCACTCTCGTTAGTGAGTGTGGTAACACCCATTGTTTCATGTTTTCTATGTATATAAATCTCCCCACTGTATTTTCCACTGAATACATCCGATGAAGTGAGCTGTAGCTCACGAAAGCTTATGATCAAATATATTGGTTAGTCTCTAAGGTGCCACAAGTACTCCTTTTCTTTTTGTGAATACAGACTAACACGGCTGCTACTCTGAAACCTTGAGGTTTAACATGGCCTTAGCAAATTTTGATGTATTTATCCAAAGTAGACTTGCTTCTCCCCTATGAGAGAATAGTGCTGGAGGTTGATCTGGCTGGCAAATCTACTCCAACCAAACACAGGGAAGGGGAGGGAATGGGTGGCTGTGTCTTGGGAGACTGAACAGACAAAGGGTGGGACAAAGGCCCCTTGAATGGTGACAAAAGACTGCTTCAGTCTAAGGGGGGAGAAAGACTTCAGGCACACCGTACCCATTCACTGATTGGATCCTGGTCCTTCTGCACTATCATTAAATGTAGGCCCTAATTTGCATTTTATTGTGTTTTGTATTGTAACTGTTTCCACCATTCACTTGTTGCTTGTGAAATCTCCATTTTCTTAAATAAAATGTTTGTTTCATTACACGTGCTGTATGTTATACAAGAGCAGGGATTTAAGGTAAAGCTAATACATTAGGGTCGGGACACTGCTTCTTTGTGGGGGAGGGGACACTGAGGATCTGGGATTTGTGTGGGGCTGGATATCACAGGGGAACATGTTTTGAATGGCTGCCAGGCTGCTGGTGGTCCTGAGAACCATCATTCCCTTCCCCCTTACCGAGGGGGCTGCACTATACTGTCACTAAAGGAGAGGTCAGTGAAGATTTGTGGCTTCTCTTCTCGGCCTCCCAAAAGACAAGCAAAGGAAGTGCAGAGCTGCCAGTATTCAGCCCCTCTGATATCACCCCACGTTTATTTAAGTGTGGAAATAGATGTAAGTCCTCAATTTAAGAAAGTACTTAATGCTTTCTGAAACCCATTCCTAATCAGGTCAGCACTTCAGCACCTACTTTTTAAGCACATGCTTAAATCAATGTGCTTTATGCATGTGCTGGAGTACCGCCCTGGACAAGAATACTTTCCTAAATTGGCAACTGAGGTGCAGATATGTGGGCAATGGGTCCATCTACAGCTGGGCGTTACTCTGGATTAACAGTGTGTGCCGGCACCCCTGCAGGGCAGCTAAACCTGCAGCACTACTCCGGCACGGGCGTGTCCATACACGAAGTTAACGTCACACGAGCCAAGCCCCTGGACCCACTGAAGTGTAACTAGGTCCGTGGAGTGACAGGGGACGCTCCCCATGCGCAGAGAAGCCCTAAAACCAGCCTGCCTGGTGCAAAGCGGGGAACAGCCCGGGACAGCACCTTGACAGCTCCTGCAGCGGGAGCGTTCGCGCCTGCGCCCCGCTCCGCCGCTGAGGCACGAGCCCGACTCGAACTCCTGCGGCTCCCGCTCCCGCGGGCCCAGAACTCTGAGCCCCGCCCTTTGCTGTCCCGGGAGCTCGACGCGCCCCGCCCCCTGGCGGCCTCAAGCCGTGTTCCCACGTGAGTTTGGATAGATTTGCACGGCGGCCAATAGGCGCTTGGGATTCCAGTGCCCTACACCACCTGTTCATTGGCTGAGACGCGGCGGAGGCGGGGCTAGCTGCGCTGTGGAGTAAGGGTTTGAGGCTGCTCGAGCTGCAGCCGCGTGAACCCCGGTTCCCCCCCCCGCCCCTCTCGCCGCCGCCATGTCCGAGCGCGAGGAGCGGCGCTTCGTGGAGCTGCCGCGCGAGTCCGTGCGCCTGATGGCGGAGAGCGCGGGGCTGGAGCTGACGGACGAGGTGGCCGCGCTGCTGGCCGAGGACGTGTGTTACCGCCTGCGGGAGGCCGCCCAGGTGCGGGAGCCGGGCCCGGCGCTGGGGGCGGAGACTGCACCGGGCCTGGGGGGCCGGCCTGTGACCCCCTTCCCCGGGGAGGGAGTGCCCCTAGGAGCGGTCTGAGCCCCTCGCCTCCCGTGGGCGGCTGTCCCTGAGGCTGGAGACTCGAGCCCCCCCACGCCGCACCCCCCGCCCTTGGGGCTGGTCCCACCGATTCCTCACTTTCCCTCTCCCCTCCTGCAGAACAGCTCCCAGTTCATGAAACACACCAAACGCCGGAAACTGACGGTGGAGGATTTCAACCGGGCCCTTCGCTGGAGCAACGTGGAGGTGAGCGAGCAGGAGAGGGGGCAGCGGGAGGCTGAGCCAGGAGCCCGCCTGTTGCTGCTGCTGCTCTCTCCTGCCCACAGACCGGTGCTAGCAGGGTGGAGTTCAAAGAGCGCCCAGATCAGTCCTCTCCACTGGGCCACTGATGGTGGTGGCAGGCCTAGTTGTCCCCAAGATGGGCCTGGCAAGGGACTGACCGTCTGGTGTCCTTGTAGGTGGTGTGCGGCTATGGCTCCCAGGACCCCCTTCCCTTCCGTGCTATAAAGGAAGGGGAACTCTACTTCCAGGAGGATCGTGAGATCAATCTGGTGGAGCTGGCCCTGGCCACCAACCTCCCCAAGGGCTGTGCAGAGACAGCAGTGAGAGGTGTGTGTCACCCTGCTGGGGGGGCAGGGTGTGTGTGGTTACTCCATCCTCCAGGGTTCTCCCTCCAGGCTCTCTCTCTCTCTCTAGGGCTTTGGGCAGCCTACTTCTGAATGTCCCAAATTACAGGGCTCCCAGCTCCTTCCCTGGGGAGTGTCCACTGGGCACATCCCGTCCCCTGTCTGCAAACAGCAGGACACCCACCTAGCCCCTCTGCCTTGGGGACAGTTGTCTGTCCCCACCACATCTATCCCATAGCAGGGTGCAATGGAGGCCCCCAGGGAGGATAGTTCCCTGTCAGGATTGCTTACCAGTCTCCTTTAGTCATTGTTCAGCCAGGCAAGACACATGTTGCTTCCACTGTAAATTAGTTCCTCTGGCACTCAGATCCAAGCTGTTGAGCTAGTGGCTCTTCCCTGGACCTGCACCTAATGCGTAGCTTGGACCTGAGCACGATATCCCAAGTGGGGTCTCCTCAGAGCTAGTGAGGAGGGGGTTGATGCCCCATGCTCTGTGACTTGGGTACCTAGAACTCTCTCCCAGGCTGCCTCATGAGAAGGGGAGCATCCTGGCCCAGGGACGGTTGGAGGGATCAGCCAGGTTGTTTAACAGCATCTATACTTGCATTGTAGTTCACGTCTCTTATCTGGATGGGAAAGGAAATCTGGAACCACAGGGAGCTGGTAAGAACTTCTCAGTAACCCATTCCCTTGCCTTTATCTCCCTCTTGTATTGAAGCTGCACATACAGGCCCCAACCAGGATGGGGCCCCCACTGTGCAGGGTGCTGTACAGACAGTTGCTGCCCTGCAGAGCTAACAATGACCTCATCCTACTCCCTGTTAAGTTGTTCTCAAACTAAGCCCTGAGCCAGGAGGTTTTCTCTCCCCTCCCAAATCTTTGCTAGCATTAACTACCCAATGCTCGCTTGTCCTAGTTATCCAGATACACATCCAGTCCCTCTAAATCTCACTTAATTCTTGGCCTCCGCACCATCCTGCGGTAGGGAGTCCCCCAGGCCAATCACACAGTGTGTGGAAAAGTATGTCCTTTTATCAGTTAGGAATTTTGCCACCTTTCAGTCGCTCCTGTCCCCTTGTCCTTGTGTGAGGAGATTGGGAGAACAGAAGCTCCCGATCTCCCTTCTCTGTTCCAGTCATTATCTATCAGCTTTTCTCCTGTCCCTTTTCTAAACAATCACAATCTTTTCAATCTCTTCATATGAGAGTTTTCCCCTGGTCATTCTCTGATGCCTGACCCCACCCCCGTTCTGCCATCGCCTTTCTGAACAATGCCCCATGGCAGGTCTCTACACTGTACTGGGGCTCGGGTTGCTGCTGCCCTCCTAGGGATCCATGGTGCTTCAGAGGGGTCTCCACTGAATTCCCGTAACCTTTGCCTTCCTGGCTTTTCCTCCAGTGCCCAGTGCTGTCTCCACTCTCTCAGATGACCTGCTGAAGTACTACCAGCATGTGACCCGAGCTGTGCTTGGGGATGACCCACAGCTAATGAAGGTGGGTGCGGGGCTGGGGATCAGTGCCTTTATCTCAGACTGGCCTGAATGGGGGGGTGTTTCAAGGACTGTAGAGCCCCAGCCTCCACAGAAGCTACTTCTGCTCCAGGTTTGATGCAACCCAGTAGAGGAAGGTTCCCTGAAAGTTCTGGCACCAGTGGTCCAGCTGGAGAATTGCCCACCAGCTCTGGATGGCTCGAATGGCTCAGGAGGACATGCAGCAGGGATCGCTGGCCCTGTGGGGGGAGCCTGACTAAGGGAGAATGGCTACATGACAAACCGTGGTGCAACCCCTCTCCTCCCCGTTCCCCCCCCCCCCAACCCCCAGACTGGGGCTCTCCATTCATTTCCTGGCTGGGGCACCCCTCTTCCTCTGACCCTTATCTGACACTCCCCTCCCACAGGTTGCCCTCCAGGACCTGCAGACCAACTCGAAGATCGCAGCCCTGCTGCCCTACTTTGTCTACGTGGTCAGTGGGGTGAGTGGAGCAGGAGGCCCTTGAACATGTGACCCACGTGAGAAACAGGGTGGGGTGGACAGGAGACCCTCCCAAGCGTGTGGCTCCTCTAGGGCAGCCCATGCCCTCCTTCTGGCAGCTACGAGCGTTTTGCTCTCTTCCTTCTCCTGGCCCAGGTGAAGTCCGTCAGCCATGACCTGGAGCAGCTGAACCGCCTGCTGCACATCGCCAAGAGCCTCATCCAGAATCCCTACCTGTGCCTGGGCTCCTATGTCAAGAGCCTGATCGCCAGCGTCATGTACTGTGTGCTGGAGCCACTTGCCGCATCCATCAACCCCCTCAATGACCACTGGACGCTCCGGGACTACGCTGCAATGCTCCTGAGCCATATCTTCTGGTGCGGCCCGGCGGGGAGGGGCTGAAAGGAATCACTGCCACCCCCACCACCCAGGCAGGGGAGTCACCAGCATGTCTGGTGTCAGTGGGAGTCTCCTTCAGAGTCCAGTGCTGCCCCTGCTCTCCCAGGCAGGGCACTGTGCCCCAAGGGTGTCTGGAGTTCCCTTCTTTTATGCCCACAGCTCTGACGAAGCACGATGGGGTAGGGGAGGGTCCTGGGGGGGATGCATGATGAGTCCCATCTCCAGGGATTTTCAGCCTCTGCTCGGTCTCCTCCCTCAGGACGCATGGCGACCTTGTCAGTGGCCTGTACCACCAGATCTTGCTGTCCCTCCAGAAGGTGCTGGCTGATCCGGTGCGCCCGCTTTGCTCTCATTATGGGGCCGTGGTGGGGCTGCATGCCCTGGGGTGGAAGGTAAGGGACAGCTCTCGATCCCACACGATCTTTGGGCAGAGGGAGGCAAGCAGACGATGGTGGTACCCAGGCCAAACACCCTGTTTCCCTGGGAGGTAGGTCTGAGAATTGAAGCAGTGATGCTATCCCAGGTTGGTGGCTACGCTGGGTCCCTCTATGTTGTGGGGGCATCGGAGGAAGTGGTGACCTGCTGCAGGGGCTGGTAACCGCTGCACAGTGCCCCACTCCCATCTCTTTTTGTGCACACACAAGGCAGAGGACCCTGGCTCAGCTCCCCTGGCCGGTACTTTAGCTTCTCATGCAGTGACTGTGCTGTTGGTTCTTGGGCCCAGTCAATAAATGGCCATTTTTGGGATGGAACTTTGCTCTCTCCTCCAGGCTGTGGAGCGAGTCCTCTACCCCCATCTCTCCACCTACTGGGCGAACCTGCAGGCTGTGCTCGACGACTACTCTGTCTCCAATGCTCAGGTGAAGGCCGATGGGCACAAGGTGTACGGTGCCATTCTGGTGAGTCTAACCCCACCCATCCAGAGGAGAGGGCTGGGCTAGGGCTCTGCCTACACGGCCAACACACTCACTGCAGTTCCAGGCAGTCCAGAAGCCCCTGCTCTCAGGGAAGGGAAGGCACTGAGCTCCCATCTCCCAGTAGCAGAGCATCTGGCCTGTCAGACTAGATACAGGGCCCCTGCCAGAAAAGGGATGAAGAAGTCACTTGACTTCTCCTTGGGTAGGGTGAAGGGGGTTTTCCATTGCCCCTTATATCAGGGATGGGGATGGGCAGAGAGGGCTTTGTGAGCAGCAGCCTCGCGCAGAGGCCCAGCTGAGCCAGGGATCCGCCAGTCTGCTGCTGTGTGCGGCTGGGTTTGTAGATGGGGATAAGGAGCGGAGAGACCAGGGCTTCTAACCAGAGCAGCTCTTCCTTTGCCAGGTGGCAGTAGAGCGCCTGCTGAAGATGAAGGCACAGTCAGTGTCAGCCCAGGGGGACAGGCCACGTAGGGATAGGTGCCGGCGGGAGAGCTCTCCCTGGCTCAGCCCCCTGCAAGATCCCCAAGTGGAGTTCAGCTTTGGCATCACCAGCCACCTGCTGCAGCTTGGCAGTGGGGGCCCCCAGCTGGGTACTGGCATCTCTGCTGACCTTCCCACTGTCTCCCTGCACGAGACCTACCGGGAGCTCTATGACTTCTTTGGAGACAGCCTGGCCACCCGCTTTGGCACGGGCTCGGGGCTGCAGTCAGCCGAGCTGACACCTCCTGGCCCCAAGGTCTTGGACACGAAGAAAGAGCAGCCAGCCTTTGGCACAGGGGACGTGGTGCGCAAGATGCCCCAGCTGACAGCCAATGCCACAGTGAGCCCCCGGGAGGAGGAGAGCCCCCGGGCAGACTACCCACCAGGCAGGCCGGCCCTGCATCGCTCAGCCAGTGTGCCCCGCTCTCGTAGCACATCACGCCAGCAGGGCCTCCGCCCCGGGGTCCGCGACGTTTTCCAGAAGTGCCGCTTCTCCCCACAGGGGCCACCCCACTTCAGCTTTGTGATTGCTGGTCGGCAGGTGGGCCGGCGGTGCCAGGGCCGACTGTTCCAGACCTGCTTCCCCCAGCATCATGGCCCTAGCCACATTTCCCGCTATGCCCAGAAGCTGCCCATGATTGGCAGGACCAGCAAGCCTGTGAAGAAGTGGGCCCACTCAGAGTACTCCCTCTACCTGCCTCTCTGAGGAGTGACCTCTCCCCTCCAGGACTTCAGCTCATGGCCAAACCTAGTGTGGGCCCTTCATCCCTCCCCTGTACTACTGAGGATCCCTTGCTGGATGAAGTCAGGGGCCTCCACACAAGCCAAACTCCTCAGGAGAGGAATTTCTCTTCCAGGGTGGAGGGGGCCTACCCAGCACACTCTGGACTTTGCAGGGGGTGCTGAAGACACATTCTGCACTCAACAGTGCCTCCCACATGCCCAGACTGTAGGTCAGGCTGAGCCTGTTACCTCTGCACTGATGAACTGTGCACTCCTCCAAGAGCCATCCAGGGTTTTCTGCTGTGTGATGGCTGAGGCTTTGCTGTGGAGGTGATGGGAGAGTATGTGTGGGAGAGGGGAAGTGATTGCAGGGCTTAGGGCCTCTGTGTGATCTAGGTACAGCACACAGCAGCAGACTCCATAGTCTAACTAAAGCATCTTAGCTCCCTGGCCCCAAGCCATGTCCTCCCCTGAGGGATGAGTGCCCCTACCCTCAGCACTCCCCTTGGAGTTGGGGTTTCCTGACAGCGTGCAGCATTTCTCCAACTCCCCAACCCTTGTACTGACACCTGGTTGTTTAATAAAGACGCTGCTGTTGGGGACAGAGGATTTGCTTGCTGACCTCTCCCTTGTTGCATGGGGTTGGATAGCTATAGCACCTCCTGTCTTGCCCCTGCTCGAGGCTGCCCCTTAGAAGCTCCTCTGGAATGTGGGCCAGTGCTTACTGCAGGCAGCTAAGGGAAAACTAACAGCTAGGGCGCTCTGGCTCTCAGAGCTGAGGGACCTGCTTCTGTCTTCCTAACCCACCACCATAAACTAGGGGGCCTGCCATGTCTGTCTCCTCTCAAACATTGAATCAAAGCCTGGCAAGAGGAGCTGAGCCTGTTTATAAAGTGGGGCCCGCAACATTTTCTGAGGGTGGCTTTAAACAGCAGGACTTGACTGCTCTTTGAGCATGTGAAAGATCCCAGGGCTGTTCTAACTGTGTTTATTTTGGGGTGAAAGGGGGTTCAACCATGTATCACCACATCTCAGTTGCATTTCAGCAGCACTATATGGCCAATCTTTGGGAACGATGCAGAGTTGCACAGGCTCAGGGCTGGGCTGTGGCCTCTTCAACACTCACTGTAACGTGTCAAGGATGTGATTGTGTTTTCCTGTGATGCTTCACAGGCACAGCTCCCAGCAGCGAGTACAAATCCTCCGAGAGTGGGAGATGGGACCAGAGCAAAAATAAACCCTCTCTGTTATCTTCCACCCCAGTACTCCAGGGCTCATTTCTCTCCAAAGGAGGAACTGGAAAGTGCTCACGTGGGAAGGTGATGGGCAGCAATATGAAACCAATAGAAAACAAGTCATTTGTTCAAGATTAGCTATTAGTTCACCTTCCAAGAGAGGGTACTAGCTCAGAAAGCACCAGTTGATAACACAACTGCTAATAGAGGCTTGGGTCTGGAAAAGGCCCAATCCCCCCAGCACTTACAGTGAAGTTGGTGAAATCAATGGACCAAGCACCTTTGCAGCTGGAACTCTGTGTGTACAGCCAATGCTAGGAATTTGACCAAACACAAATGGATCTTTTACAACTGAGAAATATCAGGGGATCAGCGTAAGGGAAGCTGAGCCACCCCAGGATTGTGGCATGGGAACTAAAGACCAGAACAAACCTTACCACTCCATGCTCCTCTGACCCTGCCATCTCTATCTCACACATTGCTGCATACCTACCGATAGATTGCTAGAAAACAATCCAAACCCTTCACACGTTTCTGCTAGCGAGAGGATGAGAACAAATGTCCGTCATGGTGCTTAATGCACTGATGGGGGGGCACTCAGGTACTGTGGTAATGAGTGCAGGACAAGGATTGCTAGTGAAGATGGCAACCGATTCCTACCCAAGGGGATGTATTGGAGCACTTGGTTATGATTTACAGAGGAAGAATAATTGCAGGGGAGCCTTTCCAGAGGCTCTCACACGGAATGGTTTACATGTGGGCAGCATGTGCTTGGGATTAGGCCTCTTGAGCTGATCTAGGATGCCTGCTGCCCAGAGGCCGGAGCCCCTTGTGCTTGGCAGGGGCAGGTGTGGAAATCAGTGGTGCTCCAAGCCCTCCAGCTGCGTGGTAAGGCCTGAGGCTGTGGGTAACCCGTTCTAGGTTGCCTGTGCTGTACAGCGCCTGGCGCAATGTGGGGTGCCAGGCTCCATGCTGTACACACCAGAGGGGTGGAGTTGTGTGTTAGCCCAGCACACAGCGGCGGGGGCAGGTGTTGCTGGGAGCAGGGGTCTCTCTCGCGGTACTAACTAGGGGCGGGTGAAGGGACAGGCTCATTTCAGCACAGAAATGGCGGGGGGAGGACAACACGTGAGCGGGCCTCCGACACACACAGCGTCCCGCTGGAGCCTCCCCAGGCTGCCGGGGGCGGATCTCCCAGGGGGCGGGGATTGGGACTTCGGGTCCTGGACTGGCCGAGGGGAACATGGCGGTGTCCGCGCTGCAGCTGGGGGAACTGGCCCTGTATGGAGCTGCCTTCCTCTGCGGGGTCGTCTGCGCCTCGGCCTTGACTGTCACCCAGGTACCTGCCCGGGGGGGGGCCGGTCTGTCCGGGAAGGGGCGCAAGCGCGAGGGGGAAGCAGGGGCTGGGTGAAAGCTCCCCCGGTGGAAAAAGGCAAGGGAAACACCCGGCCCCAGTGTGCACCCTGGCCATGGCTGTGGTGTCTCCGTGTCCACAAGCCGTAGCAGCGCCCCCCACTAGTCTCACTGCCCCCAAAACACCCGCAATCTGCAGCATCCCCAGCCATTACACCCAGCGGCTTCTCTCCTGCCGCCCCTGCCCCTTGGTTCTATCCCACCACCTCCACCGCTTTAAACTGTCCATCCCTGGACAGCCAGTGGCCACTAACTAGCTGCACGGGGTGCCGAGCGGGGCAGGGGGTAATTAAAAAGGCCCTGGGAAGACTCATCACTACCTGCCGGGTGGTGCGGGAAGCGTTGCCCTGTCATGTGAGCTGCACAGCCCTGGAGCTAATGTGAGTCAGCTGAGGCCTCTGAAGAGGCAGGAAAGCTCCAGCAGTTAGTTTCCTTCCTGCCCCGCCTATGTACACACACCCCTCCCTGTGCACAGACAGGCCCCACCTTCCCATCTGGGGCACTGGGTCCTGTGTCTCCCAGGACATAGACACTGGTTTCCCACTGCTGTTCTTCTCCCTCCCGTTCAGCCCCAGAGAGGCCATTACTGTATTTTCCATTTGGCTGCACCTATCCGGCTCCACATCCACACAGGAAGTCATCAGTCCTGGCCCTAAGAGCTTCGAAGGCAAGTGACAGAGCCAAGCTGTGAGGCTCTCAGGCCTGGTCTCCACGGAGGATCGGAGCAAATTCTCCCCCGGCAGCGCTCAGGGGCTTGGGAGGAGCTAGCCAGACTGGGTACTGCCAATTGAACCTAGACCTGCTTCAGGCAGGGTTAAAGACCTTGATGGTAAAATGCCCCAGCTCTCTACTCCCAGCATGGCTACTGCAGAGAGGAAGGGCAGGCAGATGGCCCAGCTAGCATGAGACTTGGTCACACACCTTGCTCCACCACCAGCCTCCTATGTGACCTGTGAGTTACTTATGTCTCCTCCAACGGCTCCGTAGTGTGTCCCCGAGTTGGAATGGGCAGAGGGAGGAAGTGCCGAGACAGAAGTGCCTCAGCAAAACTGTAGCAAACTGAGACAAAGTAGGACTATTCTGTAATATTTCTATGAGTCCTGTCGGCCTCAGTTTCTCCAGTGTGCTGCACTGTTCCCCAGTGGGGGTAGAAAGGGAACGTTTGCTCTCAGCTCAGGCTAGGAGATGTGGGTGTTGGCTAGCTGCCTGGGGCTTGGGCCCCCATATCAATAGAGCATTTGAGAAGACAATGGCAAATCCAATCACCTGGACATTGGTGCCTAGCAACCAAAGACCTCAAGGGACAGGGATTTCCACACCTCCTCGGCAGGGAGGCAGAGCAACCTTCCCCAGAAGGAGAATAAGGGAGCGGGAAGGTGTGAAGACTGGAAGATAAGAGTGGGCTGCTGGAAGGAGTCAGGGCTCACCTGGAGCCTGACCAAGGAGATCAAATGCAGTGACAGACAGCTTGCACTAAGGGGTTGACTCCAGCTTGGCTGGGCTCTGGACGAACCCGAATGGACTGTGCTCTAACCTTCAGGTCTCTGTGCTACCCAAAGGGCTTCCTATGCTGTGTGTCAGTGAACGAATAAACCTGACTGTTGTGATGCTGTTTGGTGTCACTACAGATGCTTGGCAAGGTGCACTAATCCCTGAGGAGTGGACAAGTCTATATCAGGGACTCGCTAAACAGAGCTTATGGTGTGAAGCTGGAGGCCCAGAGGTCCAGTCAAAGGAGGAGGTGAAGCTGCATGGCTTATCCTGGAGGAAGGGAGACCCTTAGGGGGTCTGACACACTGAAGGGGCTCCTCCTAGAGACTTCCAAAGCAGGGGGCTTAGCATGATCCTGTGGCTCAGTGACAGGCTGAAACCACTTTCACACAGGGGTCTGGGAAGGACAGACAAGTTCTCCCACAATACACCACAAACCAGTTTCTAGAGCAGCTTCAGGTGCTAAGGGCCTTGGGACACACCCCAGAAATCCTAGCGCAAAACACACACAGCTGCAGCGCCAGTCTGGAAATAGGCTGGGTATGGCACGTGTGGGGCTGGGCAAATGTGTGACTGCAGGTGTGCCAGCCAGATGACAGGTACACCATATGCCTTGGGTTTCTGGCCCAGATCCTCAAAAGTATTTAAGCAACTCCCTTCCCATGGGAGTGAGGTGCCTAAATACCTTTGGAGAGCTGGGCCTCAGTTCCCCAAGGGGCACACAGGCATCTTAAAGACAGATGCTGATGGAGTCCCGCCCTCTTCCCCCCTGCCAATCTTGGTCAGGGACTAGGCACGGCCTCAATGCCTTGCTATAAAACAATGGAGATGCTGCCGAATGGAAGTGTCCATGTCCCCTGTGCTGTGGAATCTCCCCCCCATGAAGGCTGTCTCTGTTCTCTTGTTCCCAGGGGGAGTTTGGTGGCCAGTGTATCCTCTATGGGTCCGTAGACAAGAATATTTCGGCCCTCGCTCTGTCTCACTTCAGCAACATCTCCCTCTGTTACTTCGTCGCCGCCATCTCCATCCTCATCGCTGTGTACTGCTTCGCAGTGCTGCTTTATGGCATCTACAGCTGCTGCATGGACGAGAGGCGGTGGTGAGCAGAGGGCACATATGGGGGTGGGGAGTTAGAGCCAGTCAGTCCCACCGCCTGGTCCCACTGATCTCTTCTCCCATCCCATTCCAGGGATCACACCTGGCTCACTGTGAACCTGGCAGTCTCTGCTGTGATCCTCTTCTTCCTGCTGGTCTCGGCCTGCATCCTCCGGGTTGGGATGGACACTCTGTGCTCATCCATCCTCCAAACCAAACTTGTGAAAAGGTAGGTGGGCTTCTCTCTCTCAGGGGAGGACCGCACTCCCAATGTCCAGAGGGACTCCCTGCCCCAGCAGGATCGCATCATAGAATATCAGGGTTGGAAGGTACCTCAGGAGGTCATCTAGTCCAACCCCCTGCTCAATACTTTCCCAGCAGCCACAGGCTCTGACTTGGTGCAAAGGTCCAGCACAGAGGGGCGGGGGGGGATCGATTCCTGTGGGATTTCTCCTCCTCTAGTTCTCCAGCTAATCTGTGCTCTGTCCTCTCTTAACTCCACTCTAGTTGCCAAGAGGCCCAGCATGTAAAGTGGTCCCCACAGTATAATGCAGTGAGGTTCTACGACAATCTCTACAGTGCTGAGGTGAGAATTAACTCTGGGGCGGGGGGTGGCAGCTGATGGGGGCGGGGGGAACAGCAGAACTCCTGCCCCCAAGATTTTCAAGGAGGGCTGTGTAAATGTGGAAGCACAGCAGCACCAACACAGCTTGAGCGGCTTGTGAGAGCCATTATTCTCAAGCCCCTGGTTTGGGCCTCGTCCCATTAGAGGAGATCATGGGGGCAGGGAAGAAGGTGGGCTGCATCCAATTAACAGTCAGTCCCTTTACAATTAGCGTGAGGAAATTCCGCTTGCTGCAGTGCAGTCAGCCTGGGGGACTCCAGGCAGCCGGGTTTAGTATCTTGGCAGCCCCGGTGTTTGTAGGTGAGCTAAGAACGAAGTTGAACACCCTCATGCTTTGGGGAAGGAGGGAATCCCACCCCACGTGGGCCAGGAGTGGTACAGCCAGGTGTTTGCTGATGAAGGAGCAGGCAGGACAGACAGCTGGACAAGCCAATGGTCTGTCCACCTCTTCCTGGGGCGGGGGCTTTGGAGGAAGAGTTTGAGGGAGACCGCAGGGAGGGCGATACACAGCCGTGCTTCACCAACCCCCTGCTGCATGCCATTCTCCCCACTCCGACAGGCGGCCGCCTGGGTGAATTTCTTCTTCTGGTGTCTGCTGCTGGTCCTGTTGCTCGTGCAGCGCAGACAGGAAGCCCCGTTCCAGCTCCTGCAGCGCAACGACCCCGAGTGGAGCTCCGAGACAGACGCCATCTTTGGTGCCCGGCCACAGAGGCCGTGAGGAGACCGGGAGGGACAAGCAGCCTCAGTTTGGGCAAGGGGGGAGTGTGTGTGTGTGAGAGAGAGAGGAGCATACGAGGGGGGAGAGAAGAGGGCTGGAAGCGTTTCCCACCCCCCACCCCCAGTGCCTTTCCTCTGGCTTCAAGGGTGCTCTGCTTGTCGTCCTTTGGCCGTTCTGGTTCTTGATAGTGAAGGAAGCCAATGATCCTGGCTGTCTGTTGTGATCCCACTCACAGTCCCAACCTCCACTACATGTCTCCTCCCACCTCCACCCCTACAGAGGGGGTGGGCCAGGGCTAGGGTTCACCTCGCACACAGGCACCCTATGGGGGGCGGGGGGTTCTGGATATGAGAGGATCTCAGCACAGACATGAGCTGTGCAGTGCTCCTTGATGTCCCCACCGGAACCCACTGTCGACACTGCAGGTTTCGTAATCCTTGGATCTGGGGGACACCGGCAGCGACATCCAATCCCCACTCCCCCGAAGCTTTCTGATGTCAGTGTGATGGGCTTTATGTAAGACCATGCAGTGCATCTGCCTTAGATACCAGAGATACTGGGAGTGCATGAGCCCATCCCAGCTGGGCATGTGTAATCACAGAACTAGGTCAGTGGAGGCAGAGCATTTCTTCTTGGGGAGTGGGGAAAGGAGGGCTTGGAGCGGGCCCCTGCCTGGATGGGAGAGAGAAGCCCCAGCAGCGCCACCGTGACACTAGTTACAGGATGTGGGGCCAGGGGAAGCCCCTGAAACCCAAGCGCCAGGGGAAGCCCTTGAAACACAAGCGCCAACGGGTGGGTGTCTGATTGTCCAAAGCTGGTTGCCATACCCTCTCAGCGAGAGGGCACCTCATTTCACGAGCCAAAGAGAAAACGCCAGCTGCCTAAGTGCAGCAATCCTGCTGGGCCATCAAGTGCCTTTCACAGGGTGTATGAAGACCAGAGCAAGAGGGAAGGGCCCATTCATGCCTAAATGCCTCTGCAGACCCCCTCCTGCTCAGGGGTCGGGATCTCCTCCCACTAAACCTTGCACCATTATGGTATGTGGAACTGGGCCCATTTCTTGTGCCTTTTCATTTTGTACTAAACCTTGTTATTAAAAGGATGATTTTCACCAGATCAGCTTGTGCAGAGGCCATTTCGTCTTCCCGGAACACTTCCCCTCCCTCCCCACCCCTCCTGCCTCAGGGAATAGCAAGTGGGGGGCTAGACCCTCTCCCTCATTTTAAATACTAAGAAGCCCTTCCATTGCAGGCTCTGATTTCCTCAAGCTTCACCCCGAAAGTAGGGCTAAGCCAAGCCTGCATGTGGCTGGGAGATGCTGTGCTAGGACACATTGGAAAGGGTTCAGGAAAGAGCCACCAGAATCATGTGAGGTCTGGAAAACCTGCCATACAGTAAGAGACCAGAGAAACTCAAGCCGTGTAGCTTAATGAACAGAAGGTTAAGAGTTGACTGTAAAGTCACGGTCTATAAGTATCTACATGGCAAGAGGATTTCTGATGGGAGAGGGCTCTTTGCTCTCACAGGCAAAGGCAGAACGAGATCCAATGGTTGGAAGCTACAGCTGGAGAAATTCAGGCTGGAAAAAGTGCAGATTTTTTAGGGGGTAATTAGCCGTCAGAACAACTGACCTAGGAATTCGATGGATCCACCATCACTTGGAGTGTTTACATCGGATCTGGGTGTCTCTCTCTACAATTTGTGCTCTAGCCCAGCCAGAAGTGATGGGCCAGATGTAAAAAACCACTGGTGAAATGCTCTGGCCCATGTTACGCAGGAGATCAGACTGTATGAGCAGAATGGTCAATTCTGGCCTTGGAATCTCTGAATTCATGTCAAATGTCCACACGGTGCACAAATCAGCCACAGATCTGCAGCTCCTGACAAGCTATGGCTGGCTCTGGCTGAACTGTGGCTCTGTTAGAGGCATCCCAGTTACCAGCTCTTGACTGAATTCAGATGACTGCAAGTGGAGGATGGGGAGGAATTAATAAAAGACTCTTTCTTGAAACCAACTGTCCCGTGGAGGAGTCAAGAATGGCAGGGACCAGAGAAAAGTCCCCTGGGCTGCTGGGACTGATAGCTGCCTTACCCACATGTGCTGCGAACATGGAGGTGCAGAACCTGGGAGAGGACCTTTGTTCTTGTTGATCACGGGGATGTTTTGGCAGGTTATAAATTGGGCCTTTTCTCATAGACCTGAGTGGTGAGGAGAAACTTCCCCTGTGAACAGCTTATTCCACAATTGCCCATGCTAAAGCTTCTTGCACCTTCCTGTCAAACAGCTGGTACTGGCCACGGTTGGAGACAGGGAAAGTGGAATTCAGGGACTGATGGTCTGATGGCAGAACGAAACCTTTTTACCATTTTTGGGTAAAGTCAAAATAGCAGCATGGAGGACGGAGACTTGGGAGCCCCCTCCAGGAACCCTCTCTAAAGAATCCAGAGGACGAACTGGTTTCCCTTTCCACCTCACCTCTGTGGCACTCGAAAGCTTGTTTCTCTCACCAACGGAAGTTGAGCCAATAAAAGATGATGTCTCACCCACCTTGTCTGTCTCATATTCTGGGACCAAGACCGCTACAACAACACTGCAAACAACAATGCAGCATTTTATTTTTTGTTGCCCTGCCCCTCCCACAAGAGAAAAAAGACACAGCTCTTTGGAGCATGGGCTCCCTCTCAATGTGTATCTATGCCGTGGTTGGCGCAATGGCTCTGTAACCTCAATGGGTGTCCCTGGTGTTACTGTGCTGTAAGTAATAGCCACACTCCAACCCCTAATGCTGCTCTTCTACCTCTTTCCTGCCCCAGGCTTGCAGATCTGGAAGCCCTGGTGCTGCAGAGCTCCTTCCCCTCCTGCTGTGCTGCCTGCCCATGTCTACACTTACAAGCTTACAGCCGCACAGCTGTACCGATACACCTGCGCCACCGTCCGAGTGCTCGTGTAGCCGCGTTCTGCCGATGGCAGAGAGCTCGCCCGTCGACTCAACGAGCAGCAGTAGCCATGTCGAGTGCGTCTCCCGCTGACAGCGCTGTGCACATGAGCACTTATGTCAGCAAAACGTATGTTTTTTTTTCACACCCCTGAGCAACAAAAGTTTTGCCGACATAAGTGCAAGTGGAGACAGGGCCACGGGGTGCGATGGGGGTGTCCAGATGTAGAAATCTAAAATTAACATATACGCTTAGACCAACGCTGGTCTTTGTCAGCCGCCACAAGTGTGAAAATACTTCCCTCCGAGCTAGTGGCCAGGAGCAGCTAATGGGAGTTTTGCGAGGGAGTTCTCCAGGGGACGCAGGAGCGACTACGTGACCTTCGGGTAAGTGTGTTTGTGTTTGTGGTGTGTTCCCTGCTTGAGTGACGTATATAGTGTGGTCTGTTTGTTTGGGGCATCCGTGTGCTGACCTGAGTCTAGTGGCCTGCTAGGCAAGGCTGAGAGCTTCTTAATGAGGCTTTGATCCCTTAACCCCTTTAGCATCTATCAACTCTTAACTAGGGGGCGGGGCTACTCAGGGAGAACAGGGTTTAAAAATACTGCTCCTAACCGACCGGAGGAGCTAGTGGACAGGAGCAGCTAACAGGAGTTTTGTGAGGGAGTTCTCCAGGTGACAGAGGAGTGACTATGTGACCCTTGGGATGAGTTTGTTGTCTGTCGTGTGTGTGGGGGGTGCTTGCTGCTTGACTGACATACATAGCTGTGACAGGATCCCCAGGGTGCAACCTGGGACTGTGGGAGCACTATGCCCCCTTTTCTAACTAGCCTGGGTTGTCTCTCACAATGCCTTACTGGTGGCAAGCAGCAAACCCCTCCAGGTGCTGTTACTACTCAGTACAACCGCATGTGGAGCCCCGCACCCAGCTATACTGCATGAATGCTCCCAGAGACACTCATGAATCACACAGAGAAAGGCACCAGCCAGATCCCCCCAGCTCCCAGCACTATACCTCAGGAATATACCATCTTGCACTGCTCAAGACCCTTGAGCAATGCAAGTTTATTACTTGGTTCACCACTTCATCAATGGACATGGCCCAGCCTTTGTGACCTGAGCAGATTTACCAAGCACTTCAGGCAAACTCGCTGGTAAAGATAAACAGTAAAACATCCTCATGATTACAAAAGATAGATTGTAAGTGATAGGCAAAAAGTCAGAGTAGTTACCAAAAGAAAATAAAAGATAAGCAAACAGTCTAAACTCTCAACCTATAGACTGGGTGACATCTAGATTAAGCAGTTTTTCTCACTCCACTGGATACTGCAGGTTGGTCACAGTCTTTCATACGCAAGCTTTTCCTCTTAACCTCAGGACAATCTCTTCAGCTCCAGCTTTCTCGTTGCCTTAGCTTAGGTAGGGGAGAAGAGAAAGTGGCCACATGCTTCGTCCTATGTTGTGTTTTATACCCTTGGTCCCTGTGCTTGGAGAACACAAGTCCTGGCATGTCTGGAGGGCATTGCTGAGTTACCAGGCAAGGTAGAGCAATTCCCCTGGTGTGGCATTGTGCCAATGAGTCTTTGCATTGTAGCTTCCTTGCTGGACAATGGCTATTGATGATTGTTTGATACCCACCATGATGTTGGTTAGCTCCTTTGTTCTTGTCTCTGGGGTTCTAATATCTGGGCAATTCCCCAGCATATTTTAGCGACAACCAGATAACAGGTGTCAGAGTAGCAGCCGTGTTAATCTGTATTTGCAAAAAGAAAAGGAGTACTTGTGGCACCTTAGAGACTAACAAATTTATCTGAGCATAAGCTTTCGTGAGCTACAGCTCACTTCATCGGATTTGTTAGTCTCTAAGGTGCCACCAGTACTCCTTTTCTTTTTGCGAACCAAATAACGCAATCTCATAATTTCATATGCACTAATGATATACTTATTTAGATAGAACAATGGCTTTCAGCAGATCATAACCTTTCCCCAGTACCTCATCTGGCATGCTTTAGATGAAATATCACAATTATATATACATGATGAATATAGGGGTTACAGGGCACTCCCCCGAGATATTGTGACATTCTATAGTGTGCTCTGTCTGGTTGGGGCACCGTGTGCTGAGCCTAGGAACCTGCTAGGCAAGGCTGAGAGCTTCTTAACCAGGCTTGGACCCCCAAGCCCTTTAGCGCTCATCACCCCTTAACGAGGGGGCGGGGCTACTCAGGGAGAACAGGGCTTTAAAAAACCGGTTCCTGAGCAACCAGAGGAGCTAGTGAACAGAAGCAGCTCATAGGGGAGTTTTGTTGGGGGGAGGGGGGGGAAGATGCACTCAATTAACGTTTTTTAAACTTAAGGCAATAAACAGCCCTGATAAAAACAACAATAAAGGAAACAACTGCAGGAGTAAAAAGAGAATGCAGGCAGAAGTCCAGCCACAGAGTAGGGGCTGTCCAGTTTATTGCACTGAATGCAGCACGTATGATTATCTGCTCAATGGGTGGGTGGCGTATGTGTGCATTCAGTGCAAGGAGCTCCTGGCCCTCAAAAGAGACCGTGTATGGGCTTTGGAGGCCAGAGTGGCTGACCTGGAGGAGGTAAGGGAGACAGAGAGGTACATAGATGAGACATTCCGGGACACAGTAGAATGCTGTCACCCCCAGTCTGACAGCCCCTGTGCTGTTGAGGCGGATGAAAGTCTCAGGGAAGGAGAACATCCAACTGGAGCAGAGGGAAATGATCCCATAGTTGGGACCCTCCTCCCAGATGATGTCATGGTATCCTGTCATACTGAGGATGTGATGTCATACCGAGGATACCCCTCTGGGGGAGGGAACTCCAGTTATTAGGAAGAGACAGGAAATAGTAATGGGGGATTCGATCACTCTAAACATAGCTGGGTTTGCGATGACCGGGAGAACTGCATGGTGACTTGCCTGCCTGGTGCAAAGGTTGCAGGTTTCCCGAGACATCTAGATAAACGTATGTGTAGTGCTGGGGAGGAGCCGGTGGCTGTGGTACATGTAGGTCCCAATGACATAGGGAAGGATGGGAGAGAGGCCCTGGAGGCTAAATGTAGGCTGCCAGGTAAGAGATTGAAGTCCAGGACCTCCAAGGTAGCATTCTCTGAATGCTTCCAGTTCCATGCGCAGGGCCAGTCAGACAGGCAGAACTGCAGAGTCTCAATGCGTGGATGAGACAATGGTGTAGGAGGAGGGGTTTAGATTTATTAGGAACTGGAAAGCCTTTTGGGAAAGGAGGAGCCTATACAGGAAGGATGGGCTCCACTTAAACCAGAATGGAACAGGATGGCTGGCATGTCAAATTAAAAAAGGTCGTAGAGCAGTTTTTAAACTAAGGGCTAGGGGAAAGCGGACAGGTGCAGAGGAGCATGTAGTTCGGACAGAGACATCCCTTAGGGCAGTGTTTCTCAACCAGGGCTACGTGTACTCCTGGGGGTACGCCGAGGTCTTCCAGGGTTTACATCAACTCGTCTAGATATTTGCCTAGTTTCACAGCAGGTTACATAAAAAGCACTAACAAAGTCAGTACAAACTAAAATTTCCTACAGATAATGACTTGTTCTTACTCCTCTCCTGACCAGGATGGTGATCGTGACTGTGAAATGCTCGGGGAGATTAAAGAGGCTATAAAAATAAAAACCTCAGCAATAATGGGGGGATTTCAACTATCCGCATATTGACTGGGTACATGTCATCTCAGGATGGGATGCAGAGAGAAATTTTCTTAACACCGTAAATGACTACTTCTTGGAGCAGCTAGTCCTGGAACCCCTAAGAGGAGAGGTAATTCTTGATTTAGTCCTAAGTGGAACACAGGATCTGGACTGCTTCAAAAAACAGTGACTATAACATAAAATTTAACATCCCCGGGGGGGAGAGGGGGAGAAACCACAGCAGCCCACCACGGTGGCATTTAATTTCAGAAAGGGGAACTACACAAAGGAAGTTAATTAAACAGAAATTAAAAGGTACAGTGCCAAAAGTGAAATCCCTACAAGCTGCATGGAAACTTTTTAAAGACCCCCTATAGAGGCTAAATTTAAACGTCTATCCCAGATTAAAAAACACAGTAAGGGAACCAAAAAATTGCCATTGTGGCTAAATAACAAAGTAAAAGAAGCAGTTAGAGGCAAAAAGGCATCCTTTTAAAAAGTGGAAGTTAAAGCCTATTGAGGAAAATAGAAACTCTGGCAAGTGAAGTGTAAAAATATAATTAGGAAGGCCAAAAAAGAATTTGAAGAACAGTTAGCCAAAGACTCAAAAAGTAACAGCAAAAGAAATGTTTTTAAGTACATCAGAAGCGGGAAGCCTACTAAACAACGAGTGGGGCTACTGGACAATCGAGATGCTAAAGGAGCACTCAAGAATGATAAGGCCATTGCGGAGAAACTAAATGAATTCTTTGCATCAGTCTTCATGGCTGAGGATATGAGGGAGGTTCCCAAATCTGAGCCATTCTTTTTAGGTGACAAATCGGAGGAAGTGTCCCAGATTGAGGTGTCATTGGAGGAGGTTTTGGAACAAATTGATAAATTAAACAGCAGTAAGTCACCAGAACCAGATGGTATTGACCCAAGAGTTCTGAAGGAACTCAGATGTGACATTGCAGAACTGCTGACTGTGGGATGTAACCTATCACTTAAATCAGCTTCTGTACTAGATGACCGGAGGATGGCTCATGTGATGCCAATTTTCAGAAAAGGCTCCAGAGGCGATCCTGGCAATTACAGGCCAGCAAGCCTAACTTCAGTACCAAACAAATTGTAAAGAACAGAATTATCAGGACACCTGGATGAACACGATTTGTAAAGGGAAATCATGCCTCACCAATCTCCTAGAATTCTTTGAGGGGCTCAACAAGCATGTGGACAAGGGTGATCCACTGGATATAGGGTACTGTGGAAGTATAACGTTGTATAAGGGGACATGCTGGATACATTGTATGTGAGAGGGCATGCCAAAACACGTTACAAAGTATCTGAGGGAGCACACCTAGGGACAGTTAGCTTTTGAATGGAGAAGCAATTAAGATAGAGCCAGCACGTCTAAGAAGCAGGCATCAGAATGGAAGGTGTGAAGGGCAATTAGTTAAGTTAACTGGAAGCTGTTAAAGGAGATTGTTAAGGGTGGCAGGTAATTGAAGATACGTGACTGGTCTCAGGGATCTCGAAGGGTGGTGACTAAAATCTTTTTCTTCTTTTGTCTGTAACTTCTCTGTAACTTGTTCTCCAAAAAACTGTATAAATTAAAAGACACAAGCCCCACTCGGGGGGCTCACTTCTAAATGTATTAGCAGAGCAGCTTTGCTAATAAAACAGAGTGGTCTGATAAATTGTGAGTCTGAGTCAAACTTTGACAGTACTTAGATTTTCAGAAAGCCTTTGACAAGGTCCCTCATCAAAGGCTCTGAAGCAAAGTAAGCTGTCATGGGATAGGAGGGAAGGTCTTCTCATGGATCAGTAACTGGTTAAAAGATAGGAAACAAAGGGTAGGAACAAATGGTCAGTTTTCAGGATGAAGAGAGGTAAATAGTGGTGTCCCCCAGGGGTCTGTACTGGGACCGGTATTGGTCAACATATTCATAAATGATCTGGAAAAAGGGGTAAACAATGAGGCGGCAAAATTTGCAGATGGTACAAAACTACTCAAGATAGTTAAGTCCAAAGCAGACTGCAAAGAGTCACAAAGGGTTTCTCTCAAAACTGGGTAACAAAATTGCAGATGAAATTCTATATTGATAAATGCAAAGTAATGCACATTGGAAAACATAATCCCAGCTACATATACAAAATCGTGGAGTCTAAATTAGCTGTTACCTGGAATCACTGAGAGCTGGGTTATGTAATAGAGCCTCAGAACTTAATCTTTATATTGTGGCTGAAGACACTATTGGCTGTGAGAGATGCTGTCCTGGAGGAGCAGTACTAACTTCTGACTGCAAACCATGAGTGGAGGACAGCAGGAGGAAAAGGAGGGAAGTGGTGTGCTAAAGGAATATTTGTTCATAGGACTGTCAGATCTGCAGGTGGGGAAACTGAGGCAAAGAACATTGCCCAGCGTACTGTGGAAGTGGGAATTTTGCTTAGTATTCATTCACCATGCTGTTGATTTATTGTTTCCTACATTAATGCTGTTCCTTTTCTCTCCTAAGTTTTCTTTGTTTCATACACAGTTACTGAGGACTTGCGAGAGAAGATTTGCCTGTTAAGGGTGCCTAAGGAGGGGGATTTAGTTTTCCCCAGGCTTCTTGGTGGCCAGTGTGTTTGTTAATTTCACGCGGAACCTCTAGGTATTTCAACAGGTCCTTGCTGCTACTGACAACACCTGGCAGAAGGGGGCCCTTAGTAATTGGTCTCTATGGAACAATCACAGGACTTCAAGGGAGTACGTATGACTGTTTTCTATCATTTAATTAAAACTAGAGCTTTCATTTGGGCCTAATTCTGTTAAATAGATTGAATAGTTATATAGTTAATTTTCCTTCTGCCACCAAAGCTCTCATTAAAGCCATGGGGAGCCTGAAATGCAAAAGTATCATGGGCCTGAATGCCCTGTGACTTCAAGGTTAGTTTTATGCTGAGGGGCTCTCATAGGCAAAAACTCAAAATTGCGGTCAAGTCGAGTTATTTGTCTGGTTTTCTGTTTGTAGTCAGAACAGTAGAAAATGGTGACTATTTGCAGGACCAATTTGATGTAATTTATTTTTAAATTGCGACGTTGGCTTTTTTACAGAAATAGCAGCAAACTGCTCTTCTGCTAACTCTTGTCAAAGGCTCTAGTTTTGCTTGGTCAGGTTAGTTCAGTTTAGTGGTGACTGTGCGGTTTTGTCCTGGTGTAACTCCAGTGTCCAATTTAATGCATTTGTCCAGTTGATTCTTTTCTGGAGTGTACATTGTCCCAGACTCTTAAACAAGCAGTTTTTAATAGTGAAATGCAGCCTGGAAATAATGTCCAGATACACCTTGAACTTGAACTTGGAGTTGCTTGAAATACCTGCTGGCTTGGAACCTTTGAGCTTGCAGTCGCTTGATAATACCAATGGAACTGATGAACAGTGTGGAAGGGGAGAGCTCAGGAAATGTTCCTGTCTGCCCAACCATCAGTGCCACTATCCAAAGTATTACTTCCAAAGTACCTGCAGCTTTACGATCCCAGCTGTGGGCTCTGCACCATTGTGCCCAGAGGCCCTGTTCCCTCCCTGCCTGGATGGTTATTCTCTGGCTGCATTAATTGTGTTCCAGTAGGGTGTGGAGCTCTGTGGGGCAGTGACCGCAGTTGCCCCAGACAGGGCAGAGCCCAGGTGGCGGTGCTGGCCCAAGGAAGAGGAAACTCTCCTGCATGGTGGAGAAAGAAGCCAGGATGTTCTGAGCCCCTTGGCTGAAGGCTGGACAGTGCAGGACACGATGCTGCATGGCAGCGGAGGGAGACTGGACTCTGGGTGAGAGATAGTATGGGGGAAAATAAACAGTGAATGGGGGCCTCTTGTCCTATGCAAGGATCTCTTACGTTGACCCTAGGGAGAGGTCTCTTCCCCCATCCCATAGATGGATTCTCACCCACCTCAGTCCCACTATGCCTGTGCACTTGCCGATGACCTTGCTCAGAATCCTCTATGACAGTATTCAAAAAGGCTGACAAAGGAGGTGCTGTTGTCATCATGAATAGGTCGGAATATGAACAAGAGGCTGCTCGACAGCTCTCCAACACGAGTTTCTACAAGCCATTACCCTATGATCCCACTGAGAGTTACCAAAAGCAGCTACAGCATTTGCTCAAGAAACTTCCTGAAAAAGCACAAGATCAAATCCGCACAGACACACCCCTGGAACCCCGACCTGGGATATTCTATCTACTACCCAAGATCCAAAAACCTGGAAATCCTGGGCGCCCCATCATCTCAGGCATTGGCACCCTGACAGCAGGATTGTCTGGCTATGTAGACTCCCTCCTCAGGCCCTATGCTACCAGCACTCCCAGCTACCTTCGAGACACCACTGACTTCCTGAGGAAACTTCAATCCATCGGTGATCTTCCTGATAACACCATCCTGGCCACTATGGATGTAGAAGCCCTCTACACCAACATTCCACACAAAGATGGACTACAAGCCGTCAGGAACACTATCCCCGATAATGTCACGGCTAACCTGGTGGCTGAACTTTGTGACTTTGTCCTTACCCATAACTATTTCACATTTGGGGACAATGTATACCTTCAGATCAGCGGCACTGCTATGGGTACCCGCATGGCCCCACAGTATGCCAACATTTTTATGGCTGATTTAGAACAACGCTTCCTCAGCTCTCGTCCCCTAAAGCTCCTACTCTACTTGCGCTACATTGATGACATCTTCATCATCTGGACCCATGGAAAAGAAGCCCTTGAAGAATTCCACCATGATTTCAACAATTTCCATCCCACCACCAACCTCAGCCTGGTCCAGTCCACACAAGAGATCCACTTCCTGGACACTACAGTGCTAATAAACAATGGTCACATAAACACCACCCTATACCGGAAACCTACTGACCGCTATTCCTACCTGCATGCCTCCAGCTTTCACCCTGACCACACCACACGATCCATCGTCTACAGCCAAGCTCTGCGATACAACCGCATTTGCTCCAACCCCTCAGACAGAGACAAACACCTACAAGATCTCTGTCAAGCTTTCTTACAACTACAATACCCACCTGCGGAAGTAAAGAAACAGATTGATAGAGCCAGAAGAGTTCCCAGAAGTTACCTACTACAGGACAGGCCTAACAAAGAAAATAACAGAACTCCACTAGCCGTCACCTTCAGCCCCCAACTAAAACCCCTCCAACGCATTATTAAGGATCTACAACCTATCCTGAAGGCTGACCCAACACTCTCACAAATCTTGGGAGACAGGCCAGTCCTTGCCTACAGACAGCCCCGCAACCTGAAGCAAATACTCACCAACAACCACATACCACACAACAGAACCACTAACCCAGGAACTTATCCTTGCAACAAAGCCCGTTGCCAATTGTGCCCACATATCTATTCAGGGGACACCATCACAGGGCCTAATAACATCAGCCACACTATCAGAGGCTCGTTCACCTGCACATCCACCAATGTGATTTATGCCATCATGTGCCAGCAATGCCCCTCTGCCATGTACATTGGTCAAACTGGACAGTCTCTACGTAAAAGAATAAATGGACACAAATCAGATGTCAAGAATTATAACATTCATAAACCAGTCGGAGAACACTTCAATCTCTCTGGTCACACAATCACAGACATGAAGGTCGCTATCTTAAAACAAAGAAACTTCAAATCCAGACTCCAGCGAGAAACTGCTGAATTGGAATTCATTTGCAAATTGGATACTATTAATTTAGGCTTAAATAGAGACTGGGAGTGGCTAAGTCATTATGCAAGGTAGCCTATTTCCTCTTGTTTTTTCCTACCCCCCCCCCCCGATGTTCTGGTTTAACTTGGTTTTAAACTTGGAGAGTGGTCAGTTTGGATGAGCTATTACCAGCAGGAGAGTGAGTCTGTGTGTGTATGGGGGTGGGTTTTTGGAGGGGGGTGAGGGAGTGAGAGAACCTGGATTTGTGCAGGAAATGGCCTAACTTCATTATCATGCACATTGTGTAAAGAGTTGTCACTTTGGATGGGCTATGACCAGCAGGAGAGTGAATTTGTGTGGGGGGGTGGAGGGTGAGAAAACCTGGATTTGTGCTGGAAATGGCCTAACCTGTTGCTCACTTTAGATAAGCTATTACCAGCAGGACAGTGGGGTGGGAGGAGGTATTGTTTCATATTCTCTGTGTATATATAAAGTCTGCTGCAGTTTCCACGGTATGCATCTGATGAAGTGAGCTGTAGCTCACGAAAGCTCATGCTCAAATAAATTGGTTAGTCTCTAAGGTGCCACAAGGACTCCTTTTCTTTTTATGACAGTATAGGTGGGCCTGACGCATCCATGCTTTCCCCTAGAGAGGGATTCTCAGCCCTCC
This sequence comes from Eretmochelys imbricata, assembly GCF_965152235.1. Lineage (NCBI taxonomy): Eukaryota > Metazoa > Chordata > Testudines > Cheloniidae > Eretmochelys > Eretmochelys imbricata. The sequence continues at coordinate 33,707,452 of NC_135578.1, read as the reverse complement.
CCAGTCCCTACACACGAGTACCTGTAGAGTCCCCCTGCTTCCCCGCAGAGGGAGGGTGGGGTCCTTAGTTTTTCCGAGCTAAAGGCTCACCCTGCATAGAGCCCCCTGGTGCCCACCAATATCCCCTGCGCAGCCCCCGAAACAGGGGTCTCTATAGTCCCTTTGCTGCCACCGGCTGGCCACCTGGCGGGAGAAGCGCACGCGCAGTAAGTTCCCACAGCCCCTTCACAGGCGCGGCCCCGGCGAAACCCGGCGGCATCCCCTCCCGCTTGTCGAGCCAGAGGCATGCTGAGCGCCTATTGGTCCGGGCGGCGGAGGGGCGGAGCAGAACACAACCAGTCGCGAACGCGGCCGCGCGTTTAGAAGCAGGGTGAGGCGGGTGCGAGTGGGCCTCCTGCTACGCTCGCTACGCCTCGTTCGCAGCGAGGGGAGAGGCGCGCTGGGAGGGGTCAGACCAATTGATGCGCTCCCCGGGGTACCCCCCTCTGAGCTCCCCCCGCCAGGTGACTGAGCCCGGGCTACCCGCCCTCTGACCCCGCCCCCCCTCCGCGCCAGGTGGCTGAGCCCGGGCTACCCGCCCTCTGACCCCGCCCCCCCTCCGCGCCAGGTGGCTGAGCCCGGGCTACCCGCCCTCTGGGCCCCGCCCCCCCCGGCCAGGTGGCTGCGCCCGGGCTACCCGGCCTCTGAGCCCCGCCCCCCCCGGCCAGGTGGCTGAGCCCGGGCTACCCGGCCTCTGAGCCCCGCCCCCCCCGCCAGGTGGCTGAGCCCGGGCTACCCGGCCTCTGAGCCCCGCCCCCCCCGGCCAGGTGGCTGAGCCCGGGCTACCCGGCCTCTGAGCCCCGCCCCCCCCGGCCAGGTGGCTGAGCCCGGGCTACCCGGCCTCTGAGCCCCGCCCCCCCCGGCCAGGTGGCTGAGCCCGGGCTACCCGGCCTCTGAGCCCCGCCCCCCCCCGGCCAGGTGGCTGAGCCCGGGCTACCCGGCCTCTGAGCCCCGCCCCCCCCGGCCAGGTGGCTGAGCCCGGGCTACCCGCCCTGTGAGGAGGCCCCGCTTCCCCAGTGGGCGCCGGCGCTCTGGCTGACCAGACCCGTCTGTCTCCGGCGAGAGACGCTCTGCGCTGCGGGGACAGAGCCTGGCCACAGGGTCCCGGCCTGGGGCTCGGTCCCGGGGGAGCCGCTTTGGCCGTTGGAATTCTCCCTTCGGAGCAGGAGGTAGGTGAGGTCCCAGCTGCCATTGGACCAACTTCCCGGGGGGAGACACGCGGTGGAGCGCGCACCTCTCGCTCCCTGCCGCCCGGACCTGCCCGTGCCGGGGGGGGACAATGGCAAAGTTTGGCTCGCAGACTCTTCTCCCCCCCTCACCCCAGCGGAAAGCAGCGGCCTCCCAGCTGTTGCTCCTACGTGGGGGGCGCAGCTCGGAGGCGCCGGCTGCTGGGGGGAGCATGTGGCCGAGCGGTGCCAGCAAACCCTGGCAGAAATCTGTGGGGGGGGGGCACCTGACCGTAACTCGTCCCCCATCACCTCTGCTGGCATCGCTCGGGGAGGTGGATGAAGGGCAGCGGCGGGAGAGCCGCCCCTGCCGCCCCGCTGAGTGGCCAGGCTGAAGTGCTGCCGCGGGGCAGCTGCAGCGGCTCCGTGTCGAGATCGGGGAGGCCGGACCTGACTCCGGTGTGACTTGAGGGGCTCAGAATTCGCTCTGTTTTCCTTCCGATGCGAAGGCGAATAAGGAACTAAACCCTGTTACCTGATCACAGCTCCTGGGTTGTCTGTAATCCTGGGACTGCCATAAGGAATCCAGGTAAACCGCAATCGGTCGAGGTACTTATCCGGCCCCCGCCGCCGCAGTCTCTGTGCACCTCGTGATTCTATCCCTGCACTGCTTGTGAGGTCGGGAAGTGTTGTTCTTCCTTGATAGGGACCCTGGGACATTAAATGACGAGCCCAGGGTCGCCTAGGGAACTTGGCCCAGATTCTTAAAGGTATTTAGGCACTTAACTCGCATTGAAATCAGTGGGAGTTAAGCATCTAAACACCTTTGAGGTCAGATCTGGGCCTCTGTGGTTGAGTTAGGAATAGAATCAATGACTTCCCAGGCTCAGTTCAGTACCCTACCTACTAGACCTTCCTTTTCTCCCACTTGAAATGAAGCCAGCAGTTACACCGGGCCTCCCCGGGGCTAACTTTTATACATGTGAATGTTTTTTCAGTCGCACATGGATCATGGGTGTGATTTAAATCCACAGCCAAGACCTGTTCTGCTTAACTACAGGCATAAACTACCCAAGGATACAGGTCCCAGTTCCTCCTTGTATTGGTGGTGTCCTGGAAATGAGCTGATCTGTCCCTGCTACCTCTACTTTATGGCTGTTGTGGCCTCCCAAGAGCTGGTGGGGAAAGGGGAGGCGCCTGGGGTATTATTTAAGTTGGGATTCTCCCTATGGGGATGAGGTAATTCAGTCTTTGGCAGCAGGAGCTCTGAAAGACGACGATCCTGGTGAGTGCCCACAGAGATGTGTGGAAAGGGGACTATTCTGGCTGTAGTTGGTGGGACGTGTCTATTGTTTGTTAAGCTCCTGTGTCTGTCTCATTTATGGCTAATTTTAGCCCTTCCCTTTGGGTGATTTAGGTTTCCTTTTTGGGGGGAGGGGCGGACAGAGAGAAGTGTGCCAAGAATAAATGGTTAGTGCCAACAGTGTATTTCGCATTGGCAAAAGTAAACAAGAGTAGGGCCAGGTGCACGCTACAGACTTACATCGGCATAACTGCGTTGCTCAGGGATGTGAAAAATCCGCTGCAGCCGTGGCACCAACAGGCGCGCAGCGTAGCTGCTGTTTGTCTGCAGGAGAGAGCTCTCCCGCAGACCCAGCAATTCCACCCCCAAGGAGCAGCAGCCGCTCCTGCACACACCCCGCTGTTCACACAGGCGCTTTTCATAGTTAAACTTCTGTTTTTCCTGAGCGTGGGTGGGTTTTTTTTGTTTTTGTTTTGTTAACACCCCAGAAAGACAAGTTCCAGAGTAGACAAAGCCTCGGAGTTTCACTGCTTGCTAAGTACAAGGTGGAATAGATTGTTTAGCGTAGTTAGCACATTTCAAGGGCCCCTTCAAGGTGAAGTGGCCTGTTAACACTCCTCCCCTCACGGGAAAGAAAGTAAAGGGGCGGAGGAGAAAGCAGTTGGGGGAGGCTGTTAGTGGTTTACAGATTGTAGTAAATAAACCATCAACCCAGTATCTTTGTTCGGTCCAGGATTTTTAGTGTCTAGCAAAGTTATGAATTTCAACTCCCAGGCCCGTCTTTTTGAAAATGTTGTGCAGGTTTCCTTTGAGGATGAGGGCTGATAGATCACATACAAGAGTGATTGTTCTGTGAGAAGTGCTCACCCACAGATGATGTGGTGGTCTTGTCCTTTCATTTTCCTGTTCATTTGTGAGCATAGTGATTCTCTGGTTTCACCCACATAGTTGTTGTTGGGGCATTTAGTGCACTGGATGAGGTAAACCACATGTTGTGATTGGAATTGACATGTGTAGGACCCATGGATCTTGAAAGGTGTGTTGTGGAGCGTGTTGATCATTGTAGCAGTGGAGATGTGTCTGCAGGTTTTGCGTCTGGTGCTGCTGTGAGTTGGTGTGTCCTGGTCTGTGGGGAGCTTGCAGAGATTAGGGGTTGTTTTGAAGGCCAGAAGTGGGGGTCCAGGAAAGATTTCTTTCAGGATGGGGTTTCTATCAAGTATGGGTTTTAGTTGTTTGTTACCCCATATGGGTTGCAGTGTAGGGTGTAGTAGTTGACTACTAGGGGTGTGCGGTCGGTGGGGGTTTTATTTCACCGCAGCTCTGCATCTTACAAAGAGAGACACCACACCCTAAGCCAACACACAGCTCAATTTTTTTTTTCTCTTTTTCTCTCCTCCCCCGCCCCCCGTTCCCCACTGGTAGTTTCCCGGAGGGGAGGTACACCGTTCCTGGAGGTACCGCAGTACCAGGTCGATGTGTGGCGTGGATGGAGCAAGCTCCTATTCCGTCTCCCTGGCAGAGCAGAGCTCAGTACATCCGGAAAGGTGCATATTTTGCACAATGGCATGTGTTCCAGTTGTTTGTTCCTATCTCCTGAATCTACCACCCTGTGACTTTTTGTGGCGCATGCAGGAGAAGATCCCCGTAACAGAGAAGAGAAGTCAGGTTCCGTTTCCACTGCCTTATCGTGTGATGTGCTGGCGAGCTGCTTATCCCTGTTCCTGCGCGGCATGTGCTCTGAATATAAATCTGTCTCTGGGGAGATTAGAATCCAAAGAGCTTCTGAGGGGCAGGTCTGCTCTAGCTCTGTGGAGAAGAGACCGAGACTGTTAAGACTCTGGGGGTTCCCAGTTTGCTATTTAAGTATTGAAAATGTGCCATTTATTGGGGAGGGGCTGTCATCTCAAAGGTTCCTTTGCCTTTCCCTCCCTTCCTTTCGCTGCCTCTCAGACAAGGTAAAGCTGCAACAATAGATTCCTACATTTTAAGGGCAGCAGGGACAAAGGGATCATTTGATCTGACCGCCTGTGTAACGCAGGCCATAGAATTTCATCCATTTTCCCCTGTACGGAGCCAAGTAACGTGTTGGACTATGTTGGCATGCAGGCCTGATGGCTGGAGAGAGGGAGAATACAACACTGCCCTCAGCAGTTTCTTCCAGTGGGGCACCAGTGAACATGCCAAAGCTATCAACTCCGTCACGTGGGAGCCCTGCAGCTTTAGGTGCTTGTCTGCATGGGAATAGTTCCTGCCATGGCCATAGCAGAATAGCTTTGGAAGCGGAGTAGTCATTTTTGGGAATAAAGTTGTTTTTATTTGGAACAGTGTCCCCGTGTCCGGGGGTTATACTGGAAGAGCTACAGCGCAGTGCTTACTCTGCTTCTAGGAGGCCAGTCAATTCCCCCATGTAGACAAGCCTTTAGACTGCAGGTTTTGTGGGTCCCAACCGCCAGCTCTGCTCAGTCTCCAGAGCTCACTTCATTTTGGCAGCTTTCTCTTTCTCTTTCTCTCTCCGTCCCTCCCCCGTTGGGGCGGTGGAGCTCTGGCGCCACCTGCTGGTCCTGTTTTCAAAGCTGGAGGGGGAAACAACTCTCGAGCCCCTGAGCCCTGGTCTACGGTTCCAGCGTATGTTGCTATAAAATGCATTGCCTGAGCGACGCATTATATCGACCTAGCCCCCTGCCCACCCCCCCCGTGTAGACTGGTTTCTCCTAGGGAGAGAGCTACTGCCTCTCTGGGAGGGGAAGCACCTATGCTGACGGGAGAAGCTCTTTCAGTGGCACAGGTAGCCTCTCCACTAAATGCTTCAGGGGCCCAGCTGCAGCGCTGTAAGTGTGAGCACCTGCCTGGGATCAATCAATTGCCACAAACCAGCCTTTCCCAGAAGAAACAACGAGGAGTCCTTGTGGCACTTTAGAGATGAAAACATTTATTTGGGCTCACTTCATCAGATGCAAGGAGTGAAAAATACAGTAGGCAGGTATAAATATACAGCACATGAAAAGATGGGGGGTTAGGGCTAACGAGGCCAATTCCCAACAGTTGACAAGCAGGTGTGAATATCAACAGAGGGGAAATTACTTCTTGTAGTGACCCAGCCCCTCCCAGTCTTTATTCAGGCCTAATTTGATGGTGTCAAGTTTGCAAATTAATTCCGGCGCTGCAGTTTCGTTGACTCCTCTTTGTTTTGCTGATACAGACTCACAGGGCTACCCCTCTGAAACCTTTCACAGAAGAGTAACACTGAGCACTTCCCAGGTGTAAAGCACCTCACAAACACTGCATAAGGTACACTCCTCGGAGAGGAGGTAAATAGTTTAATCTTCGCTCTGCAGAGCAATTTGAAAGGGGCAGCCACCTGAAGTGTCCTGTCCCAAGCCACGTCGTAGGAACCAGAAGTTAAATATGAGTGTTTTGAACGTCTGTTACAGAGGATGGGGCCCCTGGGTGCAGTACCACACCTACTGCCTTCACTTGAGCTTACAAACCGAAACACATAGACCGTCTGTTGGGTGGGGAGAAGAATAGGACCTGTCTATATAATCATAATGCAATGTTGTTGGTTTTTTTATAATATTGAAGGTCACATGTATATAAATAAGTGTCTCCCTGATAAACCCTTATTCATGCCTCCTCCTGTTGAAAGTACCCGGCTTTTTTAAATAATTCTCTAGTAACACCTCACCTCTCTGGACTCACAAAATTACAACAGAAATTTTGATAAATAAGCCAAAAGATTGAATGCTTGAGAATAAAACTGTTGTAAAGACGGGTTTAAAGGACAGAGTTTAACTGAGTCTGTTTTTTAACCACAATAGTCTCCCCAGGGGGGAGGTGCACCGTTCCTGGAGGTACTGCAATACCAGGTCGATGCGTGGAGTGGATGGAGCAAGCTCCTATTCCATCTCCCTGTTTCAAAAATCCATTTAATATATAGTCCTCAGATAGAGGACGTATCAGATATTAAACTGATAAGAACAGATACTACACTTGATCTTAGCCAAAAGGCCGAGAAGCGATACTTTCTTGTTCAACAGTTATGCAGCCCTCCCATTCCTACAGCTCTCTACATGACGGTGACAGATGCCACTGAGCGCCACTAACGCCATAGTAATTCTTTGACCACTTCAAATCTAATCCTACTTCCTTTGCCTTAGTGCTCCCTTTTTACCAGTCAAAGCAAACCGCCTCCTGCCTGAAAATTCAGCTTCAAAACGAATAAATTCCTCCAGCTTGTTAGCTGTCGCCTTGTCACTCGTTTCTCTGCCTGAAAGATACTCTCTATTTGCATGAAGCCGGCCCCTTCGCTGCAACGTGCTGACGACATCGGGTTGCTAACCCTATCCTTGCAAGTTTAGACTCGGTGCCCTGCTTGCGCCCCCTGCAGCACACGTGACTCAAGCAATTTTTTTTTTTTACATTCATGGTTGATGCAGCAAGCCCCGAAATGCCAGAACTGTCAACTGCCAAGCCTAGATGTCCTGGGGCTCAGCCCTGGGAAGCCCTGGCACGAATTAAGCCCTGATATTTACCCTGCTCAAGTGTCTGAGCCTGTACACCCGACCCCAACAAGTCTGTAGTCCCAGCACAGAAGAGAGACAATTTAGCGAAAGAGAGGTTTGTGTCTTGGTGTAAACGGCACAAGGCAGGATGGGAGGCGCTGCAAGATTATTGCTCTTCGCTCCACACAGCTGAGGGATGATGGTCATTCTGCAGATAACAGGCAGGCTATTACTGAGGGAGGGTCAGACCGGATCTGTAGGTAAGCCCTCTGTGTCTTTTTGTTCTGTGTTGGAACCCTGGGGGCCTCCTCCCTCACTGGGGCTCCCAGGCACTCAAGGAATAAATAAATAAGCAAAACCACTATTTTAGTACTCCACATAAAAGTAATTGAAACAGAGTTTGGGTTGCATTTCACTGAGGCTACGTCAGTAAAACGTTTGTTGGTCAGGCGTGTGAAAAAAACACCGACCCCCCCGACATACGTTTCCCAGACAGAAGCACCGGTGTGGCCAGCGCGGGGGCGGTGGGAGACACGCGCCCGCCCGCACAGCTAGCGCCGCTCAGTGGAAAGGTCTCGGGGGCACTCGAATCAGGTTGTCATTGTCTTAACCTGCCTCCGCACTTTGCAAACACGGTCGTGTCTGACACGGTGTCACATTAGCTGACGTGCGCAAGAAAGAGAACTTTGGTTTTATTGCCTGGGAAAAAAATCAAGTCGGCAGCTGATTACCGCACATGCGCAGATGCACCAGGTTAAAAAGCCCTAACCCAAGACAAGCTTGTGGACCGCGTCAACTTTAGGGCGCCAGCCCAATAAACCCACGTGCGGGCAGCGGGCTGAGCGGCGGGCGGCCGGGACCCGGCAGGCAGGAGCCTGCCCTTAAAACTCCCGCCCGCCCCGGCCCGCTCTTTTCCGCCCCCCACCCCAGTCCCCTGCCGCGGCAGGGCGAACAAGCTTGGTCCTGCCGGCTGCTGCGACAGGGCAGGCAAGCTCCCCCCGCCCCCGCCTCTTCCCGCCCCCCCGCGGGCTGGCTTCCCGCCCCGCCTCCCCTCCCTCCAGGCCCCCGATCAGCGGATGGCCCTTGCCAGGGAGGGGGAGCCGCAGAGCCTTATTGAACCTCATCAGATTTCTTTTGGCCCAATCCTCCAATTTGTCTAGGTCCCTCTGTATCCTATCCCTGCCCTCCAGCGTATCTACCACTCCTCCCAGTTTAGTATCATCCGCAAATTTGCTGAGAGTGCAATCCACACCATCCTCCAGATCATTTATGAAGATATTGAACAAAACCGGCCCCAGGACCAACCCCTGGGGCACTCCACTTGACACCAGCTGCCAACTAGACATGGAGCCATTGATCACTACCCGTTGAGCCCGACAATCTAGCCAACTTTCTACCCACCTTATAGTGCATTCATCCAGCCCATACTTCTTTAACTTGCTGACAAGAATACTGTGGGAGACCGTGTCAAAAGCTTTGCTAAAGTCAAGATACAATACATCCACTGGTTTCCCTTCATCCACAGAACCAGTAATCTCATCATAGAAGGCGATTAGATTAGTCAGGCATGACCTTCCCTTGGTGAATCCATGCTGACTGTTCCTGATCACTTTCCTCTCATGTAAGTGCTTCAGGACTTTGTGACTTTGTCCTTACCCATAACTATTTTACATTTGGGGACAATGTATACCTTCAGATCAGCGGCACTGCTATGGGTACCTGCATGGCCCCACAGTATGCCAACATTTTTATGGCTGATTTAGAACAGCTTCCTCAGCTCTCGTCCCCTAACGCCCCTACTCTACTTGCGCTATATTGATGACATCTTCATCATCTGGACCCATGGAAAAGAAGCCCTTGAGGAATTCCACCATGATTTCAACAATTTCCATCCCACCATCAACCTCAGCCTGGTCCAGTCCACACAAGAGATCCACTTCCTGGACACTACAGTGCTAATAAACGATGATCACATAAACACCACCCTATACCAGAAACCTACTGACCGCTATTCCTACCTACATGCCTCCAGCTTTCACCCTGACCACACCACACGATCCATCGTCTACAGCCAAGCTCTGCGATACAACCGCATTTGCTCCAATCCCTCAGACAGAGACAGACACCTACAAGATCTCTATCAAGCATTCTTACAACTACAATACCCACCTGCGGAAGTGAAGAAACAGATTGATAGAGCCAGAAGAGTTCCCAGAAGTCACCTACTACAGGACAGGCCTAACAAAGAAAATAACAGAACGCCACTAGCCGTCACCTTCAGCCCCCAACTAAAACCCTTCCAACGCATTATTAAGGATCTACAACCTATCCTGAAGGCTGACCCAACACTCTCACAAATCTTGGGAGACAGGCCAGTCCTTGCCTACAGACAGCCCCGCAACCTGAAGCAAATACTCACCAGCAACCACATACCACACAACAGAACCACTAACCCAGGAACCTATCCTTGCAACAAAGCCCGTTGCCAACTGTGCCCACATATCTATTCAAGGGACACCATCACAGGGCCTAATAACATCAGCCACACTATCAGAGGCTCGTTCACCTGCACATCCACCAATGTGATATATGCCATCATGTGCCAGCAATGCCCCTCTGCCATGTACATTGGTCAAACTGAACAGTCTCTACGTGAAAGAGTAAATGGACACAAATCAGATGTCAAGAATTATAACATTCATAAACCAGTCAGAGAACACTTCAATCTTTCTGGTCACGTGATTACAGACATGAAAGTCGCTATTTTACAACAAAAAAACTTCAAATCCAGACTCCAGCGAGAAACTGCTGAATTGGAATTCATTTGCAAATTGGATACAATTAACTTAGGCTTGAATAGAGACATGGAAGTGGCTTAGTCATTATGCAAGGTAGCCTATTTCCCCTTGTTTTTTCCTACCCCCCCGCCCCCTCAGACATTCTTGTTAAACCCTGGATTTGTGCTGGAAATGGCCCACCTTGATTATCACACGCAATGTAAGGAGAGTGGTCACTTTGGATAAGCTATTACCAGCAGAAGAGTGAGTTTGTGTGTGGAGGAGTGGGGGGGGTGAGAAAACCTGGATTTGTGTTGGAAATGGCCCAACTTGATTATCACACACATTGTAAGGAGAGTGGTCACTTTAGATAAGCTATTACCAGCAGGAGAGTGGGGTGGGAGGAGGTATTTTTTCATGCTTTGTGTGTATATAATAAGATCTTCTAAACTTTCCACAGTATGCATCCGATGAAGTGAGCTGTAGCTCACGAAAGCTTATGCTCAAATAAACTGGTTAGTCTCTAAGGTGCCACAAGTACTCCTTTTCTTTTTGCGAATAACACTATAGAATCACACCAGAGTCACTTATTTTGTAATTGATTTCAAAATACCTGTCGGCAACTATGTCTGCCACAATCCACACACACAAAAATTCCCCCAGGAAGGAAACCCCTATCACAAACCAGCTTCTGTTTCTCTTCACCCTCCCCAGCAGAGCCCAGCGTGGGGGCCATGCACCCACACCCTCTTCCCACAGAGCCCAACTGCAGGGCAACCTCCAGCCCAGATACACAAACCCCCACCCCACCAAAGCCCAGCTGCAGGGCCCCCCCAGCCCAGACACCCGCACCCCCTCCTCTGCTGCCCAGAACCCTGCAGTTCCCTCCCCCGGCACTGACTTCTATTTGCAAGGTGGGCTCTGCTGGGTCCCGTGCGCCCTAGTGGAGGGCTCTGCAGCCCATTTCTTGGGGGGAGGAAGGGGAAGGAAATTCTGCACCTAACATTAATTTCTACGCAAATTCTGCATTGCGCAGTGGTGCAGAATTGCTCCAGGAGTAAAAGTTAACAGATCAAAATGCAGTTTGGGAAGGACATTGAGGATGTGTTCCAGCTTTGTGGGTCATCCAAAAACGAAGGTACCCAAAAAAAAGTGGACACTTGGCAGAATTGCCCAGCTGCCCTGAAATATTATTGGCCAACAGCTGAACTCAAATTGCAGGGTCAAGGCCCATTAGAATTTAACTCCTCACCCTTTGAATTCAACTGTTGGCAATTCCGCCAAGAGTCCACTTATTTTTTAGTACCTTCATTTTTGGATCCCCAACTTCTGAAGATTTTGTCCAGATTTCCCTTTTTTTGAGGTTTTGCTTTTATATATAAAGTGCCTGGATTGAAGTTCAACAGCTGTAGACATTACAGCTGAAGGCATTTTTAAAAGCAACATCTGATGACTGATCTGCTCCAGGCACGATCTCAATCAAGATTTGCGGGCCTATAGTTCTCATTATAATTATATAGCTCACCAAAGGTTATGCTCAAATAAATTGGTTAGTCTCTAAGGTGCCACTAGTACTCCTTTTCTTTTTGCGAATACAGACTAACACGGCTGCTACTCTGAAACCTGTAATTCTGTGAATGTTTCCCATCTTCCAAGCAATGTTCTGTAAAAAAAAAAAAAAATAAAATAAAAAAAAACAGGCCATATTTTTGGTGGTTCATTTTTCTAATGTTGGTGTTTAAATATCCCTCTTTCTTGTAGATGCTTAGGCATGTGAGTAACTTTAAAATTCAATGGCCTAGATGAGGGGTCGGCAACCTTTCAGAAGTAGTGTGCCTAGTCTTCATTTACTCACTTTAATTCAGGGTTCATTAATAAACAAAAGTGATTTTATTAATTATAAAAAGTAGGATTTAAGTGGTTTCAAGTAATAACAGACAGAACAAAGTAAGTCACCAAGCAAAATAAAGCAAAAACACGCAAGTCCAAGCTGGACTGCGGTCTGGAGTTCCGTCCGCCGGCTCCTGCCAGCCAGGCTCCCAGGTGTCGGCCCCGCTCAGCCCGCTTCTGGTCTGGGCTCCCGGCCCTGCCCACACAGAGTGGGTACCTACCTTCTCCCTGGTTCTAGCCCATTCTGTTCCTCTCTCTCTCTGCACTGAGCTGAGGGTGGGAGTGCACTGAGCACAGGCAGGGCTGGGGGTGAAGGGTCTGGCCAGGAGCTAGAATGAAGGAGGGGGCTCAGGGTTGGGGCAGGAGGTTTGGGTGTGGAGTGCTTACCTGGGCAGCTCCCATTTGGTGCGAGTGGTGCAGGTGGGAATGTGTGTGGGGGGGTACAGGAGCTTCCATTTGGTGCTCAGGGTGGGGGTGGAAATGTGGGGGGTGCAAGAGTCAGGGCACGCTGGGGCTGGGGCTGTGTGCGGGGTGCAGAAGTCAGGGCAGGGGGCTGGGGGCATGTGAGGAGGGTGCAGGAGTCAGGACGGGGGGGGCTGGGTATGTGTGCAGGGCGCTGGAGTCAGGGCTGGGGTCGTGGGAGGGTGCAGGGGTCAGAGCAGAGGGCTGGGGGCATGGGCTAGGGTCATGGGGGTGCTCCCAGCCCCCTGCCCAGAGGGCTCATGGCAGGGGGCTGGAGGGGGTATGCCCTGATTCCAACCCCCCTTCCCCAAGGCCCGGTCCCCGACTCTTCTCCGCCTCCTCCCCGGAGCAGGGAGCACGCTGCGGCTCCCCCTCCCTGGCAAGGGCCATCCGCTGATCGGGGGCCTGGAGGGAGGGGAGGCGGGGCGGGAAGCCAGCCCGCGGGGGGGCGGGAAGAGGCGGGGGCGGGGGGAGCTTGCCTGCCCTGTCGCAGCAGCCGGCAGGACCAAGCTTGTTCGCCCTGCCGCGGCAGGGGACTGGGGTGGGGGGCGGAAAAGAGCGGGCCGGGGCGGGCGGGAGTTTTAAGGGCAGGCTCCTGCCTGCCGGGTCCCGGCCGCCCGCCGCTCAGCCCGCTGCCCGCACGTGGGTTTATTGGGCTGGCGCCCTAAAGTTGACGCGGTCCACAAGCTTGTCTTGGGTTAGGGCTTTTTAACCTGGTGCATCTGCGCATGTGCGGTAATCAGCTGCCGACTTGATTTTTTTCCCAGGCAATAAAACCAAAGTTCTCTTTCTTGCGCACGTCAGCTAATGTGACACCGTGTCAGACACGACCGTGTTTGCAAAGTGCGGAGGCAGGTTAAGACAATGACAACCTGATTCGAGTGCCCCCGAGACCTTTCCACTGAGCGGCGCTAGCTGTGCGGGCGGGCGCGTGTCTCCCACCGCCCCCGCGCTGGCCACACCGGTGCTTCTGTCTGGGAAACGTATGTCGGGGGGGTCGGTGTTTTTTTCACACGCCTGACCAACAAACGTTTTACTGACGTAGCCTCAGTGAAATGCAACCCAAACTCTGTTTCAATTACTTTTATGTGGAGTACTAAAATAGTGGTTTTGCTTATTTATTTATTCCTTGAGTGCCTGGGAGCCCCAGTGAGGGAGGAGGCCCCCAGGGTTCCAACACAGAACAAAAAGACACAGAGGGCTTACCTACAGATCCGGTCTGACCCTCCCTCAGTAATAGCCTGCCTGTTATCTGCAGAATGACCATCATCCCTCAGCTGTGTGGAGCGAAGAGCAATAATCTTGCAGCGCCTCCCATCCTGCCTTGTGCCGTTTACACCAAGACACAAACCTCTCTTTCGCTAAATTGTCTCTCTTCTGTGCTGGGACTACAGACTTGTTGGGGTCGGGTGTACAGGCTCAGACACTTGAGCAGGGTAAATATCAGGGCTTAATTCGTGCCAGGGCTTCCCAGGGCTGAGCCCCAGGACATCTAGGCTTGGCAGTTGACAGTTCTGGCATTTCGGGGCTTGCTGCATCAACCATGAATGTAAAAAAAAAAAATTGCTTGAGTCACGTGTGCTGCAGGGGGCGCAAGCAGGGCACCGAGTCTAAACTTGCAAGGATAGGGTTAGCAACCCGATGTCGTCAGCACGTTGCAGCGAAGGGGCCGGCTTCATGCAAATAGAGAGTATCTTTCAGGCAGAGAAACGAGTGACAAGGCGACAGCTAACAAGCTGGAGGAATTTATTCGTTTTGAAGCTGAATTTTCAGGCAGGAGGCGGTTTGCTTTGACTGGTAAAAAGGGAGCACTAAGGCAAAGGAAGTAGGATTAGATTTGAAGTGGTCAAAGAATTACTATGGCGTTAGTGGCGCTCAGTGGCATCTGTCACCGTCATGTAGAGAGCTGTAGGAATGGGAGGGCTGCATAACTGTTGAACAAGAAAGTATCGCTTCTCGGCCTTTTGGCTAAGATCAAGTGTAGTATCTGTTCTTATCAGTTTAATATCTGATACGTCCTCTATCTGAGGACTATATATTAAATGGATTTTTGAAACAGGGAGATGGAATAGGAGCTTGCTCCATCCACTCCACGCATCGACCTGGTATTGCAGTACCTCCAGGAACGGTGCACCTCCCCCCTGGGGAGACTATTGTGGTTAAAAAACAGACTCAGTTAAACTCTGTCCTTTAAACCCGTCTTTACAACAGTTTTATTCTCAAGCATTCAATCTTTTGGCTTATTTATCAAAATTTCTGTTGTAATTTTGTGAGTCCAGAGAGGTGAGGTGTTACTAGAGAATTATTTAAAAAAGCCGGGTACTTTCAACAGGAGGAGGCATGAATAAGGGTTTATCAGGGAGACACTTATTTATATACATGTGACCTTCAATATTATAAAAAAACCAACAACATTGCATTATGATTATATAGACAGGTCCTATTCTTCTCCCCACCCAACAGACGGTCTATGTGTTTCGGTTTGTAAGCTCAAGTGAAGGCAGTAGGTGTGGTACTGCACCCAGGGGCCCCATCCTCTGTAACAGACGTTCAAAACACTCATATTTAACTTCTGGTTCCTACGACGTGGCTTGGGACAGGACACTTCAGGTGGCTGCCCCTTTCAAATTGCTCTGCAGAGCGAAGATTAAACTATTTACCTCCTCTCCGAGGAGTGTACCTTATGCAGTGTTTGTGAGGTGCTTTACACCTGGGAAGTGCTCAGTGTTACTCTTCTGTGAAAGGTTTCAGAGGGGTAGCCCTGTGAGTCTGTATCAGCAAAACAAAGAGGAGTCAACGAAACTGCAGCGCCGGAATTAATTTGCAAACTTGACACCATCAAATTAGGCCTGAATAAAGACTGGGAGGGGCTGGGTCACTACAAGAAGTAATTTCCCCTCTGTTGATATTCACACCTGCTTGTCAACTGTTGGGAATTGGCCTCGTTAGCCCTAACCCCCCATCTTTTCATGTGCTGTATATTTATACCTGCCTACTGTATTTTTCACTCCTTGCATCTGATGAAGTGAGCCCAAATAAATGTTTTCATCTCTAAAGTGCCACAAGGACTCCTCGTTGTTTCTTCTGGGAAAGGCTGGTTTGTGGCAATTGATTGATCCCAGGCAGGTGCTCACACTTACAGCGCTGCAGCTGGGCCCCTGAAGCATTTAGTGGAGAGGCTACCTGTGCCACTGAAAGAGCTTCTCCCGTCAGCATAGGTGCTTCCCCTCCCAGAGAGGCAGTAGCTCTCTCCCTAGGAGAAACCAGTCTACACGGGGGGGGTGGGCAGGGGGCTAGGTCGATATAATGCGTCGCTCAGGCAATGCATTTTATAGCAACATACGCTGGAACCGTAGACCAGGGCTCAGGGGCTCGAGAGTTGTTTCCCCCTCCAGCTTTGAAAACAGGACCAGCAGGTGGCGCCAGAGCTCCACCGCCCCAACGGGGGAGGGACGGAGAGAGAAAGAGAAAGAGAAAGCTGCCAAAATGAAGTGAGCTCTGGAGACTGAGCAGAGCTGGCGGTTGGGACCCACAAAACCTGCAGTCTAAAGGCTTGTCTACATGGGGGAATTGACTGGCCTCCTAGAAGCAGAGTAAGCACTGCGCTGTAGCTCTTCCAGTATAACCCCCGGACACGGGGACACTGTTCCAAATAAAAACAACTTTATTCCCAAAAATGACTACTCCGCTTCCAAAGCTATTCTGCTATGGCCATGGCAGGAACTATTCCCATGCAGACAAGCACCTAAAGCTGCAGGGCTCCCACGTGACGGAGTTGATAGCTTTGGCATGTTCACTGGTGCCCCACTGGAAGAAACTGCTGAGGGCAGTGTTGTATTCTCCCTCTCTCCAGCCATCAGGCCTGCATGCCAACATAGTCCAACACGTTACTTGGCTCCGTACAGGGGAAAATGGATGAAATTCTATGGCCTGCGTTACACAGGCGGTCAGATCAAATGATCCCTTTGTCCCTGCTGCCCTTAAAATGTAGGAATCTATTGTTGCAGCTTTACCTTGTCTGAGAGGCAGCGAAAGGAAGGGAGGGAAAGGCAAAGGAACCTTTGAGATGACAGCCCCTCCCCAATAAATGGCACATTTTCAATACTTAAATAGCAAACTGGGAACCCCCAGAGTCTTAACAGTCTCGGTCTCTTCTCCACAGAGCTAGAGCAGACCTGCCCCTCAGAAGCTCTTTGGATTCTAATCTCCCCAGAGACAGATTTATATTCAGAGCACATGCCGCGCAGGAACAGGGATAAGCAGCTCGCCAGCACATCACACGATAAGGCAGTGGAAACGGAACCTGACTTCTCTTCTCTGTTACGGGGATCTTCTCCTGCATGCGCCACAAAAAGTCACAGGGTGGTAGATTCAGGAGATAGGAACAAACAACTGGAACACATGCCATTGTGCAAAATATGCACCTTTCCGGATGTACTGAGCTCTGCTCTGCCAGGGAGACGGAATAGGAGCTTGCTCCATCCACGCCACACATCGACCTGGTACTGCGGTACCTCCAGGAACGGTGTACCTCCCCTCCGGGAAACTACCAGTGGGGAACGGGGGGCGGGGGAGGAGAGAAAAAGAGAAAAAAAAAAATTGAGCTGTGTGTTGGCTTAGGGTGTGGTGTCTCTCTTTGTAAGATGCAGAGCTGCGGTGAAATAAAACCCCCACCGACCGCACACCCCTAGTAGTCAACTACTACACCCTACACTGCAACCCATATGGGGTAACAAACAACTAAAACCCATACTTGATAGAAACCCCATCCTGAAAGAAATCTTTCCTGGACCCCCACTTCTGGCCTTCAAAACAACCCCTAATCTCTGCAAGCTCCCCACAGACCAGGACACACCAACTCACAGCAGCACCAGACGCAAAACCTGCAGACACATCTCCACTGCTACAATGATCAACACGCTCCACAACACACCTTTCAAGATCCATGGGTCCTACACATGTCAATTCCAATCACAACATGTGGTTTACCTCATCCAGTGCACTAAATGCCCCAACAACAACTATGTGGGTGAAACCAGAGAATCACTATGCTCACAAATGAACAGGAAAATGAAAGGACAAGACCACCACATCATCTGTGGGTGAGCACTTCTCACAGAACAATCACTCTTGTATGTGATCTATCAGCCCTCATCCTCAAAGGAAACCTGCACAACATTTTCAAAAAGACGGGCCTGGGAGTTGAAATTCATAACTTTGCTAGACACTAAAAATCCTGGACCGAACAAAGATACTGGGTTGATGGTTTATTTACTACAATCTGTAAACCACTAACAGCCTCCCCCAACTGCTTTCTCCTCCGCCCCTTTACTTTCTTTCCCGTGAGGGGAGGAGTGTTAACAGGCCACTTCACCTTGAAGGGGCCCTTGAAATGTGCTAACTACGCTAAACAATCTATTCCACCTTGTACTTAGCAAGCAGTGAAACTCCGAGGCTTTGTCTACTCTGGAACTTGTCTTTCTGGGGTGTTAACAAAACAAAAACAAAAAAAACCCACCCACGCTCAGGAAAAACAGAAGTTTAACTATGAAAAGCGCCTGTGTGAACAGCGGGGTGTGTGCAGGAGCGGCTGCTGCTCCTTGGGGGTGGAATTGCTGGGTCTGCGGGAGAGCTCTCTCCTGCAGACAAACAGCAGCTACGCTGCGCGCCTGTTGGTGCCACGGCTGCAGCGGATTTTTCACATCCCTGAGCAACGCAGTTATGCCGATGTAAGTCTGTAGCGTGCACCTGGCCCTACTCTTGTTTACTTTTGCCAATGCGAAATACACTGTTGGCACTAACCATTTATTCTTGGCACACTTCTCTCTGTCCGCCCCTCCCCCCAAAAAGGAAACCTAAATCACCCAAAGGGAAGGGCTAAAATTAGCCATAAATGAGACAGACACAGGAGCTTAACAAACAATAGACACGTCCCACCAACTACAGCCAGAATAGTCCCCTTTCCACACATCTCTGTGGGCACTCACCAGGATCGTCGTCTTTCAGAGCTCCTGCTGCCAAAGACTGAATTACCTCATCCCCATAGGGAGAATCCCAACTTAAATAATACCCCAGGCGCCTCCCCTTTCCCCACCAGCTCTTGGGAGGCCACAACAGCCATAAAGTAGAGGTAGCAGGGACAGATCAGCTCATTTCCAGGACACCACCAATACAAGGAGGAACTGGGACCTGTATCCTTGGGTAGTTTATGCCTGTAGTTAAGCAGAACAGGTCTTGGCTGTGGATTTAAATCACACCCATGATCCATGTGCGACTGAAAAAACATTCACATGTATAAAAGTTAGCCCCGGGGAGGCCCGGTGTAACTGCTGGCTTCATTTCAAGTGGGAGAAAAGGAAGGTCTAGTAGGTAGGGTACTGAACTGAGCCTGGGAAGTCATTGATTCTATTCCTAACTCAACCACAGAGGCCCAGATCTGACCTCAAAGGTGTTTAGATGCTTAACTCCCACTGATTTCAATGCGAGTTAAGTGCCTAAATACCTTTAAGAATCTGGGCCAAGTTCCCTAGGCGACCCTGGGCTCGTCATTTAATGTCCCAGGGTCCCTATCAAGGAAGAACAACACTTCCCGACCTCACAAGCAGTGCAGGGATAGAATCACGAGGTGCACAGAGACTGCGGCGGCGGGGGCCGGATAAGTACCTCGACCGATTGCGGTTTACCTGGATTCCTTATGGCAGTCCCAGGATTACAGACAACCCAGGAGCTGTGATCAGGTAACAGGGTTTAGTTCCTTATTCGCCTTCGCATCGGAAGGAAAACAGAGCGAATTCTGAGCCCCTCAAGTCACACCGGAGTCAGGTCCGGCCTCCCCGATCTCGACACGGAGCCGCTGCAGCTGCCCCGCGGCAGCACTTCAGCCTGGCCACTCAGCGGGGCGGCAGGGGCGGCTCTCCCGCCGCTGCCCTTCATCCACCTCCCCGAGCGATGCCAGCAGAGGTGATGGGGGACGAGTTACGGTCAGGTGCCCCCCCCCCACAGATTTCTGCCAGGGTTTGCTGGCACCGCTCGGCCACATGCTCCCCCCAGCAGCCGGCGCCTCCGAGCTGCGCCCCCCACGTAGGAGCAACAGCTGGGAGGCCGCTGCTTTCCGCTGGGGTGAGGGGGGGAGAAGAGTCTGCGAGCCAAACTTTGCCATTGTCCCCCCCCGGCACGGGCAGGTCCGGGCGGCAGGGAGCGAGAGGTGCGCGCTCCACCGCGTGTCTCCCCCCGGGAAGTTGGTCCAATGGCAGCTGGGACCTCACCTACCTCCTGCTCCGAAGGGAGAATTCCAACGGCCAAAGCGGCTCCCCCGGGACCGAGCCCCAGGCCGGGACCCTGTGGCCAGGCTCTGTCCCCGCAGCGCAGAGCGTGTCTCTCGCCGGAGACAGACGGGTCTGGTCAGCCAGAGCGCCGGCGCCCACTGGGGAAGCGGGGCCTCCTCACAGGGCGGGTAGCCCGGGCTCAGCCACCTGGCCGGGGGGGGGCGGGGCTCAGAGGCCGGGTAGCCCGGGCGCAGCCACCTGGCCGGGGGGGGGCGGGGCTCAGAGGCCGGGTAGCCCGGGCGCAGCCACCTGGCCGGGGGGGGGGCGGGGCTCAGAGGCCGGGTAGCCCGGGCGCAGCCACCTGGCCGGGGGGGGGCGGGGCTCAGAGGCCGGGTAGCCCGGGCGCAGCCACCTGGCGGGGGGGGCGGGGCTCAGAGGCCGGGTAGCCCGGGCGCAGCCACCTGGCCGGGGGGGCGGGGCTCAGAGGGCGGGTAGCCCGGGCGCAGCCACCTGGCGGGGGGGGCGGGCTCAGAGGCCGGGTAGCCCGGGCGCAGCCACCTGGCCGGGGGGGCGGGGCTCAGAGGGCGGGTAGCCCGGGCTCAGCCACCTGGCCGGGGGGGCGGGGCTCAGAGGCCGGGTAGCCCGGGCGCAGCCACCTGGCGGGGGGGGCGGGGCTCAGAGGCCGGGTAGCCCGGGCGCAGCCACCTGGCCGGGGGGGCGGGGCTCAGAGGGCGGGTAGCCCGGGCGCAGCCACCTGGCGGGGGGGGCGGGCTCAGAGGCCGGGTAGCCCGGGCGCAGCCACCTGGCCGGGGGGGCGGGGCTCAGAGGGCGGGTAGCCCGGGCTCAGCCACCTGGCCGGGGGGGCGGGGCTCAGAGGGCGGGTAGCCCGGGCTCAGCCACCTGGCGCGGAGGGGGGGCGGGGTCAGAGGGCGGGTAGCCCGGGCTCAGCCACCTGGCCGAGGGGGGGCGGGTAGCCCGGGCTCAGTCACCTGGCGCGGAGGGGGAGCGGGGTCAGAGGGCGGGTAGCCCGGGCGCAGCCACCTGGCCGGGGGGGGCGGGGCTCAGAGGCCGGGTAGCCCGGGCGCAGCCACCTGGCCGGGGGGGCGGGGCTCAGAGGCCGGGTAGCCCAGGCGCAGCCACCTGGCCGGGGGGGGCGGGGCTCAGAGGCCGGGTAGCCCGGGCGCAGCCACCTGGCGCGGAGGGGGGGCGGGGTCAGAGGGCGGGTAGCCCGGGCTCAGTCACCTGGCGGGGGGAGCTCAGAGGGGGGTACCCCGGGGAGCGCATCAATTGGTCTGACCCCTCCCAGCGCGCCTCTCCCCTCGCTGCGAACGAGGCGTAGCGAGCCCAGCAGGAGGCCCACTCGCACCCGCCTCACCCTGCTTCTAAACGCACGGCCGCGTTCGCGACTGGTTGTGTTCTGCTCCGCCCCTCCGCCGCCCGGACCAATAGGCGCTCAGCATGCCTCTGGCTCGACAAGGGGGAGGGGATGCCGCCGGGTTTCGCCGGGGCCGCGCCTGTGAAGGGGCTGTGGGAACTTACTGCGCGTGCGCTTCTCCCGCCAGGTGGCCAGCCGGTGGCAGCAAAGGGACTATAGAGACCCCTGTTTCGGGGGCTGCGCAGGGGATATTGGTGGGCACCAGGGGGCTCTATGCAGGGTGAGCCTTTAGCTCGGAAAAACTAAGGACCCCACCCTCCTTCTGCGGGGAAGCAGGGGGACTCTACAGGTACTCGTGTGTAGGGACTGGGGAGGGCTGAGAATCCCTCTCTAGGGGAAAGCATGGATGCGTCAGGCCCACCTACACTGTCATAAAAAGAAAAGGAGTCCTTGTGGCACCTTAGAGACTAACCAATTTATTTGAGCATGAGCTTTCGTGAGCTACAGCTCACTTCATCAGATGCATACCGTGGAAACTGCAGCAGACTTTATATATACACAGAGAATATGAAACAATACCTCCTCCCACCCCACTGTCCTGCTGGTAATAGCTTATCTAAAGTAATCGTCAGGTTAGGCCATTTCCAGCACAAATCCAGGTTTTCTCACCCTCCACCCCCCCACACAAATTCACTCTCCTGCTGGTGATAGCCCATCCAAAGTGACAACTCTTTACACAATGTGCATGATAATGAAGTTAGGCCATTTCCTGCACAAATCCAGGTTCTCTCACTCCCTCACCCCCCTCCAAAAACCCACCCCCATACACACACAGACTCACTCTCCTGCTGGTAATAGCTCATCCAAACTGACCACTCTCCAAGTTTAAAACCAAGTTAAACCAGAACATCTGGGGGGGGGGGTAGGAAAAAACAAGAGGAAATAGGCTACCTTGCATAATGACTTAGCCACTCCCAGTCTCTATTTAAGCCTAAATTAATAGTATCCAATTTGCAAATGAATTCCAATTCAGCAGTTTCTCGCTGGAGTCTGGATTTGAAGTTTCTTTGTTTTAAGATAGCGACCTTCATGTCTGTGATTGCGTGACCAGAGAGATTGAAGTGTTCTCCGACTGGTTTATGAATGTTATAATTCTTGACATCTGATTTGTGTCCATTTATTCTTTTACGTAGAGACTGTCCAGTTTGACCAATGTACATGGCAGAGGGGCATTGCTGGCACATGATGGCATAAATCACATTGGTGGATGTGCAGGTGAACGAGCCTCTGATAGTGTGGCTGATGTTATTAGGCCCTGTGATGGTGTCCCCTGAATAGATATGTGGGCACAATTGGCAACGGGCTTTGTTGCAAGGATAAGTTCCTGGGTTAGTGGTTCTGTTGTGTGGTATGTGGTTGTTGGTGAGTATTTGCTTCAGGTTGCGGGGCTGTCTGTAGGCAAGGACTGGCCTGTCTCCCAAGATTTCTGAGAGTGTTGGGTCATCCTTTAGGATAGGTTGTAGATCCTTAATAATGCGTTGGAGGGGTTTTAGTTGGGGGCTGAAGGTGACGGCTAGTGGAGTTCTGTTATTTTCTTTGTTAGGCCTGTCCTGTAGTAGGTAACTTCTGGGAACTCTTCTGGCTCTATCAATCTGTTTCTTTACTTCCGCAGGTGGGTATTGTAGTTGTAAGAAAGCTTGACAGAGATCTTGTAGGTGTTTGTCTCTGTCTGAGGGGTTGGAGCAAATGCGGTTGTATCGCAGAGCTTGGCTGTAGACGATGGATCGTGTGGTGTGGTCAGGGTGAAAGCTGGAGGCATGCAGGTAGGAATAGCGGTCAGTAGGTTTCCGGTATAGGGTGGTGTTTATGTGACCATTGTTTATTAGCACTGTAGTGTCCAGGAAGTGGATCTCTTGTGTGGACTGAACCAGGCTGAGGTTGGTGGTGGGATGGAAATTGTTGAAATCATGGTGGAATTCTTCAAGGGCTTCTTTTCCATGGGTCCAGATGATGAAGATGTCATCAATGTAGCGCAAGTAGAGTAGGGGCTTTAGGGGACGAGAGCTGAGGAAGCGTTGTTCTAAATCAGCCATAAAAATGTTGGCATACTGTGGGGCCATGCGGGTACCCATAGCAGTGCCGCTGATCTGAAGGTATACATTGTCCCCAAATGTGAAATAGTTATGGGTAAGGACAAAGTCACAAAGTTCAGCCACCAGGTTAGCCGTGACATTATCGGGGATAGTGTTCCTGACGGCTTGTAGTCCATCTTTGTGTGGAATGTTGGTGTAGAGGGCTTCTACATCCATAGTGGCCAGGATGGTGTTATCAGGAAGCTCACCGATGGATTGAAGTTTCCTCAGGAAGTCAGTGGTGTCTCGAAGGTAGCTGGGAGTGCTGGTAGCATAGGGCCTGAGGAGGGAGTCTACATAGCCAGACAATCCTGCTGTCAGGGTGCCAATGCCTGAGATGATGGGGCGCCCAGGATTTCCAGGTTTTTGGATCTTGGGTAGTAGATAGAATATCCCAGGTCGGGGTTCCAGGGGTGTGTCTGTGCGGATTTGATCTTGTGCTTTTTCAGGAAGTTTCTTGAGCAAATGCTGTAGCTGCTTTTGGTAACTCTCAGTGGGATCATAGGGTAATGGCTTGTAGAAACTCGTGTTGGAGAGCTGTCGAGCAGCCTCTTGTTCATATTCCGACCTATTCATGATGACAACAGCACCTCCTTTGTCAGCCTTTTTGAATACTGTCATAGAGGATTCTGAGCAAGGTCATCGGCAAGTGCACAGGCATAGTGGGACTGAGGTGGGTGAGAATCCATCTATGGGATGGGGGAAGAGACCTCTCCCTAGGGTCAACGTAAGAGATCCTTGCATAGGACAAGAGGCCCCCATTCACTGTTTATTTTCCCCCATACTATCTCTCACCCAGAGTCCAGTCTCCCTCCGCTGCCATGCAGCATCGTGTCCTGCACTGTCCAGCCTTCAGCCAAGGGGCTCAGAACATCCTGGCTTCTTTCTCCACCATGCAGGAGAGTTTCCTCTTCCTTGGGCCAGCACCGCCACCTGGGCTCTGCCCTGTCTGGGGCAACTGCGGTCACTGCCCCACAGAGCTCCACACCCTACTGGAACACAATTAATGCAGCCAGAGAATAACCATCCAGGCAGGGAGGGAACAGGGCCTCTGGGCACAATGGTGCAGAGCCCACAGCTGGGATCGTAAAGCTGCAGGTACTTTGGAAGTAATACTTTGGATAGTGGCACTGATGGTTGGGCAGACAGGAACATTTCCTGAGCTCTCCCCTTCCACACTGTTCATCAGTTCCATTGGTATTATCAAGCGACTGCAAGCTCAAAGGTTCCAAGCCAGCAGGTATTTCAAGCAACTCCAAGTTCAAGTTCAAGGTGTATCTGGACATTATTTCCAGGCTGCATTTCACTATTAAAAACTGCTTGTTTAAGAGTCTGGGACAATGTACACTCCAGAAAAGAATCAACTGGACAAATGCATTAAATTGGACACTGGAGTTACACCAGGACAAAACCGCACAGTCACCACTAAACTGAACTAACCTGACCAAGCAAAACTAGAGCCTTTGACAAGAGTTAGCAGAAGAGCAGTTTGCTGCTATTTCTGTAAAAAAGCCAAAGTCGCAATTTAAAAATAAATTACATCAAATTGGTCCTGCAAATAGTCACCATTTTCTACTGTTCTGTCTACAAACAGAAAACCAGACAAATAACTCGACTTGACCGCAATTTTGAGTTTTTGCCTATGAGAGCCCCTCAGCATAAAACTAACCTTGAAGTCACAGGGCATTCAGGCCCATGATACTTTTGCATTTCAGGCTCCCCATGGCTTTAATGAGAGCTTTGGTGGCAGAGGGAAAATTAACTATATAACTATTCAATCTATTTAACAGAATTAGGCCCAAATGAAAGCTCTAGTTTTAATTAAATGATAGAAAACAGTCATACGTACTCCCTTGAAGTCCTGTGATTGTTCCATAGAGACCAATTACTAAGGGCCCCCTTCTGCCAGGTGTTGTCAGTAGCAGCAAGGACCTGGTTGAAATACCTAGAGGTTCCGCGTGAAATTAACAAACACACTGGCCACCAAGAAGCCTGGGGAAAACTAAATCCCCCTCCTTAGGCACCCTTAACAGGCAAATCTTCTCTCGCAAGTCCTCAGTAACTGTGTATGAAACAAAGAAAACTTAGGAGAGAAAAGGAACAGCATTAATGTAGGAAACAATAAATCAACTGCATGGTGAATGAATACTAAGCAAAATCCCCACTTCCACAGTACGCTGGGCAATGTTCTTTGCCTCAGTTTCCCCACCTGCAGATCTGACAGTCCTATGAACAAATATTCCTTTAGCACACCACTTCCCTCCTTTTCCTCCTGCTGTCCTCCACTCATGGTTTGCAGTCAGAAGTTAGTACTGCTCCTCCAGGACAGCATCTCTCACAGCCAATAGTGTCTTCAGCCACAATATAAAGATTGAGTTCTGAGGCTCTATTACATAACCCAGCTCTCAGTGATTCCAGGTAACAGCTAATTTAGACTCCACGATTTTGTATATGTAGCTGGGATTATGTTTTCCAATGTGCATTACTTTGCATTTATCAATATAGAATTTCATCTGCAATTTTGTTACCCAGTTTTGAGAGAAACCCTTTGTGACTCTTTGCAGTCTGCTTTGGACTTAACTATCTTGAGTAGTTTTGTACCATCTGCAAATTTTGCCGCCTCATTGTTTACCCCTTTTTCCAGATCATTTATGAATATGTTGACCAATACCGGTCCCAGTACAGACCCCTGGGGGACACCACTATTTACCTCTCTTCATCCTGAAAACTGACCATTTGTTCCTACCCTTTGTTTCCTATCTTTTAACCAGTTACTGATCCATGAGAAGACCTTCCCTCCTATCCCATGACAGCTTACTTTGCTTCAGAGCCTTTGATGAGGGACCTTGTCAAAGGCTTTCTGAAAATCTAAGTACTGTCAAAGTTTGACTCAGACTCACAATTTATCAGACCACTCTGTTTTATTAGCAAAGCTGCTCTGCTAATACATTTAGAAGTGAGCCCCCCGAGTGGGGCTTGTGTCTTTTAATTTATACAGTTTTTTGGAGAACAAGTTACAGAGAAGTTACAGACAAAAGAAGAAAAAGATTTTAGTCACCACCCTTCGAGATCCCTGAGACCAGTCACGTATCTTCAATTACCTGCCACCCTTAACAATCTCCTTTAACAGCTTCCAGTTAACTTAACTAATTGCCCTTCACACCTTCCATTCTGATGCCTGCTTCTTAGACGTGCTGGCTCTATCTTAATTGCTTCTCCATTCAAAAGCTAACTGTCCCTACGTGTGCTCCCTCAGATACTTTGTAACGTGTTTTGGCATGCCCTCTCACATACAATGTATCCAGCATGTCCCCTTATACAACGTTATACTTCCACAGTACGCTATATCCAGTGGATCACCCTTGTCCACATGCTTGTTGAGCCCCTCAAAGAATTCTAGGAGATTGGTGAGGCATGATTTCCCTTTACAAATCGTGTTCATCCAGGTGTCCTGATAATTCTGTTCTTTACAATTTGTTTGGTACTGAAGTTAGGCTTGCTGGCCTGTAATTGCCAGGATCGCCTCTGGAGCCTTTTCTGAAAATTGGCATCACATGAGCCATCCTCCGGTCATCTAGTACAGAAGCTGATTTAAGTGATAGGTTACATCCCACAGTCAGCAGTTCTGCAATGTCACATCTGAGTTCCTTCAGAACTCTTGGGTCAATACCATCTGGTTCTGGTGACTTATTGCTGTTTAATTTATCAATTTGTTCCAAAACCTCCTCCAATGACACCTCAATCTGGGACACTTCCTCCGATTTGTCACCTAAAAAGAATGGCTCAGATTTGGGAACCTCCCTCATATCCTCAGCCATGAAGACTGATGCAAAGAATTCATTTAGTTTCTCCGCAATGGCCTTATCATTCTTGAGTGCTCCTTTAGCATCTCGATTGTCCAGTAGCCCCACTCGTTGTTTAGCAGGCTTCCCGCTTCTGATGTACTTAAAAACATTTCTTTTGCTGTTACTTTTTGAGTCTTTGGCTAACTGTTCTTCAAATTCTTTTTTGGCCTTCCTAATTATATTTTTACACTTCACTTGCCAGAGTTTCTATTTTCCTCAATAGGCTTTAACTTCCACTTTTTAAAAGGATGCCTTTTTGCCTCTAACTGCTTCTTTTACTTTGTTATTTAGCCACAATGGCAATTTTTTGGTTCCCTTACTGTGTTTTTTAATCTGGGATAGACGTTTAAATTTAGCCTCTATAGGGGGTCTTTAAAAAGTTTCCATGCAGCTTGTAGGGATTTCACTTTTGGCACTGTACCTTTTAATTTCTGTTTAATTAACTTCCTTTGTGTAGTTCCCCTTTCTGAAATTAAATGCCACCGTGGTGGGCTGCTGTGGTTTCTCCCCCTCTCCCCCCCGGGGATGTTAAATTTTATGTTATAGTCACTGTTTTTTGAAGCAGTCCAGATCCTGTGTTCCACTTAGGACTAAATCAAGAATTACCTCTCCTCTTAGGGGTTCCAGGACTAGCTGCTCCAAGAAGTAGTCATTTACGGTGTTAAGAAAATTTCTCTCTGCATCCCATCCTGAGATGACATGTACCCAGTCAATATGCGGATAGTTGAAATCCCCCCATTATTGCTGAGGTTTTTATTTTTATAGCCTCTTTAATCTCCCCGAGCATTTCACAGTCACGATCACCATCCTGGTCAGGAGAGGAGTAAGAACAAGTCATTATCTGTAGGAAATTTTAGTTTGTACTGACTTTGTTAGTGCTTTTTATGTAACCTGCTGTGAAACTAGGCAAATATCTAGACGAGTTGATGTAAACCCTGGAAGACCTCGGCGTACCCCCAGGAGTACACGTAGCCCTGGTTGAGAAACACTGCCCTAAGGGATGTCTCTGTCCGAACTACATGCTCCTCTGCACCTGTCCGCTTTCCCCTAGCCCTTAGTTTAAAAACTGCTCTACGACCTTTTTTAATTTGACATGCCAGCCATCCTGTTCCATTCTGGTTTAAGTGGAGCCCATCCTTCCTGTATAGGCTCCTCCTTTCCCAAAAGGCTTTCCAGTTCCTAATAAATCTAAACCCCTCCTCCCTACACTATTGTTTCAGCCACGCATTGAGACTCTGCAGTTCTGCCTGTCTGACTGGCCCTGCGCATGGAACTGGAAGCATTCAGAGAATGCTACCTTGGAGGTCCTGGACTTCAATCTCTTACCTGGCAGCCTACATTTAGCCTCCAGGGCCTCTCTCCCATCCTTCCCTATGTCATTGGGACCTACATGTACCACAGCCACCGGCTCCTCCCCAGCACTACACATACGTTTATCTAGATGTCTCGAGAGACCTGCAACCTTTGCACCAGGCAGGCAAGTCACCATGCAGTTCTCCCGGTCATCGCAAACCCAGCTATGTTTCGAGTGATCGAATCCCCCATTACTATTTCCTGTCTCTTCCTAATAACTGGAGTTCCCTCCCCCAGAGGGGTATCCTCGGTATGACATCACATCCTCAGTATGACAGGATACCATGACATCATCTGGGAGGAGGGTCCCAACTATGGGATCATTTCCCTCTGCTCCAGTTGGATGTTCTCCTTCCCTGAGACTTTCATCCGCCTCAACAGCACAGGGGCTGTCAGACTGGGGGTGACAGCATTCTACTGTGTCCCGGAATGTCTCATCTATGTACCTCTCTGTCTCCCTTACCTCCTCCAGGTCAGCCACTCTGGCCTCCAAAGCCCATACACGGTCTCTTTTGAGGGCCAGGAGCTCCTTGCACTGAATGCACACATACGCCACCCACCCATTGAGCAGATAATCATACGTGCTGCATTCAGTGCAATAAACTGGACAGCCCCTACTCTGTGGCTGGACTTCTGCCTGCATTCTCTTTTTACTCCTGCAGTTGTTTCCTTTATTGCTGTTTTTATCAGGGCTGTTTATTGCCTTAAGTTTAAAAAACGTTAATTGAGTGCATCTCCCCCGCCCCCCCAACAAAACTCCCCTATGAGCTGCTTCTGTTCACTAGCTCCTCTGGTTGCTCAGGAACCGGTTTTTTAAAGCCCTGTTCTCCCTGAGTAGCCCCGCCCCCTCGTTAAGGGGTGATGAGCGCTAAAGGGCTTGGGGGTCCAAGCCTGGTTAAGAAGCTCTCAGCCTTGCCTAGCAGGTTCCTAGGCTCAGCACACGGTGCCCCAACCAGACAGAGCACACTATAGAATGTCACAATATCTCGGGGGAGTGCCCTGTAACCCCTATATTCATCATGTATATATAATTGTGATATTTCATCTAAAGCATGTCAGATGAGGTACTGGGGAAAGATTATGATCTGCTGAAAGCCATTGTTCTATCTAAATAAGTATATCATTAGTGCATATGAAATTATGAGATTGCGTTATTTGGTTCGCAAAAAGAAAAGGAGTACTGGTGGCACCTTAGAGACTAACAAATCCGATGAAGTGAGCTGTAGCTCACGAAAGCTTATGCTCAGATAAATTTGTTAGTCTCTAAGGTGCCACAAGTACTCCTTTTCTTTTTGCAAATACAGATTAACACGGCTGCTACTCTGACACCTGTTATCTGGTTGTCGCTAAAATATGCTGGGGAATTGCCCAGATATTAGAACCCCAGAGACAAGAACAAAGGAGCTAACCAACATCATGGTGGGTATCAAACAATCATCAATAGCCATTGTCCAGCAAGGAAGCTACAATGCAAAGACTCATTGGCACAATGCCACACCAGGGGAATTGCTCTACCTTGCCTGGTAACTCAGCAATGCCCTCCAGACATGCCAGGACTTGTGTTCTCCAAGCACAGGGACCAAGGGTATAAAACACAACATAGGACGAAGCATGTGGCCACTTTCTCTTCTCCCCTACCTAAGCTAAGGCAACGAGAAAGCTGGAGCTGAAGAGATTGTCCTGAGGTTAAGAGGAAAAGCTTGCGTATGAAAGACTGTGACCAACCTGCAGTATCCAGTGGAGTGAGAAAAACTGCTTAATCTAGATGTCACCCAGTCTATAGGTTGAGAGTTTAGACTGTTTGCTTATCTTTTATTTTCTTTTGGTAACTACTCTGACTTTTTGCCTATCACTTACAATCTATCTTTTGTAATCATGAGGATGTTTTACTGTTTATCTTTACCAGCGAGTTTGCCTGAAGTGCTTGGTAAATCTGCTCAGGTCACAAAGGCTGGGCCATGTCCATTGATGAAGTGGTGAACCAAGTAATAAACTTGCATTGCTCAAGGGTCTTGAGCAGTGCAAGATGGTATATTCCTGAGGTATAGTGCTGGGAGCTGGGGGGATCTGGCTGGTGCCTTTCTCTGTGTGATTCATGAGTGTCTCTGGGAGCATTCATGCAGTATAGCTGGGTGCGGGGCTCCACATGCGGTTGTACTGAGTAGTAACAGCACCTGGAGGGGTTTGCTGCTTGCCACCAGTAAGGCATTGTGAGAGACAACCCAGGCTAGTTAGAAAAGGGGGCATAGTGCTCCCACAGTCCCAGGTTGCACCCTGGGGATCCTGTCACAGCTATGTATGTCAGTCAAGCAGCAAGCACCCCCCACACACACGACAGACAACAAACTCATCCCAAGGGTCACATAGTCACTCCTCTGTCACCTGGAGAACTCCCTCACAAAACTCCTGTTAGCTGCTCCTGTCCACTAGCTCCTCCGGTCGGTTAGGAGCAGTATTTTTAAACCCTGTTCTCCCTGAGTAGCCCCGCCCCCTAGTTAAGAGTTGATAGATGCTAAAGGGGTTAAGGGATCAAAGCCTCATTAAGAAGCTCTCAGCCTTGCCTAGCAGGCCACTAGACTCAGGTCAGCACACGGATGCCCCAAACAAACAGACCACACTATATACGTCACTCAAGCAGGGAACACACCACAAACACAGATACTAAAGACAACACACTTACCCGAAGGTCACGTAGTCGCTCCTGCGTCCCCTGGAGAACTCCCTCGCAAAACTCCCATTAGCTGCTCCTGGCCACTAGCTCGGAGGGAAGTATTTTCACACTTGTGGCGGCTGACAAAGACCAGCGTTGGTCTAAGCGTATATGTTAATTTTAGATTTCTACATCTGGACACCCCCATCGCACCCCGTGGCCCTGTCTCCACTTGCACTTATGTCGGCAAAACTTTTGTTGCTCAGGGGTGTGAAAAAAAAACATACGTTTTGCTGACATAAGTGCTCATGTGCACAGCGCTGTCAGCGGGAGACGCACTCGACATGGCTACTGCTGCTCGTTGAGTCGACGGGCGAGCTCTCTGCCATCGGCAGAACGCGGCTACACGAGCACTCGGACGGTGGCGCAGGTGTATCAGTACAGCTGTGCGGCTGTAAGCTTGTAAGTGTAGACATGGGCAGGCAGCACAGCAGGAGGGGAAGGAGCTCTGCAGCACCAGGGCTTCCAGATCTGCAAGCCTGGGGCAGGAAAGAGGTAGAAGAGCAGCATTAGGGGTTGGAGTGTGGCTATTACTTACAGCACAGTAACACCAGGGACACCCATTGAGGTTACAGAGCCATTGCGCCAACCACGGCATAGATACACATTGAGAGGGAGCCCATGCTCCAAAGAGCTGTGTCTTTTTTCTCTTGTGGGAGGGGCAGGGCAACAAAAAATAAAATGCTGCATTGTTGTTTGCAGTGTTGTTGTAGCGGTCTTGGTCCCAGAATATGAGACAGACAAGGTGGGTGAGACATCATCTTTTATTGGCTCAACTTCCGTTGGTGAGAGAAACAAGCTTTCGAGTGCCACAGAGGTGAGGTGGAAAGGGAAACCAGTTCGTCCTCTGGATTCTTTAGAGAGGGTTCCTGGAGGGGGCTCCCAAGTCTCCGTCCTCCATGCTGCTATTTTGACTTTACCCAAAAATGGTAAAAAGGTTTCGTTCTGCCATCAGACCATCAGTCCCTGAATTCCACTTTCCCTGTCTCCAACCGTGGCCAGTACCAGCTGTTTGACAGGAAGGTGCAAGAAGCCTTAGCATGGGCAATTGTGGAATAAGCTGTTCACAGGGGAAGTTTCTCCTCACCACTCAGGTCTATGAGAAAAGGCCCAATTTATAACCTGCCAAAACATCCCCGTGATCAACAAGAACAAAGGTCCTCCCCCAGGTTCTGCACCTCCATGTTCGCAGCACATGTGGGTAAGGCAGCTATCAGTCCCAGCAGCCCAGGGGACTTTTCTCTGGTCCCTGCCATTCTTGACTCCTCCACGGGACAGTTGGTTTCAAGAAAGAGTCTTTTATTAATTCCTCCCCATCCTCCACTTGCAGTCATCTGAATTCAGCCAAGAGCTGGTAACTGGGATGCCTCTAACAGAGCCACAGTTCAGCCAGAGCCAGCCATAGCTTGTCAGGAGCTGCAGATCTGTGGCTGATTTGTGCACCGTGTGGACACTTGACATGAATTCAGAGATTCCAAGGCCAGAATTGACCATTCTGCTCATACAGTCTGATCTCCTGCGTAACATGGGCCAGAGCATTTCACCAGTGGTTTTTTACATCTGGCCCATCACTTCTGGCTGGGCTAGAGCACAAATTGTAGAGAGAGACACCCAGATGCGATGTAAACACTCCAAGTGATGGTGGATCCATCGAATTCCTAGGTCAGTTGTTCTGACGGCTAATTACCCCCTAAAAAATCTGCACTTTTTCCAGCCTGAATTTCTCCAGCTGTAGCTTCCAACCATTGGATCTCGTTCTGCCTTTGCCTGTGAGAGCAAAGAGCCTTCTCCCATCAGAAATCCTCTTGCCATGTAGATACTTATAGACCGTGACTTTACAGTCAACTCTTAACCTTCTGTTCATTAAGCTACACGGCTTGAGCTTTTCTGGTCTCTTACTGTATGACTCTGTGGCTGGACTTCTGCCTGCATTCTCTTTTTACTCCTGCAGCTGTTTCCTTTATTGTTGTTTTTAAACGTAAGGCAATAAACAGCCTCGATAAAGAACGTTAATTAAGTGTATCTCCCCCCCAACAAAACTCCCCTATTAGCTGCTTCTGTTCACTAGCTCCTCTGGTTGCTCAGGAACCGGTTTTTTAAAGCCCTGTTCTCCCTGAGTAGCCCCACCCCCTCGTTAAGGGGTGATGAGCGCTAAAGGACTTGGGGGTAAAGCTGGCTTGGGACGCGACACTCCGGGCGGCTGCTCCTTTCCAATTGCTCTGTAAAGATTAAACTATTTACCACCTCTCCAAGGAGCTTTGGGAGGAGAGTACATCATGCAGCGTGTCACGCTGCAGAGCTGTGAAGTGCTCAGTGAAGGAGTACTTGTGGCACCTTAGAGACTAACCAATTTATTTGAGCATGAGCTTTCCTGAGCTACAGCTCACTTCATTGGATGCATACCGTGTTTCCATCTGAGGAAGTGAGCTGTAGCTCACGAAAGCTCATGCTCAAATAAATTGGTTAGTCTCTAAGGTGCCACAAGTACTCCTTTTGTTTTTGCGAATACAGACTAACACCGCTGTTACTCTGAAACCTGTCGAAGTGCTCAGTGTTACTCTCCTGTGAAAAGCTGGTTTGTGGGGTTTGATGTACCCCGGGCAGGCGCTCAGTGAGAGAGCTTCTCTTCCCTTCCAGCGATTTGTTTTTCTACAAAAAGAAAAGGAGTACTAGTGGCACCTTAGAGACTAACCAATTTATTTGAGCATACGCTTTTGTGAGCTACAGCTTACTTTACAGGAATGCATCCGACGAAGTGAGCTGTAGCTCAGGGAAGCTCATGCTCAAATAAATTGGTTAGTCTCTAAGGTGCCACTAGTGCTCCTTTTCTTTTTGCGAATACAGACTAACAGGGCTGCTACTCTGAAACTTGTTTTTCTACCACGCTTTGAAATCACAGCCAGCAGGTGGCGCCAGAGCTCCACAGCCACGAGTAGAGGCAGCAGCGGCCAAAAGCGAAGCGAGCTCTGGAGACTGAGCAGAGCCGGCTGTCGGGACCCCCCGTTGCAGTCTAAGGGTCTTGTCTACATGGGGGAATTGACTGGCCGCCTGTAAACAGAGTAACCTCTGCGCTGTAGCTCTTCCAGTGTAACCCCCCATTGGAGGGAGCCACGTCCGGGGGATGGGGGCTCCCCGGGGTTCTGGCTGGGTCTTTGGGAGGAACCAGACACGCTCCCTGGCGGTGGGCAGAGGCCGAGTTGGAGCGAGTTTCTGCTGGGGGTGGTCCACCGGAGCCAGGGATCCTTCAGGTAATTTCTGTGCGGGGGAGAGACCCGCGGGTGGCCCGGCGGGGCCCTAAGGGGAGGGCAATGGAGAGGAGATTCCCAAGGAGGAAGGGGGAGTGAGTTCCTTTCGCTCCTCCGCTCTGTCACTGCGAACAAAGGACCGACGATCGCACCGCAGTTAGCTCCCGCCAAGCTCGCACGCACAAGACCAGGGCGTGTTCCCGCTCAATCACCGCCCCAAGTACACATCCCCTCACCACCAGAAGAGCGCATGCGCACTCAGATCCCCGCGCATTCCCTCATCTGCTGCGCTTGCAGGTTGCCGCTCAACCCGCCACCTCTTTGCGCATGTGCCGTCAGGCTGAAGTTCATCCCGCCACTTCTTCAAGCTCTCGCACAGTCCACCACCTCCCCGCGCATGCGTACTCAGGTTGCCGCTCATTCACCAACTCCCTCGTTGCACATGAGCGTTTGGCTTCCTTCGCTTTCAATGAGAAAGGGGGATTTCCCAGCATGCCCCTGGCTCTTGGGTATTTAAGTCCCGGCTGGGGGGAAGTTCGGCCATTTGCTCAGCTGCTGTTTGCTCGGGGTATGGGGTGAGTGGGGACGTGCCCCCTGTGGCCATGCGGCTCCGTTTCGGAAGCCCCTGCCCGGGGGCGGGCGGATGCTGCTGCCCGCGGTTCCTCGGGGATTTGGGGAGGGGGTGACTCGGGCACCGGGCCGGGAGCTGCGTCCCGCAGGGTGGGAGGCGCGGGCAGGCTCCGCCGCCATGTTGCGAGCTATGGGGGGTGTGGAGCTGGGGGGCGGGTGCTGCGGTGAGGGAGCGCTGCGGAGGCTGGGGGCCCCACAGGCGACACGTAGCTTCGTGGTAGGGATTCGTGACCCGCCCCACATGTCGCCTCTGCGGCCCCCCTGAACCCTTTGCCTGCGGCCCTGCTCGCTGCCTCCTCCCCGCTAATTGCTCCTACAGCAACCCCGCGGAGCGCTCCCGGCGGGTCCGCCCGGTAGCCCAGGGAAACCCTCCCGCGCCGGCTGCTGCTCAGGAGGGCTGGAGCCCTGCAGTGACAAACCCGTCTGGAGCGCCGGCCGGGCCGGGAGTCTCCCCGCCCCCGGAGGAACGCTGTATTGGGCGGGGGCGACTTCACAGCTAGCGCCCTGGACAGTGGCTACGCGCCTCCGCCGCCTGTCCCCCGCCCCCACCTACTGCTAGAGGCACCAGCCACGTGCGGCACCGCTCCTCCTCCAAGGGGTGCTCTCCCCCAGCTGAGCCACCTCTGGCCAGGGCCCCCTGGCAGTCAGATTGCTGGGACACAAGGCTTAGCCTCATCCTGCCCTTGCCCAGGAGTAGGCAGCCTGAAGGTCTTAGCCAGTGCTGTGGGCAGGAAGGGTGAGGAGTAGTTTCCTGCCCGGGGGTGGGAGGGGGCGAGGCCTGTTCTTTCTATGATGAGACCTATCACAGACCTGTGCTGACAGCCTTGTGAGGACCCCAAATAAATCTGAGGAGAACAGACTTGCCCCCACCTCTGTGGCCAGGGGTTTGAAGGGCAGCTATGCCACGATGCTGGGGACCATGGGGGAGCTTGCCCATCTTAGGGTGTAGTTTAGAGCCCTGCCCACTTTGCCATGGGGAACATGTGTCCATTCCATATTCCTAATGCTGTTTCTCTGTTTGCAGGGTTTAAACCTCCGGTGTGCTTGCTAGGTAAGTTACAAATGCCATCATGTATGCTGGAGCTTGTGTAGCTCTGGGTAGAGCTGCACCTCCCCTCCCATTCTCACTCCTTCCCAGGACTCAGCCCACCTCCCAGAGGCAGGTGTTCCTGGTATTTGGGACTCTTAAGGTGGCCCTGGGGTCCATGGTTAAATTTATAAGGCCATAGTGTCATACTGTCATACTGTCTGTGGTGTCTAAATGGCTGAAGTTCCCAGATGCTTGCCTGCTATAGCAGACTAACCAAGTAGTGGGGCATGCTACTGGGGAGGGAGGGAGTGTGGGGGGGTTTGACACGTTGCTGTTAATGCAGCATGTCATTGCTTTTAATTGGGTCCCTGGTCTTGGGAGTGGGGTGGTGCATGAAGTGAAAGTGCTGCAAAGATGATAAATGCTGAACTCTCTCTTTCTGAGGCTTCAGTGGAGAAAATCTTTACCAGATTCTGAGTGGCACTGCCCTTAGCTCAGGTAGGTGTGGATCACATTTAGGCCTCTGTGGCCTGGTGCTTCAGCCCTGCTGGGAGGGGCAGGCCCTTGTGGAACAGCACCAGAAGAGAGCATATGCCCACATTGCCCTTAACATGGGGAGTGGGTAGGCCAGGTTGTGTGACTCTGCTCCTACAAGAGCAACATTCCATGACTGCATGTTAAGGTTCATGTCTCTCTTCTCTAAGGCATGGGTCTTACCAGTCATGTGCATCTGCAGGCTCTCAACGGGTGAGTAGTTGAGCTTTCTCAATCTCTGATGAAAAGATACATAGAACATGGGGTGGTCTACACAGGGGAAACCAGCTCCATTACACCATGTCTAGGGTGCAGCTGTCTTCCCTAATGTTGATGGGGTGGGAGCAGGGACACACACTGTTGCCTTGGGGCTTAAGTGGAGCCTCATCCACTGACTCACTTGTCTGCTAGGTGGGTCTCCTGTCTGAAACAGCCTTAACTTTCCAAGTATGCATTCCTCTTAGACCAGCAGAAGCTGTGTGCCCTGCTCGGATCAATGGCTGGGCAGGATGGAGGGGGATGGTCAGTGCTGGCTTAGGATCTGTATGTATTGGAGTGATCCAAACTTCCGCTCCCTCCTGCTCACTGCAACAGTGCTGTCTCCAATGTCTTGGGTTTTTAGTAAATGATCGTGTGAGCTAGGGCAGCATCTAGTTTTTTTTCCCTCTAAGGATGGGGATTTGTGGTTCCATGAATGGCTCTGACCTGTGTGCCTGGCAGCTCAATCCTCTATCCAGCTTGAGGTCTGCTGCAGTGGTTGATCAGTGCAGGCTGCAATGTGGGAGTATTTCCCATGGACCCAGTCAGGCTTCTGCTACCTTGCTGTTCAGTGATGAATACAAACAGACAAGCATATGGCTGAGTGTCTGTGATGCCAGCTTACTTCTGAGAACTTGGAGATCGTCCCTGGGGAGGGATTTTTTGGTCTAGTAATAGGGTTAATCTGCCCCTTCTGTTTCAGGTTACCCCCACCCCTAGATGGAGTCCGGCCTCATATACAGGTAGGATTGGGATTTATTGATCTCTGTGGGGCTGGAAGGCCTACCCTGCTAAGGCTGTGTGTGTGTGTGTGCTGAGCACTCCATCTGGGTATATCAGTGCCCAGCTCCCTTGCCAGGTGATCTGAACTAGTTCCTCTGAAAAGTTTTGAAGAACATTGGTCAATAAGCATGTTAGAGTTCTGATGGCAGCTGGCCGTTGGGTGGAAGATGCTGCACATTCAGACACCTGTCTCACAGGGCTCTCTGCTTTCCCTCTAGGTGAACTCATCCTGGGGGTGAATGCCTGTCTCAGGTAAATGCATCTCCTACACAGTGTCCCTAGCATAGTAGGGCCTGGCCAGTTCCCCTTCTGTAGCTCTGGGATGGGCCATTACTTCGACAGTTGACAAGTGGCAGTTTGAAAGGATGACACCACGTTAGCTGGACGACACTTGTCTCATGGCATTTAGTTACCAAAGCCCTGATCAAACTGCTCTGGCCCTGCTCCAATGAGCTATGCTCTGTTCCTGTGCTCACTGACCCAATTCTTCTCTTCTCTGTACAGGTGAGATGCCTTGATCTGGAAAGGGTGAGTGACCTACACAGTCCTAGCTTCCCCTCTGCCCACTGTCCCAATGAGGAAATTTGTGCCATCTTACTGTCTGTCTTGGTACCAGAACCTGCAAAGGTGAACCCACTGGTACCTGCAGCATGAGAGGAGGAGAACATGCTCCAAGAGGAACAGTCTGATGGGACATTGGGCTGGGTCTGGCATTGTTTCCTGGGTGTAATGGCTGATTAACCTGTGCCGTAACACTGTGCTCTGCACACTGCCATCTCAGGCAGGAGCAGCACCCTGTAAAACAACAAGGGGAGAGGGATGTAGCCAGAGCACCTTGTATATGAGCAGTGTGGTGATGAATACCGCTGAGCAGAGAGAAAACACTACTCAGATGCTCTGGTTCTTTTCAGGTGCCTGGAGTGAGTCTTAGCCAGCTTCTGATCCAGCTACCCAGGTAAGGAGACACATCAGATAATCAGCTGATGATGATGGGTGGGGCTCAGTCCTAGCTGCCTGTTCCCACTGACATGATGAATTCACTTTGGAATCTCGTTCGGCTGAACACTGCTGTTGAGACTTTGACCCTGAGGCTTGGTGACGAACAGGCTGCAGGCTTTGCCTTATCAGGGATACAAAGTTAGAATTAAGGGCCTCAGGATTCAGATCAAATAACCTCTCCTCCCCTAGATTAAAGATGCAGGAGTGGATGGTTCTACTGCACTGAGTGATGGGTAAGTGCCCTTCACCTCTCTCCAGGGCTCTTTGCAAATGTCCCTTGCATAGAAGCATGTGTAAGAGACCAGATACTGCAAATGTCACTGGGATCAACGTTTCCTCCCTGAACAACTGGGACAAGGGGCGTGGGGGGAGTAGAGCTTCATGGTGGTGTCAGGGCGCCAGCTCTGGGTGTGAGAAACTGTTGTGGTAGTGCCAAGGGGGCCTAGTCAGCACCCCATTGTGGCAGGCATGGCACAGTGCTGTCTTGTGGGGTAAGAGGCGCTCACTGCAGTTTTAATGATGAGCCAAACTAGCTCACTTTGATTTAATATAAACATGAAAATATTTGAACAACTGAGAAACTGCACAGAGCTGGGGTGAGTTTGGGGCATCTGTGCTGGGGAGTAGCTGACTCTGTTGTCCTGTTCCAACAGGTAGCCAGAGGCCTGGGGTCAGAAGTGCCTGGAATGTTGAGTGAGTGATGGGCCTGTGGGTGTAAAGGAGGGATGGGCAAGGGGGAGCTAAGCAGAGACCACACCTGCCCCTGGCTGTAAACTGAAATGCAAGCTCTGCCCTGTGGCAGGGGTCCTGTCCCATTCTCCAGCTCCTCAGTGATGAGACCCCTACTGCCCCAGTCTGATCCCTGTGACTGAGTGGTTCCCTCTGAGGCCAGGAGCCTGGCAGCAGTGTTGGTTGAGAACGTGGTTGCTTGCTCCTTGCCCAGTCCTCCAACAGCTGTTTTTTCTGTTTCAGGAGCCTTTGAATTCCTGCCAGGGGATGGGCAGTCAACTGGTGGAGCTGCAGGTAAGCTGAGAAGCACCAGCTGGAAAGGGACTGGTAGAGAGGAGCTCTGCTCCCTCCATAGCAATACAGGTGGGGGTGGCCTGGGTTGTCCCTGGGTTGTGGGTGAGAGGTGGGGTAGGTGCCATGTCCTGATGAGGAAAGCAGGTCATGTCTTACTGTCCATGCTGGTCCAGAACCTGCCAAGGTTGAACCCACTGGGCCAGTGGAGAGAGAGGAGGAGACTCTGTTTCAAAAGGAACTGTCTGATGGGACTTTGGCAGCATTGGGATGATGAGTGGGGTACGCCGTGGGAAGTGGCTCTCCTGCAGTTCTCTGCTTGTTTCTCATAGGGCTACCTGGAAGCACACTCATCTGAGCACAGCGGGTGAGTGTAATTGCCACTGACTCTGTACTTGCCCCCTGTGTGCTGACCCTCTCCCATCTCCAGGGATGAGCTGTCATTCTCCTTGTGGTGCCTTCTGCTGGAATAAACTAGCTCCACCTCCATGATGATCCTTCCCTCAGACAAGAGGTTGAGCATATGATGAGCACTTACCGCCCCAGTCTGATGCTGGTGACTGACTGGTACTTTCTGAAGCTTGACCCTGGGGGTCCCTGTCTGCCCCTGGCTGGGGGCACTGCTCTCATCAGTCTCCTTCTCTCCTGCAGGTTGAAGTGTGCGGACCAGATGCAGCTTTGCCATCACCCCTCCCTCCAGGAGGAAGAGCTCTCCCTGCTGAGCTGTGACAAACCCAGCAGCAGCTTGGTGTTGGCCGGGGCAGTCAGGCCCTTAGTGTGTGGTTCTCTGTGTAGTGACTGTTAAATAAAACATCTCTGCACAGACCAGCTGGAGCCTTGGTATCATGATGGGCCTCAGTGTGCGTTGCAAGGCCTCCCAGGGGTGTGGGAGGGCCTGGTGTCATGCTGGGGAGCAGGGACAGTTACTAGGTGGAATTGGGGCCCTGCTCACCTATACCTGCTGTGGGGGGTCACAGTTCCCTGGACAAAGCTTAGAGGTGGGCTGGCTCTTATGCTAAAGAAAAGGAGCCTTATTGTGGTTTGCAAACCCCATAGAGTGTTCAGGGGGGTCTCTCCATTCCAGCTGGTCCATGGGGCTCCTTCCTGTCTCCACAAGGGGCAGAGTTGCTGGTTTCTGCCTAGGTGGCCCTGTATGCCATGGGGCAGTCTCCATCTGCAGCTAACAGCTGAGGCAGGACACTAAATGCACCCACTCAGCCCTTGCATAGCCTGAAGTTATAGAGCTTACAATAGCAGGGTTGCGGGCACCTCCCTGCTCCTGGTTTCTGGTAGTGTGCTGAGCAGGAGCAATGCCTAGTACCTGGCTGCTGTGTGACAGGGCTGGAATGGGGATCTTCACTGTGATACCTTGAGTGTCATGCTGAAGGGACTCCTGGCATGTCTTCAGTCCCCCATTAGTCACTCTTCCCTCCCCCAAAGCCCTAGAACTGACCTGTGTGCTGGCACAGGCAGGTGAGTTAAGACACTCCTCTTGGCTCACTCAGCTTTAATTGAGTGGGTGAGCTGGTGGAACTGGGCCACCTATGTCTGTTTGCTCAGGGTGCTCCACTTCCTGTCAAGGCTTCTTGGATATCCCTATGGTGCAGAGCTATATCTACCTTCTCCAGGGTATTAACCCTCATGCCCCAGAGTGGGAGCATAATACAAACTACCTTACAAGCACAAAGGGGTGGAGTCCTGCTTGGGTACAGCTGAGAGCAGAACCCTAGTTCACAGCACTAACTGCCCATCCACTTCTTGGACTTGTTATGTGAGCGGCTGTAGTAGGATGGCACAGTAGCTGAGCTGGTTCTAAGCAGCTGCACAGATCCAACCACATGGAGGTGCCATCTAATATGGATTGGGTACTTCTGCAATGGCAGGCTTGCAACTCTCTGCAGCGTAGCTGTATGAGCCAGAGCTGAGCAAGGCCCTGACCCTCATACAGCAGCTCCTAGTTCTGCCTCTGATGCTGAGTGAAGGATGTGGTGTAGCAGTGTTTGTCTCAGGATATTAGACAAGGTGGGTGAGGTAATTGTGATTGGTTTGGTCACAGAGATCCCCTTGGGACTGTCACATGGTGTGCTGAAATTACCTGAGCACTTTTTCCCTGCCAGCTTGGGACTCTAGAACCCTGCACAAGTTTATCTTATCTTATTCTAACTTCGGACAGAGAAATAATACATGCAAACGAATAGGATGAACACACAGTAGATTAGAAGAATTGTAATACCTTGCAAGAGACTTTCTGCATAAAGCATATCCTGTTACATTGTATTCATAAGCATATTTTCATAAAGCATATGGAGTGCAACATCATAGTAATATCTTACTGGACAATTTCTCTGCTTAAGAGAAGCTATTAAGCCCAACTTCAGGGTCAGGGAGACTTTCCTCCCTTGTATTTAGTCTGGGCCCAGCCTGCTCCAGGACCACTGAGGAGTCCATGCCTATGATGGGTGGGGTCCTCTGCCTGAACCCTGGCTGGGAAGCTGTGAGATCTGTGTTCCAAGAGCTGCCTGGGGCAGGTGTGAGGCCTTGCCTAGGCTGTGTCATGCTAGGGCTGAAGCATGGCTTCTACAACACCATCAGCTTGTAGAGAAGAAAGAGCTGTCTGTGGGATGGGGCCAAGCTCCTCCTGCTGGG
This sequence comes from Eretmochelys imbricata, assembly GCF_965152235.1. Lineage (NCBI taxonomy): Eukaryota > Metazoa > Chordata > Testudines > Cheloniidae > Eretmochelys > Eretmochelys imbricata. Next base: position 33,665,488 of record NC_135578.1, on the reverse strand, counting down.
CTCAGACTCCTTTGGGTGCCTGACATGCTTAGAGCTGGGATGGGCCCCCCCTCATGCTGAAGAAATTCTGTCTTGTACATGCTATAGAGCATTAGGGGTCTCTCCCTGCCCCCTCAAGCTACAGAGATGCTGGCTTGGCACCTGAACTGTGTGGGATGCCTTTAGCCAAAGCTGCCTGGGTATAGCAATCTCCCCTGTGGGCAGAGCTGTGAAGCACCAGCTCTCTTCCTCCCAACTCAGACTTTGCTGGGGAGCCCCTGCAGCTGGCCATCTGGCTGACGTGTTCCTGGGTGCAGTAGATGCTGTGAGCAGGGAGGGTTAACCTGTCTGATCCTGTCACAACAGCTGCCTGCCTGGCCTTGGGGAGCCCAGGATTAGCTGAGGCAAATTCCCACCTCAGCCAACCCTGCTGCTAAAAGGGGCCTTGGCAGCCAGCCCTCGGGCTCTCATCTGTCAGGGCAGAACTAAGTAGCTGAGACCTGCTCGCCATGGTGGCAGCCGCTCTGTGGGAGGGGAACTAGCTATGCCAGCACACTCTCCCCTGCAGCAGCGGGCACTGTGTCTGCCTGAGCAGGCCCCTACAAGCTCATTACACACACACACACCCCACTCTCCCCAGAGGCACCTGCAGGGCTGCATGGGCAGTGGGGACCTGGAGCTGCTAAGCCAACACACCTGCCTTTGCTTTGATGTCACCAGGCCATTCCAGGAGGCGGAGGCGGAGGGTGTGGGTGAGCTCTGTGTCTGGGCCATGTGCCCTGGGGGTGCTACCTGCCCAGCCCTGCTCCCCTGGCACTGCTCTGCCCACCTTTCCTGGCCACACTGTGGTGCAGCCTGCCCCACCCTGACAGCTAGCAGCAAGAACACAGCTTATGCACAGGCTCTGGGAAGCAGGAACCTGAAAGGCCGCTGGTCTTGCTCTGGCTTTGCTGAGACCCCCATGCTGTGCTGGGCCTGATGGGAGGAACTTGACCCTGCAGAGAAGGGGCCTGGACAGACTGTGACCCCATAAGGGATGGTATTTGTGCTGCTCACAGAAATTCAGAGACCCCCGGGCATGCAGTTTTTCCATCCTGGGTTGGTGTAGAGCTGAGATGGCCCCTGATTGATGCTACCATATCTGCTGACCTCCTTGACAATCCCTACCCTCTCTCTGTGTATCAGCAGTAGCTGGTGCAGGGAGGGACCATGGCCCACTGGTTAGCTTGCTAGCCTGGGACTTGACAGACCTGGGTTTGATTTTCTGTTCCTCCGCAGATTCCATGTGTGAGCTTGGGCAAGTCACTTAGTCTTTCTATGTGCCTCAGTTCCTCATTAGTTCAATGGGGATAATAGCATGACCCTTCATCCTAAGGGGGCTATGAGGATAAATATATTAAAGCTGGTGAAGTGCCCAGATACTATGGTGATGGGGGCCAGGGATAGATGGATAAATCCACCCCTTGGAGTGGCTCCAGCTGTCTTTCTGTTCCTTCCATTCCTTGTCATCAGGTCTCTCTTCCATCCTTGCTGTGGATGAGGTCTGGATTGTGTGAATGCCTAGGTTCTGCCAGCCCCTGAGTATCTGAGCACCTTCCACATTAGCTACAGCAAAATCCCTAGTGGATTTAACAGTCTGAGGCATCCTTTCCCATACCAAAATACAGACAAAGCCAGAAATTCCTACCCATGTCAGCAGAGATGAGGAAGTTGCAAGAATGGCAAAGAGGGATTACTCTGTGAGATAAGATATATGTGAAGAGGGTGGAGCTCGTTGACCTGAAGGGGCCATTACTGCCTGTGGGGACATTCAGTAATGAAGATACATGGAGGTCAGACTCCAGCCACAGCTGGACTGACTCTTCTCCCTTCCGTTTTTGTCTTATTCTGTCAGTTGTGAAGTTCTATTATTATTATTGTTGTTGTTCAGCAACTCCAGTGTAAATAAAGTTTTTTATGGGTGTGTGTCAAATGCTCATTTAACTGACATTTAATAAACCAGGTTTGAATCTCCTGGTCTAATATTTATTTAGAGTTAAATATAAAAAAAACGAGGCACCAACACAATGTGCTGGGTCTCCTCCCATATCAGTTACAAGCGTGTGTATAACAATAGTGCCTAGAGACTCCAACTGACATCTGGGTCCCCTCTTGCTTGGTGCTGCGTAAATCCTAACCAAGATCTGGGCACTGCACAGACCCTGATTGAGATTGGGTCCTCTGGCAGACACAACAAGAGACAGTCCCTGCCCCAAAGTGGTCAGAATCTAAACAGCCAACAAAGGGCACTCTCTGCTCCCTGACTCCACATTCTCGGCTGCACCCTTGAGTGCAGCTGCTGCTTGGGGCATGACACCACGACTCGCTGCTCCATGTCGCTGAGCATCTTGCAGGACTACTACTCTGAGCTGTGCCATCATGTGTGGACGGGGATTCCCCCAGCCCAAATCTTGCCTCAACCCCTGAATTACATCAACTGCTCTGGCTCCCTTACTGCTATGATCCCCCCGCCGCTGTGGGAGGCGGGCAGAGAGTGGAGACTCTCCCCACTGTGGGGAGGGGCAAAAAGGTTGCACAGCATCTCCGCAAGCAACTCACAAAATCTGGGTTGGTCGGTCGGGGGAAGGGTGCACAATGAACAGGCAGCAGCGGGGAACGTTGCGAGTAGCACTAGGTGTAGGCAGGAAAGGGTTCGGTGTGACACCACAGACCGGAAGTGGCTTCAGCCGGACCTCTCACGCATCGCGCAGTCTAACAGGCATCCGTCTTGCGGCGTAACACCGTAAGCGGTCCGGCTCCGCACCACTTCCGTTCTCTTTCAGCACACTCCACCCACCTGGACAGACAGGAGGAAGCGAGCCGGAGCGGATAGAGAGCATTACCGGGGCAAGATGGCGTCTTCTGCGCGGTGGAATCACGTGTGGGTTGGATCCGAGACTGGCATCCTGAAAGGTATCGGGGAGGGGGTCGTGATGGGGGGGGGCTGTGTCTTGTCCCATTTCCCCCACTGCCCCCGGCTGTGACCATTTCTCGTCTCTTTCCTAGGGGTGAACCTGCGGCGGAGACAAGCCACCAATTACGTGGCGGCCTCGGCGCTGCGTCGGGATGAGGGCGTCTGCGCCATGTGCTGGGGGGACCCCTCCGAGTCCGAGGTGAGGGGCCCGGGGCTGCAGCCGAGGGGCTCGGGGCGACGGGCTGCAGCAGGGGCGCCTCCTGACCACTCTCCTTCCCCAGATCCTCGTCGGCTGCCTGGATCGGTCGGTGAAGCTGTTCAGCACCGAGAAGGGAAAGTTCACAGAGTCGCGGCAATGTCTGGGCGGGGCGGGCTCGTTCTGCGGCCTGGCCGTGCACGACAGGTGGGTCCCGCGCCCCGAACCTGGCAGCTGCCCCCCAGCTCCCTCGTTCCTGTCTCCAGCTTTTTATCTGTGGGCCCATCTAACCCCAGGTTTCACCCATCCCCCGTCCTCTCCCGGGATCGGGCCTATCTAACTCCAGGTCGCTCATATTCTCTCCTTTCTGGGACTCAGACTCAGGGACTCCTCTATCCCCAAGTCTCCTCCTCTCTGTCCTATCAGACCTGTAGATCCATCTAACCCTGGGTCTCACGCAGCCACCCCCTGGATTAGATCATTTACCCTTTCCTGCTCCCTGCCACTTCCAGGTTAGACCCGGGAGCTCCTTGAACCTCATATCACAACATGCATGCACACCCCTACCTTTGGATCAGACCAATGGCCCCATCTAGCCTGCTGTCCTGTCTCTTACAGCAGCTGATGTTGGATGGCTCACTACCCTGCTTCCAAAAACAAATACACCCATTGTGGGGTAGAGCGGTGAGAAGCATTTCTTTCACTCTCTTTAGGCAGGATATTCGAGTTCCCTTTGTGACACCCACTCCTTGTCTGCCTGTTCATCCATCCATTTCACCCCCTAATTCCAGTAGTGAGTGTGGCCTGTGCCTGCTGTTGGAAACTAACAATGATTTATTTCTCTCTCCTCCCTACCTGGATTTTCTCCCTCTTCACCCCCCCACAATTTGGCCGGCATGTGCAGTTCCATCATCACCTGTGTGGAGTCTGGTCTCCTCAAGGTCTGGCGGGATGCTGAAAACGTAAGGCTCGTATGGGGAGAGGTCGAGGGCAGTGGATGCTGGGTTGGTGGTGGGGTAAGGCTAAGTGGAGGATGCTGCATTGGGAAGGAATCTGAGCCGGATTAGGGCTAACACTGTTCTCCCAGGCTGGTCCCAGGGAGCTGAGCTGTGTGGGGACAATTCCTGTTTGCTCTGTGGGGAGGGGTAAGTGCAGTGGATCTCAGTCCTGCCAGGACTCCCGCACAGTGGGGTATCATAACTCTCTCTTTTCTGCTGCCCCATTTAGGTGGAAACCCAAGTGGGGGCTGGCGTGTGCTGTATGCGCCAGAACCCGGCCCAGCCGCAGTGTGTGGGGACAGGTGGGAAGGAGAACGCTCTGAAGGTCTGGGACTTGCACCAGCCTGAGGAACCCATCTTCCGTGCCAAAAATGTGAGTGCTTGCCCTAGACATGTCCCCTACCAGCCCATGGTCTAGGGAGCCCTTGCCCTACTCCCACCTGGCCATACCCTCTATCAGCATCTGCCCTGGCTGCCTTGGGGCGAGGGAAGCCCTTGGCCTGGCCCTAAGTCTATCTCCTACCCCGTTGGGGGAGAGTCTGTCCTAACCTCACTCCTTGTTCCCTGATCCTGAGCCCCACTATACACATTCTTCCTCCCTCCGTCTCTCCCCCAAATCCCTGGCAAGATCTACGTTTCATCTCCTGTTGCTCCCCGGAGCCCAGCGCCCTCTCGGGCCATGTGGGAGCAAACCGAGCCCAGGCCTTTTGGTTCCACTTACCCCGCCTTGCCCCTCTCTGCAGGTGCGGAATGACTGGCTCAATCTCCGGGTGCCTGTCTGGGAGCGTGACCTGCAGTTTCTACCTGGCTCTGAGAAGATTGTCACCTGCACTGGGCACCACCAGGTAGGATCCTGAGGGGTGGATTGGGATGCACTGCAGGGTCTGCAGTCTGCAGGGGGGTAGGGGGGATTAGGGTCTGGAGGAGGATGTAGGTAGGAGGATTGGATTCTGGAGGACGTCGGGGGAGGGAGCTGGGTTGAGGTGGGAAATGGATCATGGTCTGGGGAGCCCGCAGAGGGGGAGGGATGAGCAGACTGGGGTCTGAGAGGCTGGGAGTTGAGGGAGGGGGACCTGGGGAGGGGGAGATGGGAAAGGGGATCAGTCTGAGGTGCAAATGGATAGGGGATTGTGGAGCAGGGGGAATGGAGGGAAATAGTTGGTGTGATAGGGATGTAGGATTGGGGTCTGAAGGGGTTGGGGAAGGGAATATCAGGGTCTGAGGTGCAGGGGGATTGCGGAGCTGGGGAAATGGAGGGAAGGGTTGAGCAATAGAGGTGTTAGATTGGGGTTTGGAAGGGTTGGGCAGATGGGGAAGAGGAGCAGGGTCTGAGGTTCATTGGATGCAGGGCCGGAGGAGCCTGGGGGAGGGAAGGGGAATTGGTTTGAGGTGCAGAGGATGGAGGGGTGGAGGAGCTGGGGGGAGGGGCATTCAGGTGTTTGGAGGGTTCGTATCCTGACAGCTGACCTCTGATGCCCCCAGCTCACCTGCTTGGGGCAGAGTGGTTGCCTGCCAGGGAGGGGGTGTGCAGGGCCACTTAGATGCCCTCTATGTCTCTCGCAGGTGCGGCTGTACGACCCCAGCTCCCCACAGCGGCGCCCTGTGCTGGAGGCGACCTATGGGGAGTACCCCCTCACAGCCCTCTCCCTCACCCCTGCTGCTGAGTGAGTCACTCTCCCTGCTGAGGGGGAGGAGGAACTGAACACAGTTGGGGGAGGATAGGGCAGGGCAGTGGCTCTGTGACCTGGGGTGAGGCACCAACAACGAATGCCAAGGGCAGGCAGCTGAGAGTTATTCAGAGCTCAGCACCAGACCTCCATTTGGTTCTGTTTGGTGGGAGGCAGCACTGGCTCCTGGGTTAGAGCAGGGGGGCTGGGAGTCTGGCTCCTGGGGGTCTGTTCCCAGATCTGTGTGGAGAGAGGGGTGGAGGGGAAGGAGTTGCTGATGGCTCCTTGGTGGGTGGTGGAGTGCAGAAGTTCGGCTGGGCAGTGGGTGTCCCTGGGACCATGGGGTGGGGAGTTAGAGTGGTGGCTCGCGTCCTGCCTGTGTCTGATAACCATCTCCTTGCAGCTCTGTAGTGGTAGGCAGCTCGCATGGGGACATGGCTGTCATCGACCTGCGGCAAGGTGAGCTGGGGCATGGCTGCAGCCCACAATGCTTTGCTGCTGCCAGCCACAGGGTATGGGGAGCTCATGTTGGGAGGGAGTATGGGGTTCTGTAGGGGAGGGGGAATGGTGTTCCTCTTGGGGTAGGGGAGAAGCCTATGGGGGTGGAGGACGGATTCATGGGGGTGGGGAGTTAGGAGGTGGAGGCTGGGTTGGGGTTGAGTCAGTGGAGAGGATGCTACTGGACCCTCTAGCTTGGATATCTGGGGGTGAGCCTGGGGGCTGGCTCAGTGATGATCCATCTCCCTCTGTGGCAGGACGGCTGGTGAAATGCCTGAAGGGCTTTGCTGGAAGCGTGCGCAGCGTCCAGTGTCACCCAACCCTCCCACTCGTGGCTTCCTGTGGCCTTGACCGCTTCCTGCGGGTACATAATATCGAGGACAAACGCCTGGTACACAAGGTGAGAGCTGCGCCCTTGCCCACCCCATGCACAGCACCCCTGCTGGTAGTGCCTCAGCTGCCATTGCTCCTGCCCCACCCCCTGCTGGGAGAGGCTGGAGCTGCAGTGATTCCCTCTTCCTTATGGACTTGTTGCTGTATCCTGATCTCTAACCCCCGTTGTTTGCAGGTGTATCTGAAGTCCCGGCTGAACTGCGTGCTGCTGACCAGCCGTGAGAAGTGGGAGGTGAGTGTGGTGGGAGCTCCATTGGTGGGGTTGCTGCACCTTTGCTGCCTCTCTCCTGGCTGCATTGTTATTGGGCTGTTGGGGGCAGGGAGCTGGGGAGAGACCCCAGGGCTGGGGCCTCCTGCTCCCCTAAACCTGCTTAAGGTGGTGGGTAGGGACCCTTCCCTTGTTCTTCCATGGAGGCTCCTTCACCTAGTCAGGGGGTGCTACTTGCTTTGACTGCCTCCCCCCCAGGATGAAGAGCCTGAACCTGCAGCCCCCCAAGCAGATGTGAAGGAGGAAGAAGATGAGCTGTGGGATGGCATGGAGACGGTGGCTACCAAAACAGTGCTCAAGCGCAATATGGACCCCCAGGTCCGGGAGACCCAGCTAGGCAAGCGGCCCAAGAAGCAGAAGAGAACAAGCGCTGGGCCTTGAGGGGGGCAAGTGGGGAGCCTGTGCCCAAGCCAGAAAGCATAATGAACTCGCTCCCCACCCTGGCCATAGGGACTACAACTTGGACAAGGGGAAGGGAAGCTTCATGTCTCTGCTCACCAGGGGCACCAGCCTCTCCCCTGTGGCTGAAAGGGATTGGGGTGGAGGAGGGGTGGAAATGTGCCAGCCCTAGCTTGGGGTTGGCAGGGTCCTAACCTCTTAGAGAATGTGCCCCAGCTGGGACAAACATACATGCACAGGCGGGTTGGGTTGGGGGCAGCCACAGCCCACTAAGGGGCTGGAGGGCAGAGCTGTATCTATTAAGGCCCGTTCCATGGCCCAGCTGGTGATGGGTTGGGAGAGGAGCAGATACTTGGGGTGAGGGATTTGGACCTTGCCTCTGCATCCCCAAGCTGTAATGGCCATCACACAGCAGTGTAAAAAGAACCTATAACTGTGCCTTGTCCTGGAGGTGTGTGTGTCTGTGCGTGGGGGGTGAGCCCTACTCTGCCTGTGAGTCCAGTGCCTGTGTGGGGAGGACTGCCCCCAAGGTGGGTATTGGGGGAGGGGCCCCTGTACATAGATCCCCCCCCCCCATGGAGCTGTTCTGTGCCCATGCTATTGGCTCACCCCTCTCTGCCCTGCCCCCAGCAGTGGAGTCTCCTACATGGCCCCTCCTTGAGGAGCCTCTGCCCCCAGGGGGCCAGTCTCACCTGGGGCGGGCGGGACACGTGGGAGACGCAGCCGGGAGCCGCCGTGGAGGAGCCGGAGGCGGGGCCGTGCCCCCGGGCGTGGTGCAGCCGGGGCCGCTGGGAGGGGTCCGTGGGGGCAGGCCCGAGCCGGGCGGGGCGCTGAGTGCAGCGGGTCCCCACGCTAGGAACCGGGGCCGTGCTCCGGGCCAAGCCGTCCCCTGGAGACTGCGACGGGGAGGTGCCGCCGGGCGCTGACCTCACAAAGCGCCCGGGGAGCGCGCGGCGTCCGGAGCCGAGGGCTCCAGGCGGCGGCAGCGCACCCATGGGCTGCATGCACTCCGGCCGCCGGGCCCGCGCCGAGGGGTCGGACGGAGCAGAGGCGCCCAGCGACACTGCAGGTGAGATTACTGCCTTGGGGGGGCTACGCGGGGGGGGTCCCTGCAGGCGCGGGAACTGCAGGCCCGGGTAACCTCTGGGCGAGGAAAGGAGGGGTCTACACGTAGGCTTCTAGGGGGAGGCTGTGCAGGGGGTGGGGCTACACGTGTAGGGGATCTTCAGGGGTTTCCTGCATTGGGGAGAGGGGGATCATGGGGCATCCGCAAGGAAGGGGGGTGTACACATGGTTTATGCATTCGATGAAGTGAGCTGTAGCTCTCGAAAGCTTATGCTCAAATAAATTGGTTAGTCTGTATTCGCAAAAAGAAAAGGAGTACTGGTGGCATCTTAGAGACTAACACGGCTGCTACTCTGAAACATGGGGGATGGAGTCCCTACAGGGGAAGGATACTGGGTCCTTCATGCTGCTCCCTGATAGATAGAAATCTCTGTCAGTCTGTCCATCTGAGGGGCTCCTTTGGCCCCTGCTCCCTCCAGGTCACGCTCCTACCCCTGGGTCTGCTGGGGTCGCAGTCCACATTGCACTCTGTGTCTTTGGGTTTATTCGCTGGGGAAATTCCCATCCCTACTGTACCCAGAGCAGAGGGGAATCCAGGCATTCTGATGCCTAGCTATCCCACCGCTGTGACCAGCTAGACCCCACTGTTCTCCTAGAGCCAGGAGTAGAACCCAGGAGCTCTGGATCCCCAGCTTCCCACTGGACGACACTGCTTCATGATGGCTCTTCATTTGCCTTATCTTAGAGCTTGTAAAGGTATAGAATAAATATAAAATTAGAGAATTAAAGTTAGCTTTAGTTTGACTGAAGAAATGTGTTGTAAAGAAAGGCTTTGAAGGTAATGAGCTATAGGGCCAGAAGACATGAAGTAGGGAGGATGTCTGGTTCAAAGAATAACTAATGAAATAAGGCGACATTTCTGAAGAGAAGGCCTCTGACTGATAGGGGTGACTGCAGATGGTTTTAAATAAGACAAAGAGAATCTGTTTTACAATAAGCCAACATGGCCCTTCCCATTCCACACACCAGTGTTACTGAAAAACGTAGGGCCCATATGAACCCATGTTTAGCCCATTTGTAATTCTCTTAATCAGATGCTTATAAATGTTTTGTTATTGTCTGGATGTGGTAAATTGCTTATTATTTAGGCTTTGTAGGCAATTTGTTTAGAGCAATTGTATAAATATCATTTGGCCTTTGGATTTAATAAAGGAATTTATAGTTAAATCAGTATCCTGATAATAGCCTGCATAAATAATAATTCCAATGTTTTGGCACCCGTGGCAGGACAAATGACAATAATTTCAGTTGTTCTAAACTCCAGAGTGAAGGGGTTGCGACCAATGCTCTGGGGCTAACATAAGAATGGCCATACGGGGTCAGGCCAATGGTCTGTCTAGCCTAGTATCCTGTCGTCTGACTGTGGCCAATGCCAGATGCTTCAGAGGGAATGACTAGAAGAAGGGGGCAATTATCAAGTGTTCCATCTCCTGTTGTCTCCTCCCAGCTTCTCACAGTTAAGAGAATTAGGACACCCAGAGTGTGGGGTGGCATTCCTGACCGTTTTGGGTAATAACCATTCCTGGACCTATTCTCCAGGAATTATCTATTCATTATTTAATCCAGTTATAGTTTTGGCATTCACAATATCCCCTGGCAATGAGTTCCACAGGTTTACTGTGTGTTGTGTGAAATTGTATTTTCTTTTGTTTGTTTTAAACCTGCTGTTTATTACTTTCATTCGGTGACCCCCGGTTCTTGTGTTATGTGAAAGGGTAAATAACACGTCCTTATGCACTTTCTCCACAGTATTCATGATTTTGTAGACCTCGATCATATCCCCTTTTAGTTGTCTCTTTTCCAGGCTGAACACTCCCAGTCTTTTTAATCTCTCTTCAGATGGAAGCTGTTCCATACTCCTAATAATTTTTTGTCCTTCTCTGTACCCTTTCCAATTCTAATATCTTTTTTGAGATGCGGTGACCAGAACTGCACGCAGTATTCAAGATATGGGCATACTATGGATTTATATAGTGGCATTATGATATTTTCTGTCTTATTGTCTATCCCTTTCCTAATGGTTCCTAACATTCTGTTCACTTTTTTGACTGCTGCTGCACATTGAGCGGATGTTTTCAAAGAACTCTCCACAATGACTCCAAGATCTCTTTCTTGAGTGGTAAGAGCTAATTTAGACTCCATTGTTTGGTATGTGTAGTGGGGATTATGTTTTCCAATATGCATTACTTTGCATTTATCAACACTGAATTTCATTTGTCATTTTGTTGCCCAGACATCCAGTTTTGTGAGATCCCTTTGTAGCTCTTCGCAGTCTGCTTTCGACTTAATTATTTTGAATAATTTTGTAAAATCTACACATTGCCACCTCACTGTTCACCCCCTTTTCCATATCATTTATAAATATGTTGAACAGCACTGGTCCCAGTACAGATCTTTGGGGGACCCCACTATTTACCTCGCTCCATTCTGAAAACTGACCATTTATTCCTACCTTTGTTTCCTGTCTTTTAACCAGTTACTGATCCATGAGAAGACCTTCCTTTTATCCCATGACTGCTAAGTTTGCTTAAGAGCCTTTGGCGAGGGACCTTGTCAAAGACTTTCTGAAAGTCCAAATACGCTGTATCCACTGGATCACTCTTGTGCATGTGTTTGTTGACCTCAAAGAATTCAAATAGATTGGTGAGGCATGATGTCCCTTACAAACGCTGTGTTGACTCTTCCCCCAACAAATTGTATTCATCCACGTGTCTGATAATTCTGTAGTTTACTATAGTTTCAACCAATTTGCCTGGTATTGAGTTAGGCTTACTGGCCTGTAATTGCTATGATCACCTCTGGAGACTTTTTTTAAACAATTGCTATCACATTAGCTATCCTCCAGTGATCTGGTACAGGAGCTGACTTAAGCGATAGGTTACATACCACAGTTAGTAGTTCTGTAGTTTAATTATTGAGTTCCTTCAGAACTCTTGGGTGCATACCATCTGGTCCCGGTGCCTTATTACTCTGAGTGTATGTGTGGGTGTGGGGGAGGGTTTAGGGCTGGAGAGGGAGCAGAGGGTTGGGGAGGGGGAAGGAGGTGCGGCTGCTGGATCCAGGCAGTGCTCACCTTGGGTGGCTCCGTGCAAGTGGCAATATGTCCCTGCTGCTCCTAGGCAGGGTCATGGTTAGGTGGCTCTGTGTACTGCCCCCATCCTGCCCTGAGTACTGGCTCCACAGCTCCCATTGACCAGGAACCAAGGCCAATGGGAGCTGCAGGGGTGGTGCCTGTGGCCAGAGGCAGCATACAGCGCCGCCTAGCTGCACCTCTGCCTATGAACAGCAGGGACAGGTCGCAGGGAGATTCATGAGGTGAGTGCTGCCCGGATCAGGCACCCTGCATCCCCTCCTGCGCCCCAACCCCCTGTCCTGTGCCCCCTCTCGCACCCAATCTCCCTCCCAGAGCCTGCGCTCTGTACCCCCTCCCACACTCCAAACCCCTTGTGGCCGTTCCTCCGCCTAGGAGCAGTAGGGACATGTTGCTGCTTCCAAGGAGCCATGTGGAGGCAGGTAGGGAGCCTGCCAGACCCGCACCAACCGGACTATAAACTGGACTTTCAATGAAGATCAGAAATGCTGGTTTATAGAGCTTTCCGGTAGGTAAAGTGCCGGATAACACAGCTTTTACTGTATATATACAGTAATAAGTCTAATTCTATACTGCCAGTAGAGAATTCTCTCCCAAAGAGCAATTCAGTAACATAAGGGGAATAGAGAGAAGTAGTTTGGATACCTATGTAAAAGAATGCTTGGCGGAGCACAGCAGGGATCCATTCTTCACACAATGCACAGTCAGCCTGTGGAACTCATTGCCAGGGAATGCTGCAAAGGCCAAAAGTAAAACTAGATTAAAAAAAAAGAATTAGATAAGCTCATAGAGGATAGGTCCAACAATGTCTATTAGCCAAAATGGTCAGAGATGCAAGCCCATGCTCTGGGTGTCCCTAAACGTCTGACTGCCAGAAGCTGGGACTGGACAACAGGAGATGGATCACTCAGTAAATTGCCCTTTTCTGTTCCTTCCATCTGAAACATCTGGCACTGGCCACTGTTGGAAGACAGGATACTGGGCTAGGTGGACCAATGGTCTGTCCCAGTATGGCCATTCTTATGTTCTTATGAATGCCACAAATAAATTCCGGGCAGAGCACAACAAAGGTCTGTTGAATGCCGTAAATAGATAAATTATTGGCAGGGCATGGCAGAGGTCCATTGACGGCCATTGGAATTTTAAAGAGTAATGCCCAAGGGAGACCATGGAGAGAACAGTAGTTGTGGTTACAGAATAGGTGCAAAAAAGCACAAAGTTAAGCTAGTAACCAAGAAATCATCTGATGTGTCACTTTGGGAGATAAGTGATTTAAGGAAAAAGAGCAAGGAGCTAAAAGGAACTGTTGTGCAAATTAACACTGCATAGGTGGTGAGGACTACCACCTCTGTGGTTTTGTCCCTAGAAGCCTTTACAGCCATTCTGAAGGAAAATGGGCCACTTTCCCAAGAACGGTCTGTAAATAATCAATTGTACGTGACTGCTGCAGAGACTACAGAGACAATCTGATTTGCATAATTTGACTATGGACAATTTATTCAAAATCACTAAATGGAAATAAGGGGGTTCCACTGGAACTCGACTGCCTCCAAATTTACCAGTGGGGAATGTAATCGCGGCATGGTTGTCTAAAAATAATTAGAGCAGTGCAAGGAGAGTTAAACAAACATGTTTTTTAAAAAATGGAAATAAATTTGTGTAATTATGTAAGGTTTTAAGGCCCTAAACTAGCGCTCCTGGTTTGTAGAACCCTATTTTGTGTGGTTTAAAATAAGTTGGTTTTAAAAGATTTCACTAAAAATCTGTTTGAATTTTTCATTCAAAGTTGCAAAACAGACAGACGCTTTTTGCCAAACACAGGTAGCTCGTGTTATTTAGCTTTGCTATTTAGCATTTAAACCTTTGGGTACCTCAATGCTTTTATAAAGTTAAAGATCCTTCTAAATAAGGGCTAGAGGATGTGGCAGGGGCGGCCAGAACCTGGCTAGTGGGGAGAGACCCTGATCCTATTGTAGTAATAAAACAGCAGGTAAAAGAATGAAGAGACAGTGCACTCCTGGGGCAACAGCAGCAGAAAGGAATACAAAAGAAACAATGTAGGAACAGGGAGCCTTAAGGTGGCTCTAAGTATCAGTCACTTTGGTAAGAGTACATGGAAATTCTGTAAACACAAAACAGTTACACTTCACATGAAAATTGATATATGGCTAATATAATGTTATAGAAAATAAAAAATTCAAGTTAAAGTATGGAAGGAATGTGCATTTCCCCCATGGAATATGTAAAAGGGGTAAAAGAAACATAAATGATTTATTTCAATAAAATCCTATAAAAGCTCCAAAGAGGAGCCAGAATAGGTTGTTTTTTCTTTTTCAGATGGCTGTGTACTTTGGAAACAGAAGCCAACCCAGAACCAAGGAAGATTAGTGAATATAAGAAACGGAGCTTAACCATTAAAAATCTGTCCAAAAGTTTTGTTTAACTGTCGTGTAAAGTAAATGTTATTAAGGGAGTGAAAACCTACATGGCAGTGTTTTATAAATAGAAAAAGAATAATTCTACTAAAGCTAATTGAATACAAGATTAAAATGCCTTAAAATGAAAACAAATCCAAATAATGGCTTAGGGTTAAATCCATTAAGGAGATACTGTATAATAATGGTTAGCTTATTCATGCACCAGCTTTATTGAATTTCACTCATTTGCAGTCACTGGAATTTGGTCAAAAATGCTTAAATACTATTAAAAGGACTTTATGGACAAAAATTTAAACTTTAAAATGCTTAAACCTGCCATGGAGGGGCAGCAGCAAAACTGGAGGGAACTAATAAAATTGGCATCGAAGCTAAACTATTTGGGACTGGTATGTCACTTTGAAATCAAGCTGACATAGAGTGGCTGTGGGAATATGCATTTTAACAGAAGCTAGCAGCAGAAAGATTGCATCCATTTAGGAAGGAACAATCAGTTACACACATACAAAATAGGAAATGACTGCCTAGGAAGGAGTAGTGTGGAAAGGGCTCTGAGGGTCATAGTGGACCACAAGCTAAATATGAATCAACAGTGTAATGCTTTTGCAAAAAAAGCAAACATCATTCTGGGATGTATGAGCAGGAGTGTTGTAAGCAAGACACAAGAAGTAATTCTTCAACTCTACTTTGCCCTGATTAGGGCTCCAGTTCCGGGTGCCACATTTCAGAAAGGATGTGGACAAACTGGAGAAAGTCCAGAGAAGAGCAACAAAAATTATTAAAGGTCTAGAAAACATGACCTATGAGGGATGACTGAAAAAACTGGGTTTGTTTAGTCTGGAAAAGAGAAGACTGAGAGGGGACATGATAAGTTTTCAAGTATGTAAAAGGTTGTTACAAGGAGGAGGAAGAAAAATTGTTTTTCTTAACCTCTGAGGATAGGACAAGAAGCAATGGGCTTAAATTGCAGCAAGGGAGGTTTAGATTGGACATTAGAAAAAACTTCCTGTCAGGGTGGTTAAGCACTGGAATAAATTGCCTAGGTAGGTTGTGGAATCTCCATCACTTGAGATTTTCAAGAGCAGGTTAGTCAAACACCTGTCATGAATGGTCTAGATCAGTGGTTCTCAAAGCCGGTCCGCCGCTTGTTCAGGGAAAGCCCCTGGTGGGCTGGACTGGTTTGTTTACCTGCCACGTCTGCAGGTTCGGCCGATCGCGGCTCTCACTGGCTGCGGTTTGCCGCTCCAGGCCAATGGGAGCTGCAGGAAGGGCGGCCAGCACGTCCCTTGGCCCACGCCACTTCCCGCAGTGGGAAGTGCCAGTGGGAGCTGCGATTGGCTGAACCTGCGGACATGGCAGTTAAAAAAACTGGTCCGGCCCGCCAGGGGCTTTCCCTGAACTTTGAGAACCACTGGTCTAGATAATTAGTCCCGCCACGAGTGCAGGGGACTGGACTGGATGACCTGTCCAGGTCCCTTTTAGTTCTATGATTAAATGAGGAAGTGTTTTCAAAAAGAGGTAGCATCTAGGGTATTGTATCTTAAAAATGAAGAAAGTAAAGAATATATTGAGAAAAAGCATGATGTAATTTAATTTTTTTTTCTTTTTTTGAAATGCACAAGGTAAAATTAAGTCGCTATCATGAAAGGTAAAAAGCAAAAGCAATAATATGCATAGTATATTGTAAATACATGCTGTATAAAATAAAAGCATCCTTAAGTGACAGAACAAAGAAGGTTGCCCTCTTTTATGACCACAGAAAACTTAAAGATTAGGTACAAGGGAGGTAATCCTCATTGGTGCAGGGTGAGAAAGGAACAAGAGTCCAATACCATGAAGTTTGTGGGGAAAAAAGCCTTGGCCAGAGTGTTAACAGTGGGAGTACTGGAAAGCTCTACAACACATATGGTGTTGCATGGCAATTACAAGGTTTGGAAAGCCCCAGAACTGGACTGCTGTTTACATTTGGAGGACACTTACATAGACAGGTGTAATATCTTACTGACCCTTGTCAGCATGTAAATACACTCTGGGGGAGCAATCTCCAAATTGCACAGTACAGCTGAGATGCTGCTGGGAAGTTGGTGAAGCAAAAACTATCTGTGCTGGTAATGGCAAAGCAATCTTATAATGTGGGACTACACATCCATAGTAATGGCGGTCATTTAACATTTTGGTAATTACCAGTGTTATTGTGGTGATTATTCTAATTCTATATTGCAAAGTTTGGCAGTTGTATAAAATTGTAGAAGTATGTTTGAATGCTTAATGTAGTAAAACCCACATGTATGTAGGGTTTCAAAGTGGGGAATGTAGAATAAATAAAAATTAGGGAATTCAAGTTACCTTAGGTTTGGCTGAAGAAATGTGTGTTGTAAAGAAAGGCCTTGAAAGTAATTAGTTACAGGGCCAGAAGGCATGAAGTAGGGAGCATATCTGGTTCAAAGAATAACTAATGAAATAAGGAGACATTTCTGAAAAGAGGGCCTCTGACTGTTAGGGGTGACTCAGGTGGTTTTAAATAAAACAAAGAGAATCTGTTTTACAATGAGCTAACATGGCCCTTCCCACACCAGTGTTATCGCAAAAATTAGGGCCCATGTAAACCCAGGTCCAAAGGAAAAACTGTTGGACAGCAGGAAGGAGGGGACAGATAGAGAGGAAAGACCTGGGGGAGAAAGGAGTTTGTAATCTTATCTGAATTAAGACTGGGATTAAGGGTGACCTGTCTCCAACTGTTTTTTAGCTGAAGTCAGTACCTGGCACAGATATCACTTATTAGTTAAAGGGTAGAAAAAAGTTAAGTCTTAAAGGGTTATTTGCTAATACCTGCCTGGCTATATTGGAGCTGACCAATGTGGGTATATGTACCCATGGGGTTTAGCCCATTTGTAAGTATCTTGATCAAAGGCTTATAAATGTTTTGTTATTGTCTGGATGTGGTAAATTGCTTATTATTTGCGGTTTGTAGGCATGTTTACAGCAATTGTATAAATACCATTTGGCCTTTGGATTTAATAAAGAAATTTATGGTTAAATCAGTGTCATGACAATATCCTGCATAAATAATTCCAACAAAAAGGAAGGATGGGTGACGCCTGGGGTATGCATGTGGTCTGGTCAACATGCTGATAGCCTACGCTCCTCCATTGCAGACAGCAAGCTCAGGCCTAGGTGCAAGCAGCAGCTGCGGATCGCAGACCCAACCCCAGAGGTGCATTCATCTGAGAGCCTCAAGATCCGCGTCATCTGGAGACGTGTCTCCATCTTTGGTAGCCGGCGTGATTCCATAAGGAGCACCAAGAGCACTACCTCTGCCACCACGCTGCCTGGGGCCAGCGATTCTGGCCCAGAGAGCCGTCCCGAGGCCACCAAGGCCGAGGAGGCCAAGGCCGAGGCCACTGGGGAAAAGCTTCCATCCTAGATGGCTGCCCTGCTGCTAGCAGAGAGGGGGAATAAACATAACTTTTACAGCTGCTTCTGTGCTGGGCTTACTGCCCCCTGGGCTGGGGAGCAGAGCCCCAGGGCAGGGTGTGGGCTCCCTGGCCACCTGCGGAGCGTGTGTGTGGTTGGGGGGGACAGCAGCTCTGCACGGGCAGTTTCAGAGCTGCCTGGGCTGTGGGGGGCCCAGTACCCTGCAGGGCGGGCAGAAGTCGCTGAGCCTGCAGCCAGGGGCCGGGCGGGGGCTGCTGTCCTGGGGCGACCCGCGCGAGCTCCACGCCCCACCGGGGTTACGAGAGGTCAGACCTGTCGATGGCAATCGCGGCCCCTTTAAGAAGCCGGTCCCCGGGGAGGGGGCGTGGCACGTCTCGGCGTGACGTGCTGACGCATTACGTGAGGCGTACGTGGCAGTGACGTTGTACCCGGCCGGTGGGGTCTAGGTTGCAACGACCAGAGATAGATCCGCGTCTCGGTGAGTCGGGAGGCGGGACTGGGGCCCCCAAACCCTTTCCCCCTCGGGCAGGGGTGGGCCCAGATGGGGCAGCGTGTTCCCTCCAGGGGCCCCCCGGCTTCCCCTCCCCCCGCTCTGTGCTCCCAAAGGGCCCCCCCCGGCTCTCCCTCCCCCCCGCTCTGTGCTCCCCACACGGTCCGTCTCCCTCTTTCAGGGTCTGCCCCCGGCTGATCCTTACAGCATTACTTCTCCCTGCTCCCCCACCCCGCGGAGTCTTGTCCCCAGCTCAGAGCCCCCTGCCCAGGCCCCCTGCTCTGGGGCCCAGTGGGTTAGGGCGGGGGGCTGGGAGCCAGGACTCCTGGGTTCTCTCTCTGGCTCTGCCACCTAGCCGTTATTTGCTGTTTTGTGGAAGTTGCTCCCCCCACCGCTGCTCTGTGCCTCACTTCCCTTCTCTGTTTAGTGGGGTTTGCGACTCTGAGTGGTTTGCAGAGAGGGGGCTGTGGGGCAGCGCTCAGCAAGTGGCCTGAAAAAGGGGGGTATACAGGGGTAGTCAATAGGCTGACCGTGGGTCAAATCTGGACCACCAGACACTTTTGAACGGACCACAAAATCTTTTTATTTATCTGTTATAATCACTATAGTTATTGCAATGTGAAAAAGGTTTCTCTGGAGTCTGGACTTGACTATAGCTTGAGCAAGAAACGTGGACCTTGACGAAAAATAGTTGACTACTCCAACATATGGACAGAGGGACCCAAGTGCCTTCAGTATTTATTTACTTTGGGCTCTGTTGGGGAGTCTAGCTCCCAGTCCCGCCCCCTTCCTGCCTCTGCTTGTATGGAACTGTAATCCAAATGGCCTGATCCTGACACTGGCTCCTGCTGCAACCATCTCTGTCACCCAGTGTCGTATTGTCTGTATGGGGCTTGGCTGGGGCTGCTCACATGGGGACTGGACCTCACTGAAACCTGGGGCAAGATAACACTGATACCTCTGGGGGGCTTCTGCAGCTGTGCAGTGGAGCAGGGGGTCTCTCCCTGCTGTACATGCCTGGCTCTTCCCTTGCACTCTGGGCATCACAAAGCATTCTCCTCTCTGAACTGCAGATGAACTGGTGGGGAAGCCCTTTACATCCTCCTCTGAGCTCATAGGAGCCTGGACCCCTGTCTGGATCTTGCGTCAGGGCAGCTCCTGCATGGGCAGGCAGGGGTGTCTAGGAGCTGCCTGACTGCCTTGCTGCAGTGAGAGATGTATGGACCAGAGGAGGTGATGTGATAGTGATTGTGCTTGAGGAGTGGGGGAGGGACAAAGGGTTAATGGGGACAGGTGAGAGGGGTGTTTGTTCTCTGCCATTAACCAAGCTCCTGAGCCTATGGTCTCCCCTCTCCGTAGCGCCAGATTATGAGCCTCAATGAATACGAGAAAACGCCACGGCTCTAAGAACACGGATCAGGGTGTTTATCTGGGACCTTCGCAGATACAGGAGCTGCCCCCGCCTGCTGCCACCACTGTTGCCTCCTCCCTGTCATTCCCAGACACTATGTCGTGTCGTGATCGTACCCAGGAGTTCCTCTCCGCCTGCAAGTCCTTGCAGAGCAGACAGGTGAGTCCTTGTTTCCTGTGGGGTGTCAGGCCCACTCCTTCCTAGTATGAGGGATGCTCAGCCCCAGAACACCTGAGTTCAGTCTCTCTTTCTCCTTTCAGAATGGGCTGCAGCTGAACAAACCCACTCTGAATGCCATGCGCCAGAGGAGCGAATTCACCGTCATAGCCAAGTGAGTGGGGCCAGAGTGACCTGGTCCTGGAGGAGGGCTGGGCCAGCCAAGGCTTGGGGAGGGGGCTCAGCAGCTGGATAACCTGGGAGTATGTGGTGCTGGCAGGATCAATGGGCAAGGAAGGAACCTTGTGGGACGGTAAGGCAGGCCGCCTGGCCTAGAATGGGGTTGGGAGGGAGTTGTCCTGGAGGTCAGGGCTGGGGTAATAAGGGAGTGCCCTGCTGGAGTGTTTAGTGAGCAGGCCCCAGCTAGGGGAGCACAGACCCTACCCCACCCTTTACTTTGGTCTTCTGTTCTACCTCCACCCAGGCGTATCGGGAAAGATCTCAGCAACACCTTTGCCAAGCTGGAGAAGCTGACCATCTGTGAGTGGGGAGAGAGGGAGGGTAGGAGGGGGCTGCCTGGGGGTATGGGCTCACACATGGAGGGGCTACTGATGGCACTGGGGCTTAACATGGCTTCTCGCCTCTTTATAACCATTGTGAACTAGAGACACAGACTTGTCTCACTCAGCTGGGATGGGCTATGGGGCTGCTGGGGAGCAGTGAGGGAGGGTAATTGGTACTGCACCTGCATGTGTGCGGGGCTGTTAGCTCTGATCCTGGGGGCCATGATAAAGCAGGGCACTTGCAGTGGAGGGAAGAAGCCGAGACTCCTGTGAGCTGGCCTTGGGGTTGTCCCCATCCCCACTGCCTGCCAGGTGGGTTGGCCTCACAGAGGACACACCTTGACCTCGCCCTCTGTCCCCAGTGGCTAAGCGGAAGTCCCTGTTTGACGACAAGGCGGTGGAGATAGAGGAGCTGACGTACATCATCAAACAGGTTAGTGTAAGCTAGGCTAGCATCTCCTGATGGCTGAGACAGAGGTGACCTCTTTATTTGGGAGGTGGGGTGGGCAGGAATGAAAGGATCCAGAGCCTTTGAACAGCGGCCCCAGCTGGGTGGGAGCCAAAGGGCAGCTGGGATCGGGTAGGGGTGTGGGCCTCAACTGAGACTGGAGCAATTTCCCTCCCCCAGGACATCAACAGTCTGAACAAGCAGATTGCCCAGCTGCAGGATTTTGTGCGGGCCAAGGGCAGCCAGAGCGGGCGGCATGTGCAGACCCACTCCAACACCATTGTGGTGTCGCTGCAGGTGAGGGGGAGTGGAGCCGCTAGAGACAGACATGGGGAGTGGGCGGTGCTTGCAGCTGATGAGGGAAATGGGGTGGCTCTGAGCTGATGGAGGGGGAATGGATTGTGGAGGGGGCTGTGGTTTTGAGCTGGATGTGGAAATAGTTGAGTCAGGGCCCTGCTCCCAGCTGCCTTTTGACCTTTCACTTCCTCCCTTTCAGTCCAAACTGGCCTCAATGTCCAATGACTTCAAGTCAGTGCTGGAGGTGAGAACGGAGGTAAGATCTGAGTGCGTCTCCTGTTTCCCCCCCCCCCCCCCCCATGGGGAGAACTAGCATACCGAGACCCCGCCTTCCCCCATCTAACCCCAGCTCCGATCTCTCCTTGCTCCCCTAGAACCTGAAGCAGCAGCGGAGCCGACGCGAGCACTTCTCCCGCACCCCAGTGCCCCTTGCTGCCAGCAACCTGGGTGAGTCCAGAGCCCCTTGTCTTGGGAGGATGCTTGGGGGAGGGGGATGGCGCACCCTGTGTGGGGGCATAGCGTTCATCTTCTAGGGAAGGGAGACCAGTAGGTAACTTCCTGTGTGGAGGCAGGGCTAGCCCTCCGCTCTCTGGGAGCCTGGAGTACAGAGGCCTGGGGCTTGGCTGCGGGGCTCCCCAGTCTCCGGCAGCCCTGACTGCACTGGCGTCTCTCTGCAGGCGGCTCCGCGATGCTGCAGGATGAACCCCGGCGGGCGGGGGATGTGGCCATTGACATGGACAGCCGGACAAGCCAGCAGCTGCAGTTGATTGACGAACAGGTGCTGGTAGGGGGAGATGGGGAGGACTGTTCCAGAGACAGGATGTGGGGGATGAGGGCTGCCCCAGGCACTGACTCCCCTTTGCCTCTGTAGGATTCGTATATCCAGAGCCGGGCAGACACCATGCAGAACATTGAATCCACCATTGTGGAGCTGGGCTCCATCTTCCAGCAGCTGGCGCACATGGTTAAGGAGCAAGAGGAGACCATCCAGAGGTACCAACTTCATAGGCATGGCTGGGCAGCTTCTTGCTCACTTCTCTGCAGCCCTAACGGGGGGCTCATCCTCCATTCCTGAGGCTTGGAACCAGCTCCCCACACAGAACAGTGGCCATCTGTAGCTCACCCACGTGGGCCCTGGGGGCAAGCTTCATCTCTGCCACACCCAGAGCCTGGAGCTCATCCTCTGGGGCTAGGCCTGGTGGGTGTGGCAGCCCAGGGGCCCTATCACTCAATTGTTTCCCCTTTCCCCTCCGCAGGATTGATGCCAATGTGGAGGATGCCCAGCTGAATGTGGAGGCTGCGCATTCTGAGATCCTCAAATACTTCCAGTCAGTTACCTCCAACCGCTGGCTCATGGTCAAGATCTTCCTCATCCTCATAGTCTTCTTCATCATCTTTGTGGTGTTCCTGGCCTGAGCTGTCCCCTTGCACCTGCCCTCCCCCAGCACTTGGAGACCCCATCCTGTCTCTGGCGGAGCCACTTGTGGACATGTATGCACTGGACTCTTAGTTCTCACCCAGGTGGGGCAGCCTGGTGCCAGAGGGGCTCTCCCTCCTCATGATGTGACCTGTGCACTCTGCTACAGCTCCGGGAACCCCCAGGCTGGACGTCCCAGGACTGAGTGAGGGCAGGCAGGTGCCTTGGTTTCCATGTATGATAGTGCCAGGACTCTGCAGCAAAGGGTGCTGACACCGGAGGAACCTCTAGTGTTGGGACTCTCACCAGAGCCCACCTCACACCTCGTGTGGGGCTACCCCTCCCCCTATCCTGCGCAGGGGCTCACCAGCTGTCTGCAGCCAGGACTAACTTCCTCCACCCCGGCACTCATCACCTAGCAGCTCTCTGGTGTGCATGGGGAAGGGGTTGCCCCCTGGACGTGCCTTCGCCAGCCCCCTGGGGCATTTGGCTGAGTGACAGGTTAGCCCCGTGCCCCCCATCCCTAGTTTTATTTTGTGTATTTAAGTCTCATCCTTCTCCCATAGTTATGGGGCTGCCCCAAGCACAGAGTCCCCACTCTGCACCCCTCCGTGGCCACTTGGGCGCTACTGCAGCTGGGGCTGGCCCTGACAGTTGGTTAGGTCTGGCTGTGTGGCTGTCAGTGCAGAGGGAGAGGTGGGTGTCTCCCACCCCCACTGTTGCTCTGTTGCCTAAGTAGCACCACGCACTGGCCTTCCCCAGAGAAGCTCCTGCTGCCATAGGTGCTCTGAGCCCTGTGCTGGTGGCCCACTCTGGGAGGGGGGCGGCCAGCATTGGGCTCCTTGCACCTGAGCTGTGATTATGGCGGGGGCGGCAGAGCTCAGTCCCCTCCACTCTGCTCCCTGCAGTGAGCTGTGTGTGGCTCCTTCCCTTAACATCGTAGGAGGTGCTAGGCCATGGTGCCCCCCTCACCATCTCTCTATGGTCTTGCTAAACCTCAACCCCTTACGGGGTGATACCCCTTCCCCCAGCAGAGTGGAGAGGGGCAGGGGCCTTATTCCTCCCCCTGCTGGCACTCTTGCACAATGTCCTGTCCAATGGTTGATGTAAATAACCCTGCCCTGGCCTAGCCCAGGGCCCTTGGGGTCTGATCATGGTGGCTGCGATGACCCCTGGTCATGACCCTGCTGTGACCTCAGCTCCCCTTCACCCCCAGGATTCTTCCCCACAATCACCTGTCTTAACATTCCAATGTGGGTGCTGCCCCCTCTAGCTAATGAGAGCCCCTTTGCAGTCAGGTGATGGGGGAGACACAGACCTGTGGAGAAGAGGAGGGGTGTAACCTGCCCCTTCCTGGCTGGGAGGAGTGAGCGCAGAGTCAGTCTGGAAAGAAATTAAAGCTTGACTGTAACCCCAGCCTGCTGCCAGCCATATGTATCCTGCGGGCTGGGCCCTGGGGATGGCACGGGGCTGGGGGGAGGGATGCCACTCTTGTCCTGGGTGGGGAGACTAGGGGGTCATGTCCACAGGCCCAGCTGCCTCCCTGAGGTCTCTGTGCTCTGGTCTCCTCCTACCTGGGAAGCTGCTGGGAGTGACCTGCTGGTTCCTGGGCTGAGCCTGCTCCTTGCACCTCTGAGCTGGTAACCAGCTGGCCAGCTTCCCTCTTGCATTGAGGAGTTGGACTGTGTCCTCTGGCCGAGAAAAGTGGGAATGGGAGAGACTGGGGCCACGCAGCCCCCTGCAGCTGCACTGAGGTCAGTCTGCCCTGCCCTACCACGTGGGTCAGCTGGGTCTGATACTCTGGGGTTTGGATGGAAAGAGGGAGAGGGGCCTGTGCTTGGCTGCTGCTTCCAGCTGGAACCTGCTGATTGCTGTAGGAGAGATGGCAGAGGGAGGGGAACACCAGGTCCTCACGTGGGCTGAGCTGATGGTGGTGGGGGGAGACTGTATATAAACCAGATGCTGGGGTGGGGGCAACAGGGCTGCTGCAAATAGGATAATTTAATAAGTGCTGGAGGGGGTGCTGGGCACCAGCAGAGGGCCAGGCCTAGTGGCAGCAATTCAGTTTCTTCTCAGAGCATCAGGTATCAGAACCAGGAAGGAGAAGACATGAAAGGAGAGACCACTTGCAGGGGATGGGTGGAAGGTTCATGGAGAAGCTTACTCTGGTTCACTGAGAGGTTAATGTCCTGACAAGCCCCGCAATGCAAGGCAAAGTGGGTGCCATAGTTTCAGGGTAATTTCAACTGTATCCCCCCTGTGGTCCACTCAGGTCTCCAGCTTGTCCTGTTCCCTCCTCACTGGGGTTTTAAGGCTGCTCAGCCTTACACTGTGATATCTCCAGCAAGCCAGTTTGTCTTACAACCAGTGCCTGAGGACTATGACCAGCGCATTGCCAGCAATTACAAGTCACCATGCAGCTCTTTAAGCACATGTATTCTTAAGGTAAAAGCGTAACAGAGAACATCTTTTAAAAAAAGATCCTAGACTAGAGGCATGCTTATAGTGGAGATCACCCATCTCTCTTATGGGGCCCCCAATCGGCTAAAGTCTTTCCAAATGTTCCACAAGGGTTGGGGTCCCCCCTCACTTAGACAGAAAGTCCTGTCTGTTTGCTGGATCAGAGAAATGGCCCTGCGTCCGTTTACCTTTGTAGAGCAAAACCCCTTTTGTTGTTGGTTCTCTGGAAAAACCAGATTGGACCAGATATTCAAACCTCCCCATGGGATTGTACCTCTCTGGAGGTGTTTACAACCTAAGCCTTAAGTAATTCATCTTAATCGCCCCCTGGGGTATTGGTTCCTGGACGAGCTGGGGTAACTGTCCCCCCATGGAGTGCATACAGTTCCTGGTCCACAGTGATACATAAAGCATTAATGTGATATGGTCATTTAATATGTTATGGTCCCAAAAGATACTGCCTGGGGCATGTTTTTGGGAAATGCCTGTTCTGGTTGTGGGATCTCTAGCAGTCTCAGGGCCCTGGAAAGTGTCCATCCTACCAGTTGCTCCTCTACAGGCTCAGTACCTCCCACTTTCCACCTCTAGTTCAT